>NC_062296.1:62937825-63240856 GCF_902655055.1 Lutra lutra | reverse complement strand
AGGGCCAGCTTGGGCCCCCACCCCTTCCTATCCTCACGCCCACTGCCATCTTGCCGGAAGTTCTCAGCTAGGTCCTCTCTGACTCACCCACTTTCTTTCATATTGGATTCTGAAATCCAAGAACCCACAAGGCTTGAACCTTGACCTACAAGAAGTTCTAGGCTTCTTCAGCGTCAACAAAGGTAACAGCTATTTCCAAAAGTGTTCCCAGAACCCTTAGCAGGCCATGTCCCTCAAACACTCCATCTGAAGGGAAACCAACATCCGAGAGGATTGGGCTCCTCACCAGGAAAGTCCTTATTTACCTCCAACACCGTACACTGAGACAGTTAGCTTTTGCTACAAAACAATCCACCACCAAGCTTAGTGCCTTAAGACACAATTTTTTTTTTTTTTAAAGAGAGAGAGCGATAGAGTGCACAAGCGAGTGGGGAGGGGCAGAAAGAGCACGAGAATCTTAAGCAGACTCCTCACGGAACACGGAGCCGGGTGCAGGGGGCTTGATCCCAGGACTCTGAGATCACGACCTGAGCCAAAATCAAGAGTCAGATGCCTCACTGACTGAGCCACCCAGGAGCCCCAGCCAGCTCTCTATTTAGCTCTTGAGTCTGTGGACTGGCAATCTGGGCTTAGCTTCACTGATGTCTGTGGTTCATGCCCACATCTACAGTCTCCACCCCAGGGTGGCTGGGGCAGACTGGTGTGGGATGGCTTCAGCTGGTCAGATTGTCTTTCTCGCACAGGGTCTCAGCATCCCCCAGCAGGAGAGCCTGGGTCTGTTCATAGGGAGCTGGCTGGGTTGCAGGAGAGCAAACAGAAACAGCAAAAACGCCCAAGGCTTCTGGAGAGATCTGGACCGTGTATGATGTTTGGTATTCGGATTGGTCAGAGCACGTCCCAAGACCAAGTTCCAGGACTATACTTCTTGATGGGAGCAGCTGCTCTGCATTGAGGAGGGTACAGGTAGAGGGAGGGTAATAATTGTGATTATATGTTTTCCTTAAATATTTTATATGGCGGGGCGCCTGGCTGGCTCAGTCAGTAGAGCGTGCAACTCTTCATCTCGGGATTGTGAGTTCAAGCCCCACGCTGGGCATGGCGCTTACTTAAAAAAATTTTTTTTTGGTATTGTGGTAATATATACATAACATCAAAATTGCCCTTTTGGGGCGCCTGGGTGGCTCAGTGGGTTAAGCTGCTGCCTTCAGCTCAGGTCATGATCTCAGGGTCCTGGGATCGAGCCCCACATCCGGCTCTCTGCTCAGTGGGGGAGCCTGCTTCCTGCTTCCCCTCCTCTCTCTCTGCCTGCCTCTCTGCCTACTTGCGATCTTTGCCTGTCAAATAAACAAATAAAATCTTTTTAAAAAATTGCCCTTTTGGGGCGCCTGGGTGGCTCAGTGGGTTAAGCCGCTGCCTTCGGCTCAGGTCATGATCCCAGGTCCTGGGTTCGAGCCCCACATCGGGCTTTCTGCTCAGCAGGGAGCCTGCTTCCTCCTCTCTCTCTGCCTGCCTCTCTGCCTACTTGGGATTTCTCTCTGTCAAATAAATAAATAAAATCTTTAAAAAAAAATAAAAATAAAAATTGCCCTTTTACCCATTTTTAGGTATGTGTTCAGTGGCATGAAATACATTCACATTGTGCAACCATCACCACCATCCATTTCCAGAACTTTTAAAAAATAGACTTTAAAAAAATGCTATCTGTTATTCATTTAGCACTTTTACAGTTAGTGTAGGACCATTTCCTTCCACTGCCTCAAAAAAATCCTATGTTCTGCCTGTTAATCCCTCCCTCTCCCCCAGCCTCCTGCAACCGCCATCTTTTCACAGTCTCCATAGTTTTGCTTTTTCCAGAATGTCATATAGTTGGAAGTATACAGTACGTAGCCTTTTCAGATTGCCTTCTTTCACTCAGGAACATGCATAATAAGTTTCCTCCATGTCTTTACATGGCTTGACAGCTCGTTTCTTTTTAGTGCTGAATCATGTTTTACTGTTGTGGATGTATCACTGTTTATCCACTCACCTAAGGAAAACATCTCGCTTGCCTCCAAGTTTTGGCAATTATGAACAAACTGCCATAAAACATCTGTGTGCAGATTTTTGTGTGGACATAAGCTTTCAACACCTTTGGGTAAATACCGAGGAACACATTTGCTGGAATATATGGTAAGCCTATGTTTTGTGGTTTTTTTTTTTTCTTAACATTTTTTTACAAGTCGGGGCACTTGGGTGGCTCATTCGGTTAAGTGTCTGCCTTTAGCTCAGGTCATGATTCTAAGGTCTTGGAATCGAGCCCTGCTTCCCGCTCCCTGCCGCTCGGGGAAACTGTTTCTCCCTCTCCCTTGCCTGCTGCTCCCTCTACTTGTACTCTCTCTCTCTCTCTGTCAAATAAATAAAATCTTAAAGAAAAACATGTTTAAAAGTAATCTCTATACCCAATGTGCAGCTCGAACTCACGACCCCAGGATGGAGAGTCGTACACTCCACCATTGAGCCAGCCAGGCCCCCTGCCTATGTTCACTTTCATAAGAAACTGTCAAACTACTTTCCAAAGTAGCTGTACCATTTTGCATTCCCACCAGCAATGAATGAGCATTTCTATTGCTCCACATTCTCCACATTCTCACGAGCTTTAGGGGTCGTTTGAGTCATCCCAAACTCAAACTCTGCTCAGTGACTGCTCCTTTTCCCCTTCCTCAGCCCCTGGTACCTCTAGTTTACTGTCTGTTTCTATGAGTTCAACTATTCTAGATACTTCCTTCAACTGGAATTGTGGCTTTTTTTTTTTATTGTTGTGGCCATTTTGGAAAACAATCTTTCACCTACTCTTAGAATGGGAAGATGGACAGGGTTCATCTACTTCCGTGGCACATGCAGGTGAGGCCATCTTTCCCAGAGTGACGTGTCCATGTAATCTCCAAGATGCCTGGTCTCCTAGGCTGTGGTGGTGGAAGATCTTATTCTGCCTGAAGCTCAGGTTTCAACTTGGACTTGGGAATGGTGGTCAGTGCCCCAGGCAACTTAGCACAGATTTGCTCAGGTCCCTTTCTCTGTCCTCCCCCATTTTAAAAAGATTTTATTCATTTATTTGGCAGAGAGAGAGAGACAGCGAGGGAGGGAGCAACAGGCAGAGGGGGAAGCAGGTCTCCCCAGCTGAGCAGGGAGCCCCACGCGGGGCTCGATCCCAGAACCCTGGGATCATGACCTGAGCTGAAGGCAGACACTTAACCGACTGAGCCCCCCAGGCGCCCCCCCAGTCTGTCCCTTTTGTGTCTGTTCTCTCACACTCCAAGGAGCAGGCATGATGCTTCTGACAGACCCCAGCTGGCTGGGTTGTGGGGGAGTCAAGAGCCCCTCTAGAGGCCCAGACCAACTGCACTTTCCACATCCATGTGCCTTCTCCCTGAGCTCAGCTAGCGGGCAGCAATGTGGCTGGCCTCCGCCGCCCCGGCGCCCTGGGCACAAAGGGGTGGAGATCCCCAGGGAGGGAGCTGCTAAGATGCCTCTCCTTTTCATTGACCTTCAAACCCCCTATGGTAACAGTGTAAAACCCCCAGCATAGGACAGGTGAGGTGGAAGAGAAAAGAGATGTGAAGAAAGGGAGAGGAAAAGCAGAACGATGGGTGTAGAGTGAGGAATGAACCTTGCTCAGAGAAAGGGGTAGCCTTTGCCTTCAGCTCCTGGGAGGTGATCTCAGCCTGTGGGATGAATGTCTTGTCTGGTAAGAGTGTCTTTGGTTCCAAGGGGGCCTTGGACCACACCAGCGAGTGTAATGATGTGATTTACGGTGGGGATTTTGGGTCACACAGTCTCAGCTCTGTCCCCGGGGGTGAGGGGGTGGGAATCAAGCATGTGTATGTGACACCCTGGACACCGAGGCTCAGGTGAGCTTCCCTGGTTGTGATACTCCTATGTATTGTCATACATAGTTTCTGGGAGGAGTTAATGCTGTCCATAATGTCACCAGGAGATGACAATTGGAAGCTCTGTGCTTGGACCTTTCTGGACTGTTCCCATATCTCTTCCCTTAACTTATTTGAATCCGTATCCTCTTGCTGTAATATACTAAAACTGTGAGTATAACAACTTTCAGTGAGTTCTGTGAGTCTTCCTAGTAAATAATCAAACCTGAAGGTGGTCTTGGGGACCCCTGAACTCTGCAGTTGGTGTGAGAAGTGAGGATGGTCTTGTAGACTGTTGGCCTAGTTTTACAAGATGGAGAACACTATCATGTTAATACTAGATACAAAAACAATGGTCGTAACACCCTCAGTCAGATGGGGCACTGGGATGCTTCTGGAAGCTGACCAAGGAGAATCACAAGTTCAGTTCAAACTCGTATTGGTTGGTGATGATGATGCTGGAAAAACGACATTTGTGAAACGTCATTTGACTGGTGAATTGGAGACGTATGGGACACTGTTGGCGGTTGAGGCCCATTGCCTTGTGTTCCACACCAGCAGAGGACTGTTAAGTTCAATGTAGGGAATACAGGGGGTCAGGAGAAATTTGGTGGACCAAGAGATGGCTGTTATATATGAATTCTGTGTGCCGTCGTGATGTCTGATGTAGCATCGAGCGTTACTTCCAAGGATGTGCCTCACTGGCAGAGAGATTTGGTACAAGTGTGTGAAAACGTCCCCATCACGTCAGGTAACATCGAAGTGGGTGTTAAGGACAGGAAAGTTAAAGCAAAATCCACCATCCTTCATCGAAAGAAGAATCTTCAGTACTGTGATGTTTCTGCTAAAAGTAACCACAAACTTTGAAAAGCTCTTCCTTTGGCTTGCTTGAAGACTAATTGGAGACTCTCACTTGAAGTTCATGGTCATGGCCGTTCTTGCCCCACCAGAGGTGAGCACGGACACAGTTCTGGTAGTGCGGTATGAGGCTGGTAGAGGGCTCCCTTCAGCGTGCCCAGAAACACCATCTCTCCATGTGCCGGATAGCTCCATCCTTCTGTGGCTGGTGTACCATGTCATGGTGCCCACGCCAACCACAGGTTGGCTGCTCTCTATGCACGTGCCTTCCGCCAATGAGACCATCTTTAAATGCCTAATAGGAAGAACATTTGACTTCAAAATCCATTTGGATCATAATAAGAAATGTCAACATTTCATTTGTCCACTAAAGGAAGAGCTGCCAGATTCTCTAAATAGAATTCCAACTGTTGCACAATTTTGAACGGATGATTAAAAAAAATGTTAATTGCTTACCTATGCTAACAAAGTTTCTCCTTGATGGTGACCATCAAGCTTTCAAGTGTTAATCACCCAAAAGTCTAGATCAGGGATTACGTGTGGCTGCTTCGAGCATTAAACCTCATATAAAAAGTTACATTGATGAAAGCAAACTGCGGTAGACTGATTAAAGGCCACCAGTCCCTCCCATGCTGCTTTGCACTGCTCAGTAGGTCCTCCACATCTTCCTCCCATCCAGGGGCCTGCTGTTTCTTCACCCACCCGAGACTCTGGGCTGGCCTTGTAACCTGCTTCAGCCAATAGAAAGAGGTGGAAGTGACGGGACGCCCGCAGTTAAGTCAGGAAGCTTTGAGGCTTCTGCCTTGATTCCCGTGGAAGGTTTGGGTTGCCATGTAAGAGTCCATTTAGCCTACTAGAACATGAGAAGCCATGGAGGAGAGGAGACCTGAGGTGTCCTAGTCCACAGCCAGACATGCAAGTGCAGCCATCTTGGATCTTCTAGCCTAGCTGACCCTCCCTCTTGAATGAGTCCAGTCGGGACCCTCAGAGGAAGTGTCCGGCCAAACCAGCACAATCATGACAAAGCATGGACTATCACCAGCACACTTGGGTTGGCTCGTTGTTACACGGCAAAAGCTAACTAAAACACAAGCTCAATTCATCATTAAAAAAATGAAAGGATAGGAGCGCCTGGGTGGCTTAGTCTATTAAACCTCCGACTCTTGATTTTGGCTCAGGCCATGATCTCAGGGTGGTGGAATCGAACCCCGCCTCTGGCTCCGCATTCAGCCTGGAATCCGCTTGGATTCCCCTCTCTCCCTCTCCTTAGGCCCCTCCCCCTGCTCTCTCTCGAAATACATAAATAAATCTTTCTTTTCTTTTTTTTTAAAAGATTTTTATTTATTTATTTAATTGACAGAGAGAGATCACAAGTAGGCAGAGAGGCAGGCAGAAAGAGAGGGGGAAGCAGGCTCCCCGCTGAGCAGAGAGCCCAATGTGGGACTCGATCCCAGGACTCTGGGATCATGACCTGAGCCGAAAGCAAAGGCTTTAACCCACTGAGCCACCCAGGCGCCCCTAAATACATAAATAAATCTTAAAAAAAAAAAAAAGAAATTATAAGAACAGAAGGGGTAAGTGGGTAGGGAGAGAAATGAAACAAAACTGACCCTACCTTGATAACTGTTGTTGAAGCTGAGGATTTATTACAGACTCATCTTTTTTTTTTTTTTATATGTGTGAAAAATTTTCCCAAGTATAAAGGAGAAAATGGAGGAGGAGAGCTGTGTCGACTGTATTAGGAAACTGTATATGCACACTGGACATTTAACACCATTTATAACAGTTTACATTTCATTTTCTTTACATGATTACATAATCACACAATGAAATCATTTTTTTCCCCCACCAGGCCCCATTTCGACTCTCCAAATACTCTCCAGTTCACCCCTGAAAGTCATCGGGATATTATATAATATAGATTTTTTGGGTGTCTCATGAGGTGAACAAGGATGAGGAGGAGCCTGGTCTGACCCCATATCCAACAACCTCGCGGAAGGCAGCTGGCGTCCCCAACAGGGCTCCAACAAGGCAGGCGCTCCAGCAGGGCGGGGCTCCAACAGGGCAGGCGCCCCTGCCCGCTGCCCCCCGCATCCTTCCCCGAGTGGGAGGAGCCGATGAGAGGCCCGCCTCTCGGCCCGCCCGCTCAGCTCTCCAGCCCGCCCTCCTGCCCAGGGTCTGGCTCGGGTGTGACTTTGCCGGGCCCGCCTGCCCGTTGGCGCGCGCCGGGTCCTCGGGGTGGGGGTGAGGGTGCTGGGAGGGGCCGGAAAAGGCGGGCCACCCTGAATTACGAACCGCTCCAAACCATCCGGGGAGGAGCCAAAAGCTTTTCTTAGACCGATGCGGCAGTCCTCCCATCCCCTCCCGAATCCTTCCGAGGGGACGGGTGGCGGGCACGCCGCTCTGGGCTACCAGTCGCCCTGGGACTCCCCGGCTTTGGGGAGCGGGGAAACGCTGCCTCTCTGAGTCACACTCTCCGGGCGACCCTCGACGGCTGTACACGCGCGCGCAGCCCCGAAGTGAAGGGGTGACGGGGCGCGGCGTCGAGGGCCGGGGACGGGACCAGTGCTGTCCCCAGCGAGGCGCGGGTCGGCCGGGGAGGTGGAGGGCCCGGCTGGGGCCCGGCCGTGAGCGCCCCCACGAGGCCGTCTGGAACCCAACTTTCCACCGCCTTTTGGATCCCGTCCCGCTTCCGAATAACGTTGACAGATGCGGGCTCTCGGGCCTCGAAGCCACGGTCCCAGAAAGTCCTCTTTCCTTGCAAGGGCGCCCAGACCCCGCGGCGCGATGGGGGAGGGAGGAAGGGAAGGAGGCGGGAGAAACGGGGTGCGGGGTGGAGGGGAGGTAGGCAGCGGTGAAGGAGGGAGAGTAATTGCATTGGCCGGTCGCATCCGCAGCGGATGATCGGGGCGGGGTCGGGGGGGAGCCTCCCCCGGGACCCAGCGATCCGCTTCCCCACGCCAGGCTGCAGACCAATGAGCCCACAGCACGCGGACCAGAACATAAACAAGGCTATTTTATTACTTCCTTTCTATTTACTTATTTATTTATTTTGCTCACTAATTAATAAATAAACTCCTGCACCGGGGGAAAAAAATGCAAACACAAGCAGAATCCAAACATCCTTTTGGTTGCCACTTGGTTATGTAAGAAGGAAGAATTAAGGCTATTTGGCGGTAAAGAATTCCTCCAATGCCACGCTCCAAATCAAAGCCCCGCAAGGCCTTAAATCAAAGGGGAAAGCGGGCACCAGCAGCAAGCAGGGAAAGTGGGGCAGAGTTCTGCCGGCAGCTCACGTAATGTTCCTGCTCCTAAGGGGACGATTGTCACATGTCGCAGAATCAGGCCCAGCTGAAAGCGACCAGTCCTTCGTACCACCTCCTAGTACCACCCTGGCCTCCCCATTCACTTTCTGACAGTGCCAGGGTTCCCAGGCCCCCACCCCCATCCACCGTGGCCAGGGTGCTGGGGGGCAGGAATACAAGCCTACCGTTGTCCCCTCATCCAGGGGTTTAAGATTGGGAGGGAGAAAGTGTCTATGCAGAGCCAGAGGCCATGGGTGTAAACAGGGGAGCTGTGGGAGAGAGCAGCCTTCGAGAAGAAAAGGCCAACGGAAGGAGGGAGAGAGGGCAAGGGAGGAAGTGGGAGACCGAGCATAAAATGCAGCTAGCACTGAGAGAGGCAGGCTGCAGGAATTCTGCGTATGCTCCCTGCTGCCTTCTGAGGCCCACTGCAGCAGCACAACCCCCTACCCCGCAAACACACACCGTCTTTGGTAACAATAATCCCTGTCTTCTGGTTCACCAGGCACCTGTGAATTACAACCTTCTGAAATTCAGTGAGCTCGAAATTTCTGTTGCTTGGACTCAGTGGGCTTCTAAATAATACGCCTTCCAATCAAAGCTTCCTTTCCCATTTTACTTTAAAAACATATATTTTTTAAAGATTTTATTTATTTATTTGACAGAGGGAGAGAGAGAGCACAAGAAGGAGGAGCAGCAGGCAGAGGGAGAGGGAGAAGCAGGCTCCCCACTGAGCTGGGACCCGGACATGGGGATCCAGTGGATCCAATCCCGGGGAGATTGGGGGCTGGACAAGTCGAAAGCCCAGCTCCTGGTTAAGTTTGCCAACGCCACTGCCAAACTCAGATAAACTCGCCACAAGAGAAATCAGTAACTCCAGAGATGAGGGAGTTTGGAAGAGAGAAAGGGAGAGATTTATTTTGGTTGCTGGCAACTGGGGGCTGGAGACAGGCTCAAGTGACCTCCCCACCTGCAAGATGGAAACCTCGTTTTATAAAGAGAGGTCTGGGGGATAAGTTTGAGAGACAGCGGGCAGGGAGCACGTGATCCCGCGTGGGGGTCGGCCAGTGCTCAGCCCATGATTCTGGGCCAGGAAGGGGATGTGTGGGGTGTGGCCTTCTAGGCATTCCGTTGGTATCAGGACTTTTCTGGTCTGGTGGTTGGAATGTTCCAGTCATTGCAAAACATCTTCGTCAATGCCTCAAGAAAGTGCGATAAGAAATAAGCACAATGGGTTTTAGTTAGAGCCTGAGTTAAGCGGCTTGTCTATTTCTGGTTTAATTGTTGGGGCCTATAGTTGAGCCACAGGGCTCCCTGACAAAACGGCATGTACCCAACATTATAATATCACATGGACTAACTGCGGTGCCCAAAACCTCCTCTGCGCTCTGCCTATTTTTCCCTCCCCGCTAAGCTCTGGCAACCGCCGATCCTTTCACTGTCTCCATAGTTTCGTCTTTTCCAGAATGTCATAGAGTTGGACTCATGCCGAATGTAGCCTTCTCAGACTGGCTTCCTTCACTTAGTAATTCAATTTTTTTTTATTAGTTTCAGAGGTCGAATTTAGTGATTCATCTGTTGTATAGACCAGCCAGTGCTCATTTCATCAATAATGCCCATCCCCCAGGGACCCCCTCCTCCCCAACCCCCCCTCCCTCAATCCGCTTCAATGGTAGACATTTCCTGTTTACATTTTCCCACCCTTTCTCTCCTTTAGTGGACACGCTACATCATACCTTCCAACTGAGGGAAAAAGCTTATTTGGGGCCTCTCAATAAATTGGAATCAAATGTTTTTGCTTTGGGAAAAGGGAAAATGACAGCGACTAAATCCTGGAACCTAGAAATCCCAGCATTTCTCGTTGTAGTCATGGTCCAACCGGTCTAAAGCGTTCTCTGACTTCATTTTCCAGAGCAGGGATGTCTAAAGCCTGGGGAACACATGTTCTGAATGGTGCCTGCTTCACCCAAGGACTGGACATGCCCACGAACCTGGCATCCATGGAACCGTCCCTAAGGGCTGCCTCTCCTCACTCTGGGTGGCATGGTCCCATCTGCAGTAAGCAGAAGCCAATCCTGTTCTGCTTCGAGGCAAAAACCATGAGGGCCTGTTTCAGGAGCACTTGCAAAGACTCCTTGCCCTCTTTCCCTGGAAGTCAAGAGCAAGGTCAAGACTCTGTACCATTCTCCCATCACCTATAATAATGGCAGCAATAGCAGTGGCCATTTACAGAGTGCTAATTATATACCAGGCGCCTTGCTAAGTACTTCATACGCATTTATTTAATTCTCCCAACCTAATGAGGTCGTATCCCCCATTTTATAACCGAAGAAGCTGAGTCACAGGAAAATTGTTACATGCTCAAGGTCACACAGCTTAGAAGTGGTCTACCCAGGATTTGAGTCCAGAAAGTCTAGTTGCAGGGTTCAACTGTGAACCACCGCACAGTGATGGGGGAAGATATTAGTTATATGTTGCTGTATAATAAATGACTCCAAAACTCAGTGGCTTAAAATAATTGGGCAGTTATCATGGCACGCAATTCCTGAGGGTCAGGGATCTGGGTGTTCTGGCTCAGAGGGTCTTGAGGGGAAGGCTCCTCTCAAACTATACCCTCCCAAGACTTGACTGAACATAGAGGATCTGCTTCTAAACTCATTTGTGTGGCTGGTGGCCGGGGCCCCGAGTTCCTTGCCACATTGGCTTCTCCATAGGGCTGCTCTGGACAAGGCTTCCCCAGTGTTACGTACGGAGGGGGAGAAAGAGACAGATACTGATAGATGAGCCACTCTACCATTTATGACCTAGTCTTCCAATCACACATCATCACTTCTGCCTTCTTCTATTTATTAATCCAACCCACACCCAACAAGAGGATTACACAAAGGCTCAAATACCAGGAAGTGGAGATTACTGGATGCCATCTTGGAGGCTGGCTACCACAGCTAAGCAGGAAAAGGACCTTGCCCTCAGAAAATCCTAAAGCCTGCTTTAGAGGTGATACTGTGCAAATGTTTGTCACCACTCAACACACCCTCACCCTGTGTCCGACACATTTCACCAGGCACTATGGAAAGAGGTAGACTCATCTAGAACATGAGCTCTGTGGGGTCAGGCTCTCCATCTCAGGCAACATAAGGTTGTCAGGCTTCCATGAATATTTTTAATTGACACTAAAGTAGTCAAAGATGCACTCACTGCCTTGGGAAGTTCACAGTCTAGATTTAGAGCAATCTTAATTACATTTTATTTGCATACCTTTTGTGGTAAAATATACATCACATAAAATTTCCACTTGAACCATTTTTCGAATGTACCATTTAGTAGCATTAAGTACATTCACGATGTTGAGTGACCATCACTGCCACCCACCTCCAGAACTTTCTCACCATCCCAAATTGAAAAATCTGTGTCCATTAAACAATAATTCCCCATTTCTCACTCCCATCCCACCCCTGGCAACCACTTTCTGCTTTCTATGAGTCTGGTAAGCTCCGGGTTCCTGATACAAGGGGATTCCTACAATATTTGTCCTTTTGTGTCTGGCTTACTTTAGCCTAAAGTCTTCAACGTTCATCCATATTGTAGAACATGTCAGAATTTCCTTCCTTTCTTTTTTATTTATTTATTTATTTATTTTTAAATTTCCTTCCTTTCTAAGGCTGAATAATATTCCATTGGATGCGTATGCCATATTTTGTGTATCCATTCATCCCATCACTGGACGTTTACGTGGTTTCCACCTTTGGGCCATCGTGATCAATGCTGCTACTAACACGGGCGTGCAAATCTGTTTGAGTCCCAGCTTGCAATTCTTTTGGGGACATATCCTGAAATGGAATTATTGGATCATATGGTAAGTCTATGCTTTTTTTTTTTTTATGTCTAATTGCTTGAGGAACCAAGCGATTATGTTATGTTATGTTCTTAACGACTTCGTGTTAATACACACTATTGTTTTGGGGGCCCCCGTGCTAAATCCTTTACACACATTATCTGAAACCGGCGCCACGAGGAAGTGTTATTACTCTCACTTTTCTTTTCCTTTTTTACTTTTATTCTTTTATTTGTTTTTTTTAACTTTTATTTATTTATTTTTACTCTCACTTTTCTTTTTCTCTCTCTCTCTCTTTTTTAAGATTTTATTTATTTATTTGTCAGAGAGAGTGAGCGCAGGCAGACAGAGTGGCAGGCAGAGGCAGAGGGAGAAGCAGGCTCCCTGCTGAGCAAGGAGGCCGATGTGGGACTCGACCTCAGGACACTGGGATCATGACCCGAGCCGAAGGCAGCCGCTTAACCAACTGAGCCACCCAGGCATCCCTTACTCTCACTTTTCAACCGATGAGTTCATTTGCTCAATATCACACAACCAGTTCGAAGACAAAGTCAACACCGGTGGATCACTGAGCAAGGCAAATGGCTCCAAACCCAGCTGAAGAAAACACAGATTCAGTGCAAGAAACTCGAGGCCACAGAGTGTGGTTTTCTATGGGAAGTTTCCTAAGAGTAAGCAGTGAAACCAAAATTTTGAGGATGTTCCGTGATCAGGCGTCCTGCCGCAGATCAGGGCACAAGCTTGCTTCGAACCCTGAGGGTCTGTGTGTGAGTCTCTTCTCTGCGCTTGCCAGGTGCTCTGTACAGCATCTCCATCCAGAGGGACTTTTGAGAACATCAGAGAGGAGAGGCTGGTACTAGAGCCTTAACCCCGGCTGAGCTATCTCTTGTTCTGGGTCCGCTCCGAGTGGCTGTCTCGCCTAGAATGGGCTGCGTGTTGCTTCTAGAATCCAAAATGACACTTTGGGCGGCATCATTTGCCACCCCAAAATATGTCTTTTTGGCATAAGGAATCCTGATAGGCGGATTATTTTCAAGGAACTGCCAACAAGTGCCGCTCAGGGAACTCAGGAGCCGCCACCCTTTTGTAAGAGAGGTTTACAGGTGTCAGAGACATCTCCGTTCGCAAGTGTGTCTCTCTGGCTGTACCAGGAAGAGGGAGATGACTGAATCCCTAGAAGCTCACCTATAGAGATGGCTGTGACTTTAATCTGTGTAACAACCTTACCCCTGTTGACCGTGCTTTTTCGGATCAGCTCCTGTAACTGACTCCCCACGCCCAGCAGCTTTTGTCTGTCATTGGAGGTGGTATTAAAGGGGCTGGCTTCTGCCATTTTGGGGAGTTACTCAGTTTTCCTGGGTGTCTCATGTATACGGGAGGCACACATGTTATTAAACTTCTGTTTGTTTTTCTCCTGTTACTCTGTCCTGTACTACAAGGGGGTCTCAGTTGAGAGCCTAGAAGGAAAGAAGGGAACTTTATTCCACTGTTTCAACATGAAACACCGTGCCTTTTTCTTGACGGTTAAGTGGTACAAGGGGTTCCAACTGGTGTTTCACTTTGGAGCGGGCATCCCCCTGGCTCCCTAGAAACTTCCTCCAGGTGGTGGAAATTTCTGTAGGTGAACAGTGAATCCAGTTTTGAAGTAGCGATCAGAAAGGCAAATGAATGAAGAGAATGGCATTCAAAGCAGAATAAGGTCAGAGACTCAGTGACACAGAAAAGCCCAATCCAAATGATTTACCAAGTTGATGCGGGAAGAGAGAAGAGGCTGGTTCACTTGGAGGGCTCACCGATCACAGGATATAGTTGTCTTCGTGGCTCAGATTTATCACAGTGAAGGGACACGAAGCCCAATCAGCACAGGGAAAAGGTACATGGGGCCAAGCCCAAGGGAGACCAGGCATAAGCTTCCAAGACTCATTTTCTCTAGGCACAGGACGTGCCTAACTCCCCCCAGCAATGTGTAGTGATGACATGTGCGAAAGGGTGTCTACCAGGGAATCCCGTTACGAACTGGCCACGCTGGGGGTGGGGGGTTGCTCAGGTAGGCACACTTTGCCTGGCATGTACCAACATTCTTACCTCCCAGAAAGAAAGCAAGAGTTCAGCACGATCTCCACTGTTTATGTAAAGAGTGTAGGCACAGTGAGCCATTCTCATCAGATAGGGAATGGTGGGAACCCTCTCCAAATCCTGATTCCCAGGCACTAGTCAAGGGCCAGCCTGGGCTGGCCTTTCTAGGGAGAAGCAGTCAGCCCTGCCATGTGAACTCCTTTTTGCACAACATGAATCCCACAGAACGCCTCAGACAGGTCCACGAGGGAGAGCCACGAGGGAGATGCACGAGGTGTTTGTCCCAGTCCTATTTATGAGGGCGGGGATGCCCAGGCACTCTGGGAGTTTGTCACTGGGACAGGGGTCATGGTTCAGGATGGTGGAGGTGTATTCTGGCATATCCCACAGCGATCAAAAGCAATGGATTACACGTACATGTAGTAACAGGAACGGATCTGAAAAACTTCATCCTTAGTGGAAAAAAAAAAGGTAAGAACTAAGATGATATGTACAAGCCAACACCATTAATGTAAATTCAAAATACATACAGGCACAGTTCATATAAATTTCAAAAACAGGAAATGAAACCTGGGAAGTTAGAAGTCTGGATACAAATTACCTTCGGAGAGGTAGCGACTGGAAAGGGGTACGAGGCATTCCCAGAGCACTGGTCAGATTCTCTCTCTCCCCAGCTGGGAACCAGTTATAAAGGTGTGTTCATTTTGTGAAAATTGAGCCAGCTGGGCCCTTAGGATTTGTGCATTTTTCCATATGTTACATGGCTATACAATTCACATTAAAACAAAAAACACTATGGGACACCTGGGTGGCTGAGTCGGTTAAGCATCTTGTCTTTGGCTCGGGTCACGATCCTGGGGTTCTGGGATGGAGCCCCACGTCATTGGGCTCCCAGCTCAAGGGGGAGACTGCATCTCCCTCTCCCTCTGCCCCCCCATTCGTGCTTGCTCTCTCTAGAGCTCTCTGTCTTTCTCTCTCTGAAATAAATAAAATGTTAAAAAACAAAACAAAACATGTTTATGTAAATGATCCCATACAAAGGAAAAGATCTCCATTAAAACGACTGTCTCTGGGGAAAGGGAAGGGGGCAGGACCAGAGAGAAGATGAATACACACGCACTCACACACACGCGCACACACACACACACACAACAGACCTTATGGGGATCAGTGTTGTTAATCTGACACAAACAGAAGAAGATTGTTAATTCGCCCCCCTGCACCTGGGGTTAAAAAAAAAAAAAAAGATCCTAAAAAGCTCGCCTTGTGAGCTCACTGTTCAGAGGGACTCGATTTCTTGGCAGCGTTTATGAGCCCATCTCCGTCTACCCAGTTTCCTAAGAGATTAGGGACCCCCCCACCCCATCATCGTCTCCAACCTGGAAGAGCTCTAGGGGTTACCTAGCTGTGCTGAGATCCCAGAGGGCTGCAGAGGCTGCTCTGGTCAAGGCTACCCTTGCTGAGTGACTTTACAGTTAAGAGGAAAGATGCATTCTCATCAAATCCCCGGAAAGACTTAAGAGAGCTTTGCAAGTTCTTCCAGGAGCAGCCTCCAAATACCCTGGAGGGCTCATTAAAGGCCAAGGTGCTGGGCCCCACCCCCAGAGCTCTGATTCAATTGGTCTAAGTGGGAGGCCAGGAGAATTTGCATTTCTTTTTCTGTGTTTTTTTTTTTTTAATTAAAGATTTTTATTTATTTATTTGACAGAGAGACACAGAGTGAAAGAGGGAACACAAGCAGGGCAAGTGGGAGAGGGAGAGGCAGGCTTCCGCCGAGCAGGGAGCCTGATGCGGGGCTCAATTCCAGGACCTCCTCCCCGCCGAAGGTAGATGTTCAACAACTGAGTCACCCAGGCGCCTCAGAATTTGTATTTCTAACAAGGTCGCAAGTGCTGCTGCTGCTGGTGGTCCTGGAACCTCACTTTGAGAACCACAGATGCTACAGAGGAGGAAGAAACAGCTACCAGCCGTTTCTGATTAGCAAAGCTTTCCTCTTCCCAGGGCTTCCCCAGGCTACAAAACAAACCTCAGCCTGGACTGTGCTCCAACCAGATGGTGTGACCCTGAGAAGTGGAGCTGATTGCACAGACAATGCGAGAAACTCGAGAAGCGAGGATCTGTAGTCTTGGAGACATCAACGGGCCACCTCGGCAACCAGCGCAACCAACCCTCCATCCGAAACAAGAGGTGGTAGTCTGAGCGTTTGGCTGAGCAATGTGGGCCATGGCCAAGTCTGCCAGAGTAGTATTTTCAGGGAAATGTGAGTACATGTCCAAGAAGGTCAGGGCGTGGTGACCCCGCTCAAGGACAGAACATGTTGTGAAAGAGAATGGTCAGCAGGGAGTGTAGACCAGGGCTTCCTAACCTCGTCACACACAGAAAACGATAACATTTGCATCATTCATTTCAGAGGGTCAGTAAAAGGCTTGGTTAAAAAAAAGATAAACGATTCCATTTCCTTTACAATATGTAATTGTGGTAATAAAAAAGGATTTGGTGATGATAGAAAACATAGAATTTGTATAAAATGCAAATAAAACTATAAGGAAGTGGGGCGCCTGGGTGGCTCAGTTGGTTAAGCGCCTGCCTTCAGCTCAGGTCATGATCCCAGGGTCCTGGGATCAAGCCCCACATTGAGCTCTCTGCTCAGCAGGTAGCCTGCTTCTCCCTCTCCCTCTGCTCCTCCCCCTGGCTCGTTCTTTCTCTCTCACTTGCAAATAAATAAAATCTTTAAAAAATAAAATAAAAAAAAATAAGGAAGTGTACAACCATCAGTTCCTGGGGGGAACTTGCAACGCATTCTCGGCACCTAGGGAGCCACGGCACCCTCGCCAGGAAGCTCTGCTCCTATTGTTCCACCTGCCAGAGGCAAGAGCCAAGCTGACCGAGGGGTCCCCGCGTGGTGGGGTATGGGTTCCTTACAGCTGTGTCACAAAACTCAGCTGCTTAAAACAACACTGAACACTCTACCATCTTCCAGTGTCTGTGGGTCCAGAGGCTGGGAGAGCCTCCCAGGGTGGTTCTGACTTGGGGTCTCCCATGAGGTTGCAGTTAAGACTGGACTGCTGTCTCTGAGGACTCCACTGGCCGGAGCATCCACTTCCAAGATGGCTGACTCACATGACTGGCAAGTCAACACTGGCTGTTGGCAGGAGACTTCAGTTCCTCACCACGTGGACCTCTCTTTAGGGCTGTGGGAGTGTCTTCACAACATGGCAGCTGGCTCTCCCCAGAAAAGAAATGACCCATGGGGCACCTGGGTGGCTCAGTGGGTTGAGCCAGCCTCTGCCTTTAGCTCAGGTCATGATCCCAGGGTCCTGGGATCGAGCCCCGCATCGGGCTATCTGCTCAGCAGGGAGCCTGCTTCCCCCTCTCTCTCTGCCTGCCTCTCTGCCTACTTGTGATCTCTGCCTGTCAAATAAATAAATAAATCTTAAAAAAAAAAAAAAGGAAGGAAAGAAAAAAACGACCCAAGAGAGAACAGGGTAGAAGCTACAGTTTCTCTTATGGCCTAACGTCAGAAGTCATGCATCAGAAGTCACGCACTGTCACTTCTGCAGCATCCTATTAGCTACACTGCCAGCCCTATTCACTGAGGGAGGGTTGTATACGAGAGAAGGGATACGCCAAGGCCAATATCTGGGGCCATCTTTGAGGCTCCTGCCACAGGCGGCCTCTGAGGGGTGCGCTAGGGCTCTGCACACAGACGCCGGCCTGCAAGAAGGATTCCTCTGGGCGATCCTCCTTCCCGCACTCTGATTTTGTGCTCGCTTTATCAGTTAGTATTAGGTATGGCTGTTAAACAGAACACCGAGTGCTTTAAACAAGATAGAAGTTTCTCTTTCATTTAAAAGCAGTCCAGAGGGGCGCCTGGGTGGCTCAGTGGGTTGAGCCGCTGCCTTCGGCTCAGGTCATGATCCCAGGTCCTGGGTTCGAGCCCCACGTCGGGCTTTCTGCTCAGCGGGGAGCCTGCTTCCTCCTCTCTCTCTGCCTGCCTCTCTGCCTACTTGTGATTTCTCTCTGTCAAATAAATAAATAAAATCTTAAAAAAAAATAAATAAAAGCAGTCCAGAGATAAGCAAATCAAGGTCGCCTGGGTGGCTCCACAGGCCTCTGGGAGCCGGGTTCTTTCTTTCTTTCCACGCTGTCATCCTCACCGCAGGGCTTCCCTCCCTCAGGTCATGAGGCTGCTGGGAGTCCCACACCCACATTCTAGGCAGGAAGTAGGGGAACCGCAAAGGACCACTGAAGAGCTTTCCTAGAAACCCCACCCGCCAGCTGACCACCTCAGCGGTCATCCCTAGCTGCAAGGGAGTCTGGGAATGTCATTTTCTTTTCTTTTTTTTTTAAAGATTTTATTTATTTATTTGATAGAGAGAGATCACAAGTAGACAGAGAGGCAGGCAGAGAGAGAGAGAGAGAGGGAAGCAGGCTCCCTGCTGAGCAGAGAGCCCGATGCGGGACTCGATCCCAGGACCCTGAGATCATGACCTGAGCCGAAGGCAGCGGCTTAACCCACTGAGCCACCCAGGCGCCCCTGGGAATGTCATTTTCTATCTGGCTTCTCAGGGTGCTGTTGGTGAGCGGGAAGAGGTTGGCGAGCGGGAAGAGGAGAAAGGGGATTGGGTAGGCATGTTTGCAGCCGGGGCTCACCGGCACAAGAGCACAAGGCTCCAGGGGGCCCAGACAGACCAGGTTTGGCCACTTGGCCGCTGACAAAACCCAAAGGCAGAGAAACGAATGAAGGTGAAACAAGAAAGGACTTTATTTCAGTGAGGCCACCACCGGGCAGACTAGTGTCTCAAAGACGGTCTCCGAAGTGCCAAACATACTTCCAGGTTTATCTAAGGAAACGGTGGGGGTGGGGGGGGGGGCGGCGGCGCCTGTCTGTTTCAGTCAGAAGAGCTCATGACTCTTCGTTCCAGGGTCGTAGGTTTGATCTCCACATAGGGTGTAAAGATTACTAAAAAACTAAACTAAAAAAAAAAAAAAAAAAAAAAAAGACCAAAAAAATGCAGGTCAAAGGTGGGTGGTTATGGGCCTGCGGGCAGTGAAGGTCAAACGGACCACTGTCTTGGAGTCAGCCAGGGGCAGATCTTGCTGGCTCAGGGCAGTCCTTGTTGCTTGAGGGGGTATTTTCCTTTCCCATCAGGGAATGCTTTGCCCTGGGGTCTTCCACCCGAGCCAAGAGACAGGCTGGAAAGAACCCAGCCAGAGAGTCTGAGGTCAAAATGGTGGCAGCTGGGGCGCCTGGCTGGCTCGGTCCGTTAAAGCTTCTGACTCTTGATTGTGGCTCAGGTCATGATCTCAGTACAGGTCAGGCTCTGTACTGAGTGTGGAGCCTGCTTGAGATTCTCACTCTTCCTCTGCACAACGCCCCCCCCCCCCCGCCCCGGGGTGTTTGTGTGCATTTGTGAGCTCTCTCTCTAAAAATAAATAAATATGGGGCGTCTGGGTGGCTCAGTCCATTAGGCACCTGCTTTCGGCTCAGGTCATGATCCCAGGGTCCTGGGATCGAGCCCTGCATTGGGAGGGAGGGGTCCCTGCTCAGCGGGACCCTGCTTCTCCCTCCACCTGCCGCTCCCCCTGCTTGTGCTCTCTCTCTCTCTGACAAATAGTAAATAAAATCTTTTTAAAAAGTAAATAAATAGGGCGCCTGGGTGGCTCAGTGGGTTAAAGCCTCTGCCTTCGGCTCAGGTCATGATCCCGGGGTCCTGGGATAGAGCCCCGCATCGGGCTCTCTCCTTGGCAGGGAGCCTGCTTCCTCCTCTCTTTCTCTGCCTGCCTCTCTGCCTCCTTGTGACCTCTGCCGGTCAAATAAATAAATAAAATCTTAAAAGTAAATATAAATAAATAAATAAATAAATAAAGTAAAATGGAGGCAGCTGAAGTCCTCTTTCACGCCTACCACTTTTGCTAAGCAAACTTCCCACAAAATAATTTGGCCTCCTCGTTTCCTTTATTCAGAGTGGGGGGGATGGCTCTCAATGGGAAAAATGGGTATTTCTGGACCATGAAAATTTATGTTCAGCGTAAACAAACCTGTACTTCTTCTTCTTCTTTTTTTTAAATTTATTTGACAGAGAGAGAGAGAGATCACAAATAGGCAGAGAGGCAGGCAGAGAGAGAGGGAAGCAGGCTCCCTGATGAGCAGAGAGCCCGACGCAGGGCTCGATCCCAGGACCCTAGGATCATGACCTGAGCCTAAGGCAGAGGCTTTAACCCACTGAGCCACCCAGGAGCCCCCAAACTTGTACTTCTTAAAGTTCATATACTGGAATCCAGCCTATGTATCTGCCTGGGAGCCTTTCGCTATTCCGGGGTCTAGGAATCTTTTTCAGACTGGAAGTCCCAGAGCTTGGAGTCCCCCAGCCCTTCACGTGCACCATCTCTCCAGCTCTCTTGGGTCAGGCCACTTTTCCCAGTGCACTGCCAGGGAGCAGAGCAACCCCATGGCTTGCAGAGTGGCTGACCTCTGTCTCTGCCTCTGCCCTGGGGAGTCCCTGTCCCCTCCCATCCGCTCTAGAGGATGCCCCTCCCTCCGGGGCACCCATCATGACCTCTCCAGTCAGCCCAGGCTTTCCTTAAACACCTGAAGCAGGACTTAATCCACCCAGCTTTTGCCAGTCCTGCCAAGGCCCTGAGGCGAGGGCCTACAGAGTCCTGGGCTGAGAGGAAAATACTGAGAGAGCTATACAATTATAGTCCAGTACATTCTCCTGCCTCAAGTGAGACGTGGGGGCCGACCCAGGAATGCTAAGGAGCTTAGCCTTTATCCTGCAGGCATCCGAAGCTACTGGAACTTCTTTCCAGAAGGAAGCGACATGACCAGATGTGCATTTTAGGAAACCGATTCTGGGGGCAGTGGGGAGACTGAACCAGAGTGGGGAGATGTGAAAGCAAGGACACGAGTTGGGAGTGTCTGCCAGGTTCTCAGAGAGAAACAATCAGGCAGTCCAGACGAGATCTTTAAAAGGATTTGGGTGAGGGGTGCCTGGGTGGCTCCGTCAGTTAAGCCCCCCGACTCTTGGTTTCACCATTCCCATTTGACAGATAAGGGAAATGAGGTCCCAAGAAGTTAGTTTGCTCCAGGACGCATGGCTGGGAAGTGAAGGATACAGACTGAGGCAGTTTACCTTCAGGCACTGGGCTCTGAATCATTATTACACTCTGCCACAGCTATGTGATGGTCCTAGAGGTGTCACTCGTGAGGTTGGCCAGTCCTCGGCACCAAACTGTCCAACCCACAGCTTCTGGAAGGTGTTTTGCAGTGAAAACACCCGACTGCTCCCTACCCCCTTGTCAATAACTGATTGGGCAGTGATCAGCCTCGGACCTGAGAAAAATAAATCCACAGGTGGAATGGCAGCGTCCCAGAGTAGATGACCCCAGAGAAGGAGATTTTCTCGCACTTAGTGATTGAAACCAGGGCATGCTGGGGGATTCATCAGTTAATTACGGGAGCAGAAGCTAAAAGGTCATGATGTGGGTAGGCCATGAGTAAGCAGAAGTTAGGAGGGAATAGAAAGGATGAATGAAATGAGTAAGCAGATGTAGTCATCAGGGAAATGTAGTCATCAGGGAAAGAAAAAAGACAGCAGATTGCCCAGGAGCAAGGGAGAAGCCACGAGAGGGGTCTCAGGAGCTTGCTGCCTGGGCTCCTTTCTGCCTCTCGTGACCCAGCAAGACCCCAAGGCTCTCTGATTGCCCCCCGTGGGACCTATAGTTGACTTTGCTGACAAGTAACTGTTTCCTATCACCTAAAAACTCCCAATTCAGCTGAAGGTGTTGTCAGCAGAGACAGGGACAACAAGAAGAGGAGGGGCTACGGAAGATGTCCATGGGGGGTCGGAAAAGATCTGACATATTCTTAGAAATCTAGAAGGCCATCTGTATGCGTAGAGCTGTGCCCTTGCCCAGGAAAGGCCTGAAGGAGCCCTAATCTTGAAGCTCGGGCTGACCTTGAGACTCTGCAAGCAGGAAACAAAGGCTAGGGCAGAACTGTCAGCTACCGGGTTGGGTGTTGAACCCATTGGCAATGACTGGGGGACCTCCTGCTTCCAGACACTTGAGGAAATCTCTGTCTATTCATAAGCTGACCACTAAGCTAGTGAGCAGAGACGTCAGTGGCCACCCATGACAAAGAACATACCCTGTAGAATCAGTTCAGAAGCAAGAAACGAGGCTAAAGAGCAGCAACAACCAACCCTGGTTGGAGGAAGACTCCGACTTCCGGGATTGTCACATTACATTACTTGAAGTGTCCAGGGCACCTGGGTGGCTCAGTCGGTAAAGCGTCTGCCTTCAGCTCAAGTCATGGTCCTGGAGTCCCGGGATCTTAATATTTCACGTGCTGAAAATATCTCATGAGAACAAGCTAAAGGAAAACAGAATGCTACTACACACCAATGAGAATGGCCAAAACAAAAAAGACCGACAATGCCAAGTGTCAGCAAGAATATGGAGCCACTGGTGCTCGCATACGTCACTGGTGGGGATGTCAAATGTTTTAGCAACTCTGGAAAATGGTCTGGCACTTCCTTAGCCATGTAAACATAGAATTACCATACGACTCAGCTACTCTGCTCTTATTTACCCAAGAGCAATGGGTAAACGAGAAAGGAGGCCGCACAAAGACACGTACACAAACGTTCACTGCAGCTGTATTCCTAATAGCTTAAAAAAAAAGTGGAAATGGCAGAAATATCCATTAATGGATAAAGGAGGTGTGGTATACCCATACAATGGAATAGTAGTCATCAATGAAAAAAGAAATGAACTATTCATGCACACAACAGCGTTGATAAGCTCAAAATACACACTGAACAGGGTGCCTGGGTGGCTCAGCCGTTAAGTGTCTGTCTTTCTCAGGTCATGATCCCAGGGTCCTAGGATCGAGCCCCTACATCAGGCTCCCTGCTCAGAGGGAAGCCTGCTTCTCCCTCTCCCACTCCCCCTGCTTGTGTTCCCTCTCTGGCTGTCTCTGTCCAATAAACAAATAAAATCTTAAAAAAAAATACATGCCGGACCAAAAACCAAGACACAAAAGGGTCCACACTGTAGGATTCCATTGATATGGAACTATAGAAAGATCTATTCTCCAGTGACAGCAGGCAGATCAGTGGTTGCCTGGAAATGGGGGTGGCATTGGGAAGGGACACAACTGAACTTTTTTAGAGTAATAAAATCTTCTATACCTTGATTGTGATAGTGGTTACACTTCTGCATACATTTGTCAAAACTCATCAAAATGGTACACTTAAAACTGGCTCACTTGATTGTATGTAGCATCTACTTTAATAAAACTAGTTTATTTTTAATTTTAAAATTTTTTTATTTTTTAAAAGATTTTATTTATTCCTTTGACAGAGAGAGAGAGCGCGAGAGCGCGCGCGCAAGCACAAGGGGAGGGGAGCAGAGGGAGAGAAAGAAGCAGACTCCCCGCCGAGTAGAGAGCCCGATGTGGGGCTCGATCCCAGGACCCCGGAATCATGACCTGAGCTGAAGGCAGACCATTAACCGACTGAGCCACCCAGGTGCGCCAATAAAACTAGTTTTTAAAAAGGAACACAGGGGCACCTGGGTGGCTCAGTCGGTTTAGTGGTTTAGTGTCTGACTAGTGCTTTCAGCTTAGGTCATAACCTCAGGGGTTGAGGGATGCAGCCCCATGTAGGGGGTCCCCACTCAGCTGGGGGTCGCTGGGGATTCTCTCTCTCTCTCAACCTCTCCATCCGCCCCTCCCCTGCCTACAGGTGCCTAAGGGTGGGCTGATCTCTCGCTCACTAAAATAAATAAATATTAAAAATTTTTTAAAAAGAATGCAGAGGGGCACCTGGCTGGCTTAGTAGGTAAAACAGGTGATACTTGATCTCAGGTAGTTGTCAGTTCAAACCCCACCGTGGGTGTAGAGATTGTTTAAAAAAAAGTCTTGAAAAAAAGGGAAGGAAATTATGAAATACCTCAGAGATGGCTGACGAGGATGGGTTCAAGGGCACAGGTGCTAGATCAGGCTCGGGAAGGGGCACTGCCACCCCCCCCCCACACCCTCCCACCCCCCACACCCACGGCCTCTGAATCAGAAAGCACCGGATAGGCAGACGAAGACACGCGAGTTGAGCAGAGTTCACCAGGCCTCGGTAGAGGAGGCCAGGGTTCGTGATCCTTCCACCGGACTGTGCTGTGGGAGCCTGGGGCCAGGGGAGAAGCAGGCAGCTTTGAACATGCTGTTAGGAAAGGCAGGAAGCCAGCCACCTGGTTCGAGTCCAAGGCTTGTCAGACACAAAGCGGGAGCTCATTAATCAGTAATGAGGCCCATCAGTGTGTTTATGGATTTTACCCTAGCAACCTGGGGGCAATGCAGGGGAGAAGCATTTCAAATGCCAGTGCCCTCCCAGCCTCCTGGGCCGCTGCTCAGCCCCTGAGGCCTGGCCTGTGTTCCCCGCCAACCCCCCAACACCCACCCCAGCCGGGTGTTGTTTCTTGGGGCCTCTGCTCATGTGTCTCTCAGCTGCTGGGCACTTGGCCACCTCAGCCCCCCATCCCCCATTTCCCCATCTCCCATCCCTTCCCCTCACCCCCAGTCCCCTTCTCTCCCCATCCCCCCCCACCCCCACCCCAGCCAAGGCCCAGGCTGCGGGCGTGCGTTGCCTCTGCCAGTCCTCTCTGTTCAGGGAGGAGAAGCATCGCCAGAGCCTCTGGAGGCCTAGGCCTCTGTCTGCTCCCCACCTCTCAGTCATCTCCAGGGATTTCCGGGTGAGCGGACCTCCTCCGTCCTCCCAAGAAGGGAACCCCCCCCCCCAGGTGACTTTCAGCGGACTACAGGCCCTTTTCCTGGTAATCCATTACCTTACATCCTGCTCTGCTGGAGTTTTTTCATCTTTAATTATCTTGTGATGACAAAATTACATGCTCTCTGGGAGACAAACAAGGTGGAAATGTATAATTCTCTGTGCTTCCACCTTCCAGAAATAACCCGTGCTCGCTCTGGTTTATATTCCCCAGGATGGATGCATGTATTCTTACCTATGAGAATGCATTAATTTTCTTTTTTATATTTTAGTTTTTATTGTATTGAAATATACATAATACCAAACGTTTTCAGAATGTAAAAATGTAAACATTTAAATTTTATACAATTTAAAATTTTAAATTTACCCTTTAAACCATTTTTTTAAATTAAAAAGAATGTCAAGATTTTATTTATTTATTTGAGAGAGAGCTTGAGTAGGGGAAGGAGCAAAGGGAGAGGGACAAGCACAGGGAGCTGGACGTGGGGCTTGATCCCAGGACCCTGAGATCAAGACCCGAACCGAAGTTAGAAGCTTAACTGACTGAGCCACCCAGGTGCCCCAATTTTGGCCATTTTTTTAAAAAGATTTTATTTATTTATTTGACAGAGCGAGAGAGTGAGCACAAGCAGGGGAGCAGCAGAGGGAGAGGGAGAAGCAGGCTCCCTGTTGAGCAGGAGCCTGATGTGGATGAGACTCCATCCCAGGACTCCGGAATCATGACCTGAGCCCAAGGCAGACGCTTAACTGACTGAGCCACCCAGGTGCCCCCCATTTCGGCCATATTTAAGCATACAGTTCAGTGGCATTAAGCACATTCACATTGTTGTGGAACTGTCACCACCACCTATCTCCAGAACTTTCTTACCTTCCCGAACTGAAACTCTGTCCCAATTAAACACTAACTCCCCATTCTCCCCTCCCTCCAGGCCCTAGCACCCAGAGACTTCGTGTCTCTGCAACTTTGGCTACTCCAGGGAGTTCATCTAAGTAGAATCACACAATATGTGTCCTTTTTTTTTTTTTAAGTTTTTATTTATTTAAGTTATCTCTCTGCCCAGTGTGGGGCTTGAACTCAAGATGCTGAGATCAAGAGTTGCCAGCTCCTTTGACTGAGCCAGCCGGGCTCCCCATATTTGTCCTTTTATGTCTGGTTTATTTCACTTGGCATATTTCAAATTTTTTTTAAGATTTTATTTGTTTATTTGACAGACAGAGATCACAAGTAGGCAGAGAAGCAGGCAGAGAGTGAGGAGGAGGCAGGCTTCCCGCCGAGCAGAGAACCCGATGCAGGGCTTGATCCCAGAACCCTGGGATCATGACCTGAGCCTAAGGCAGAGGCTCAACCCACTGAGTCACCCAGGCGCCCCTCAAATTTTTTGGAAAAGATTTTATGTGTGTGAGAGAGAGAGAGAGCACGTGCGCTCGCGAGTGCATAAGCGACGGGGAGGGGCAGAGGGATAGGGAGAAGCAGGCTCTCCACTGAGTTGGGAACCCAATGAGGGGCTCAATCCCAGGACCCCGGGATCATGACCTGAGCCAAAGGCAGACACTTAATCAACTGAACCACCCCGGCCTCCCTGCATGTCCATAATCTATAATCAGATGCCCTCCTACGCCAAGCCCCTCCGATATTCTGAACCCTTTAGTGCTTTTGCCTCTGTGCACTCATTTTGCCTTTCTTCTAGCAGTTTCTATTGCCTAAAACTCTTTCTGTGCTTCTCTGCTTCGCCAGTGCCTTCTTGGCCTTCCCCAACTAATCCAACTCTCCCCTTGCCCAGTGATTCCTGCTGGTTTTTCCACAACGGTGCTTTATTTACATAATTTACTTGATTTTGGTATATTATGACTTCCCAACTGATGGTAGGCACGCCTTGAAGATGTGGTTATATTGTCTCTGGATTCTCCTTACTCCAAGTTCAGTACTGGGCACACTGAGTTACGGAGGATCCTGAGAACCTGGCAAACAAGTTAGACTCAGTGTTAAAGGGGCTTCGGTAAGCGTGACAGTGACAAAACCAAGACATATTTTATGCAAATCTGTGTTTACCATGGCGGGGCTGGGGAGAAAACTAAAGTAAATGTCCTTCGATGTAAGCCATAAGAACTGTGGTTTTCTTTCCACATTTGGTTAACACTCCCCCATCTCATCAATATACGGACAATACACACTTATCACACATCTGGGGTTGGCATTCAGAATTGGGACTAAAGAGTCATTATAGGGGGCCTTGTGGCACAGGACTTGGATGGGAGCCAGGAGGACAGAGGGGGAGGTGCTGGAAGAGATTTAAAAATCATTGTCGAGGGGCGCCTGGGTGGCTCAGTGGGTTAAGCCTCTACCTTCAGCTCGGGTCATGATCCCAGGGTCCTGGGATCGAGCCCCACATCGGGCTCTCTGCTCAGCGGGGAGCCTGCATCCTCCTCTCTCTCTGCCTGCCTCTCTGCCTACTTATGATCTCTCTCTCTGTCAAATAAATAAATAAAATCTAAAAAAAAAATAAAAATAAAAATCATTGGCAATTGTTATGAACAATTTCATGCCAATAAATTTGGAAAATTAAGTGAAAGAGACAGTCTTGCAGATGTAAAGTAACAAAATCAATTCAAAAAGAAATGGAACATCAGAATAAATCAATAGCCTCTTAAAAAGATGAAAGAGAGATGGGGCGCCTGGGTGGCTCAGTGGGTTAAGCCGCTGCCTTCGGCTCAGGTCATGATCTCAGGGTCCTGGGATCGAGCCCCGGATCGGGCTCTCTGCTCAGCAGGGAGCCTGCTTCCTACTCTCTCTCTGCCTGCCTCTCTGCTTGCTTGTGATCTCTCTCTGTTAAATAAATAAATAAAATCTTTGAAAAAAAAAAAAAGATGAAAGAGAAAGTAAAAATTCTCTCCCAGGGCCCACTCTACCCTCCACAAAAGAAAGAAAGAGAAGGAGAAAGGAAGGAAGGGAGGGAGGGAGGGAGGGAGGGGACCACCAGCTTCAGATACTTTTCATGGATGTGTTTTACACCATTTTCAGAAAACAGGAAATCATATAAACTGTTACATCAAATAAAAGGGGAAACTCCCCAGCTCATTTTATGGAGCTATTAGAATCTTCATCTTCGGGGCACCTGGGTGGCTCAGGTCATGATCCCAGGTTCCTGGGATCAAGCCTTGCATCAAGCTCCTTGCTTTGTGGGAAGCCTGCTTCTCCCTCTCCCACTCCCCCTGCTTGTGTTCCCTCTCTCACTCTTCTCTCTGTGTCAAATAAATAAATAAAAATCTTTTTTTTTTAAAGATTTTATTTTATTTATTTATTTTTTTAAAGATTTTATTTTATTTTTTTATTATTTATTTGTCAGAGAGAGAGAGGGAGAGAGAGCGAGCACAGGCAGACAGAATGGCAGGCAGAGGCAGAGGGAGAAGCAGGCTCCCCGCCGAGCAAGGAGCCCGATGCGGGACTCGATCCCAGGACGCTGGGATCATGACCTGAGCCGAAGGCAGCTGCTTAACCAACTGAGCCACCCAGGCGTCCCAATAAATAAAAATCTTAAAAAAAAAAAAGAATCTTAATCTCCAAACCAGATAAATACAATAACAAGATAAGGCAGAAATGG
This sequence comes from Lutra lutra, assembly GCF_902655055.1. NCBI lineage: Eukaryota > Metazoa > Chordata > Mammalia > Carnivora > Mustelidae > Lutra > Lutra lutra. The sequence goes on along the minus strand of NC_062296.1, from coordinate 63,212,494 downwards.
ACTAAACTCATTTATGAGCACAAATTCCAAACTTTTGAATAAAATATTAGCAAGTTGAAAGCAGCAGTGTACCGGGCACTAAAACATCATGGCCAAGCAGAGTTATTGCAGGCATGCAAGGATGGTTCAACATCAGAAATCTAGTATGGAATTCATTGCTGATAGAAGAAAGAAGAGAGTGAGGTCATCAAAAGACAGAGTTAAGTTCCATCTCTGTTCTGCCACTAACCGGCTGTACAACCTTTCACCTGTCTCCGGCCCACTTCCGATGGACCTCTCAGGAGGGGCTCTTCATTGAGAGGGGGAGCACAGCTTTGAGAAGCCACCTGTTCCTCTCCCTGTGCCACTTTATTCACCTGTGAAATGAAGAAATAGTCTATCATTGTATAAGCTTCATGAAAGGCACATGATAGAGTCCAACAAAACAGAAAGGGAAGAATTGCTGCATGGTTGGGTACTGGTTGAGCAATTGAGTCCAAGGTGCTGGTGGGCTCCTAGGAGGAGATCAGGCCCACAGTGCCGCCCTGTGGCTTGTTGGAAATGCATAAAAGATATAGGTACCTCTGGGGCCGGCTGATTATAGACAAGAAGAAGCAAATTTGGACTAAATACAGTGGTGGATGATGGAAGTACGTGCTACCATCTGAAGTAGTTTTCTTTCTTTCTTTTTAATTGTTGGGTTTTTTTTTTTAAGTTTATTTGTTTACTTAAATAATCTCTACGTAGACCCAGCATGGGGCTCGAACTCATGACCCTGATATCAAGAGTCACGTGCTCTTCCAACTGAGCCAGCCAGATGTCCCTAAAGTTCGTTTTCAAAACAAAACAAAACTGAATCAGAGGCTTCTGGCTGGCTCAGTCTGTTGAGCGTCTGCCTTTGGCTCAGGTCATGATCCCAGGGTCCTGGAATCGAGCCCCTCGTCGGGCTCTCTGCTCAGTGTGAGCCTGCTCCCCCTGCTTGTACTGTGTCAAATAAATAAGTAAAATCTTAAAAAACAAAAACAAAAAACCTGAATCTGATCAAGCCTCTAGATCTGTGTTATCCAAATACAGTAGTCAGTCATATATGGCTACTCATATTTAAATGAATTAAAATTAAATAAAATTAAAAATCTAATTCCTCAGTTGTTTTTTTTTTAAAGATTTTATTTATTTATTTGACAGACAGAGATCACAAGTAGGCAGAGAGGCAGGCAGAGAGAGAGAGGAGGAAGCAGGCTCTCTGCGGAGCAGAGAGCCCGATATGGGGCTTGATCCCAGGACCCTGGGATCATGACCTGAGCCGAAGGCAGAAGCTTAACCCACTGAGCCACCCAGGTGCCCCATAATTCCTCAGTTTTATGTTTTAAAACTAGCTAGCCACATCTCAAGTGCTCAGTACTCCCATGTGGTGAGTGGCTGCCATATTGGACGGTATGGATATAAAACATTTCTCATTATAGAAAGTTCTACTGGATAGCACTGGTCTAGCTCTATAGGGAATACAGAGGACAAAGGAACATGTCAAATCACACCATGAAGATGAACTAAAGCAACCTTCAGATGATGGGAAATTTTTTAAAAGATTTATTTATTTATTTATTTGAGAGAGAGACAGAAAGAGAGAGTAAGAGAGAGTATGAGCAGGGGGAGGGGCAGAGGGAGAAGCAGACTCCCCGCTAGCAGGGAGCCCAATGTGGAGCTCGATCCTGGGACTCCAGAATCATGACCCAAGCCAAAGGCAGACGCCTAACCGACTAAGCCACCCAGGTGCCCCACAGACTATGGAAAATTCTTACGGGCAAATTATCCAATTTCTTCAATAACAATAAGTTATGAGACAAAAATGAAATGGAGGGTAAATGTAGGGACAAACAGACTTAAGAAACATGCCATCAATCGGACTTGTTTACATCTTGATTCAAACGAACTCTTGATTTTGTATAAATCCAGTTGGGGAAATATGAGCACTGAGTAAATGGTTGTTGGTATGAACTAACTATTGTTATGGGGGGTGATAATGGTATTGTAGTTATGTTCTTTTTTTTTTTAGATTTTATTTATTTATTTGACAGATAGAGATCACAAGTAGGCAGAGAGGCAGGCAGAGAGGCAGGAGGAAGCAGGCTCCCCACTGAGCAGAGAGCCCTATGCGGGGCTCGATCCCAGGACCCTGGGAACATGACCTGAGCTGAAGGCAAGAGGCTTTAACCCACTGAGCCACCCAGGTGCCCCTGTAGTTATGTTCTTTTATAAAAGTCTTTAACTCTTGGGACACCTGGGTGGCTCAGTCAGTTGAGTGTCTGCCTTTGACTCAGGTCATGATCTTAGAGTCCTAGGATCAAGTTCCACATGGGGCTTCCTGCTCAGCAGGGAGTCTGCTTCTCCCACCGCCTGCTCTGCTTGATGCTCCCCTGCTTGTGCTCTCTCTCTCTGACAAATAAATAAATAAAATCTTTTAAAAAAATGTCTTTAACTCTTAGGGGCCCCGGCTAGCCCAGTTGGTGGAATATGTGACTCTTGATCTTGGGGTTATGAGTTTGAGCCCCATGTTGGGTGTAGAGATAACTTTAAAAAATAAAGTCTTGGGGCACCTGGGTGGCTCAGCAGGTTAAAGCCTCTGCCTTCATCTCAGGTCATGATCTCAGGGTCCTGAGATCGAGCCCCGAATCAGGCTCTCTGCTCAGCAGGGAGCTCGCTTCCCCCTCTCTCTCTGCCTGCCTCTCTACCTACTTGTGATCTCTGTCTGCAAATAAATAAGTAAAATCTTAAAAAAAAATAAAAATAAAGTCTTAAAAAAAAGTCTTTTAGGGGCGCCTGGGTCGCTCAGTTGTTGAGCATCTGCCTTTGGCTCGAGTCATGAGCGTAGGGTCCTGGGATCGAGCCCTGCATTGGGCTCCCTGCTCAGTGGGAGACTGGCTTCTCCCTCTCCCACTCCCCCTGTTTGTGTTCCCTCTCTCGTTGTGTCTCTCTCTGTCGAATAAACAAATAAAATCTTTCAAAAAAAATAAGTCTTTAACTTTTAGAGATACATTTTGAAAAATCTGGCCATGAAATGATATGCTGAGATTTGTTTCAAAGCATTCTAGGGGTGGCGAAGGGAGTAAAGGAATAGAGGAGACAAGATTGGCCACGAATAGATAACTTTTATTTTTATTTATTTATTTTTTAAAAAAAGATTCTATTTATTTATTTGACAGAGAAAGAAATCACAAGTAGGCAGAGAGGCAGGCAGAGAAGGAGGGGGGAAGCAGGCTCCCCGCTGAGCAGGGACCCCAATGTGGGGGTCGATCCCAGGACCCTGAGACCATGACCTGAGCTGAAGGCAGAGGCTTAACTCACTGAGCCACTCAGGTGCCCCAATAGATAACTTTTACATTTGGGTGATGAGTACTAAGGGTACCCAGATATCTGGTCAAACATTATTCTGGGTGTGTCTATGAATGTTTTGGGTGAGATTAACCCTTACATTGGTAGATTGAGGAAAGGAGATTGCCCACCCCAATATGGGTGGGCCTCATCCAATCAGGAGAAAGCCTGAGCCCAACAAAAAGGCTGAAAGAGGGAACTCCTCCTGCCTGACGGCCTTAAAACTGGGACATTGTTTTTCTCCCAATCTTTGGAACTGTAGCTAAAATATCAGCTCTTCCTGGGTCTCAGGACTGCTGTCATTCAGACTGAAACCACACTATCAGCTCTCTGGGTCTCCAGCTTGTCGACTGCAGACCTTGGGACTTATCAACCTCTACAATTGCATGAGCCAATTCTTTGTGATGAATCTCTTTATATACACACACAACCCATTGGTTGTTTCCCTGGAGGACCCCGACAAATACACTCAATAAATAAACCCCATTACTGGATAAATACTCCTGTGGGCGCTGTGATGTTTCAGCACGGCCTGAGGCAATACACAGACTTTTGTCCCTCCAAGTCCCAAGTACGGCCTCTCTTCTATAATTAGAATATCCGGTCCAAGATAATCATACCTCCTCATCCCCCCTGGCTCAAGCCTGCTTCTGGTTGGAATCTTCTAGCAGTAAGTAGGCGTGCCTGGCTTCCTGACTGTTTCTACACCTTACACTTCCTCTCCCCTCCCCCCCACCTCTAGCTTCTCAGAGGTGAGGTGGAGCGGAGCAAGGAGTGGTGTCTCTCTAGGCTTGTCACTCTCTCGGAGTCTGGCCAGTGTCTAAGGCTGATTCTTTCTCCCCTGAGAGTTTTCGTGGGCTTTTCAAAGATTCTCACTCCTGTCAAGGTTGTGGATACAGAGGTGGGCCTCCCTCAACCCTGGGCATTGGGTACTACCCTCCAGCTTCTTTGTGTTCTCACCTCCCATCACCACCCCCCACCCCAGAAGTCCTCTTGGGCTGTCTCTAAGACAACCCCAAGGAGGCTCTCTCCTTTGGGGCCGAGAAAACACCCAGAAAACCTTTCTTTCGACAGGCTCTGGAAGGGTGGGCTGATGCAGTGTGACAGTGCTCCTTCTCTTGGCCACCATGGCAGTGAGCTTGCTGTCATTTGCCCTTTAGAAGTCTTGGGTACCCGAGAGACACCCAGGTGGCTCAGTCAGCCAAGCATCCAACTCTTTTTTTTTTTTTTTAAAGATTCTATTTATTTATTTGACAGAGAGAGAGATCACAGGTAGGCAGAGAGGCAGGCAGAGAGAGAGGAAGGGAAGCAGGCTCCCTGTTGATCAGATAGCCCGATGCGGGGCTCGATCCCAAGACTCCGGGACCATGACCTGAGCTGAAGGCAGAGGCTTTAACCCACTGAGCCACCCAGGCGCCCCAAGCATCCAACTCTTGATTTTGGTTCAGGGCGTGATCTCAGGGTTGTGAGATCGGGCCCCACCTCAGACTCTCCCTCTGCTCCTCCCTCTGCTCGGCTCTTTCTCTCAAAATAAACAAATCTTAAAAACAAACAAACAAAACAAAAAGAAAAGAAGTTTAGGTGGGAGCAAACCCTGGTCCAGAGCCTACGAGAGTGTTCTTGAGTGTGGAGCTGACACTACTCACTCTGGCCCTAGGCTTCTTGGTGGCTGGGTGGGGAATGAGTGCTGGAGGAACTCACGGTGGCATTCTGACATGTGTGCAAATGCCCTGGGGCCAACCCTTGACCGGTTTGGAACTTGGAGTCTGTGCATAAACTCAGTTTTTCTCCATCCCTCCTAGGCAGATGATTCTGAGGTGCCCATTATGTGGATCATCCAAAAGTCCCCAGTGATATCAGGGCCCAGTTAACCTACAACACTGGTGAACCTTCCTTGGTTCACTCTTTCCTGCCAAACCCCTGCCCGCCCCCCTCCCCCGATCCCTGTCACTCCCATTCCCTGGGACCTCTCCACAAAATATACTATAAAGAAGCCCCTTTCTTAGGCTTTGCTTTTGAGATGAGGAGACAGGCTCAGACGGACCCCTCATTCAGCTTTGGATTAAAAGTCATCACCTCCCCCACATATCTCCTTCCTCACATAACCTGTCATTTTGGGGGGTAGATGGGATCTTAGATACAGCAAGTACTACCTACCTCTCCCTCAAATCTCTTCAACTATTTTCCCCTTCCCACTCTCAGACCTTTCCTATCCTTGACTCCCAGAGCGGCTGGACCGGTCTGAGGACCATTTCCTTTGTAAATCTGTAGAGGTATATGCTAATTCGGCCTCTCACCCCAAGAGTTCATATCTCCCGTCCCTTAGTAGCTGTGCAGAAGTTTCCATTTTTGTATTCTGTTACACACCAAACATTCAGCCCAGTGTTCCTTTTCTGGGAAATAATGGCATCTAGTTTTTTCTTTCAGGTCTGCAACATGATTTCCCGTTCTCCTACCATCCTGGTCTCAAACCACCACTCCCCCATCCAGGTCCTGTTCTTTTTTTTTTTTTTTTTAAAGATTTTATTTATTTATTTAACAGAGTGAGAGAGAGAGAGATCACAAGAAGGCAGAGAGGCAGGTAGAGAGAGAGGGGGAAGCAGGCTCCCCGCTGAGCAAAGAGCCCAACACGGGGCTCAATCCCAGGACCCTGAGATCACGACCCGAGCTGAAGGCAGAGGTTTAACCCACTGAGCCACCCAGGCACCCCCTTTTTTTTTTTTTTTAAAGATTTTATTTATTTATTTGACAGAGAGAGACACAGTGAGAGAGCGAACACAAGCAGGGGGAGTAGGAGAGGGAGAAGCAGGCTTCCTACCAAGCAAGGAGCCCGATGCGGGGCTCGATCCCAGGACCCTGAGATCATGACCTGAGCTGAAGGCAGACACTTAACGACTGAGTCACCTAGGCACACCCCCGCAAGCAAGGTCCTGTTCTGACTGGCTTACTCACATCGATCTGAAACTAGGCCTACTCCCTGCCCACCGCTAGTGACAACAACGAGGCCTACACACTATGTAGCTATAAATGCAGCCCTAATGTGTTCATGTTAGCAGCCATGTCCTCTGGCTACTTCGGCAGTAACTCCCCATTCCCATCTCTTAATGCCTTCTGGAAATTTCCACTTGGGTGCCTGCAAACTCCTCAGATGAGCAAATCCGCAGTGGCTGGTTATGTCCTCCCACTGGCTGTTTTGTATTTGTGATCTTGGGCATGAAGTCATCCAACAGTGTCCTGGGCAAGTCACCTCAGAGACTTTCCTAAGGCCTTGGGTTCTCCTCTCCTGCCCTTCCCATCCGCCTGTCCCCAGACCCTCTGCAAAACCTCTGTGTTCTAAGGCTTGAACATCTCTCCGCCCTACTGCCTTCTCTGACCTCCCTCCCATCTCTAGTTTGTTTTCTTTAAGTCAAGTCAGATCTCATCCCTTTTCTGGGTTAGAAACTCTTCTGGACTTTTCGGCGGCCATGTGATCATCATTTTTTTTTAAGACTTTTTTTTTTTTTTTTTTAATAGAGAGCATACGCGTGTGCATGCATGAGCAGGGAAGGGCAGAGGGAGACAGGGTCTGAAGCAGGCTCTGCACCGGGTGTAGAGATCATATGGGGCTCAATCTCATGACCCTGACCTGAATGGAAATCAAGAGTCAGATGCTGGGGCACCTGGGTGGCTCAGTGGGTTAAGCCTCTGCCTTCAGCTCGGGTCGTGATCTCAGGGTCCTGGGATTGAGCCCCGTGTTGGGCTCTTTGCTCAGCGGGGAGCCTGCTTCCCCCTCTCTCTCTGCCTGCCTCTCTGCCTACTTGTGATCTCTCTCTCTCTCTCTCTGTCAAATAAATAAATAAAATCTTAAAAAAAAAAAAGAGTCAGATGCTTAACTGACTGAGCTACCCAGGCGCCCCGTAAAACTAAAATTTTTACGGGGCACCTGGATGGCTCAGTTGCTTAGGCATCTACCTTTGGCTTGGGTCATGATCCCTGGGGTCCTGGGATTGAGTCCCGCATCGGGCTTCCTGCTCGGCGGGGAGTCTACTTCTCCCCCTGCCCCTCACTCATTCTCTCTCTCTCAAATAAATAAATAAAATCTTAAAAAAATTTTTTTTTAAATTTTTAACGAATTTCTATACCCAACGTGGGGCTCGAACTTATAACCCTGAGGTGAAGAGTCATGTGCTCCACAAACTGAACCAGCCTGGCACCCCTCGATCGGTAGCTTTAGATTCATGAGCAAGAGATACAGGTCTTCACAAACTGGCCTTAATAACCTTCCTCAGGCTCTGTCCGTGCCCACACATGAAGCCCATGCCTGAGGCTTTCCTCCCAGGTCAATGCCTTGGGTCCAGTGGGACCATGGTTTGAACCTCTGGGTCCCTCTTTAATTCTGCCACCGAGTCCATGGATTCCAGTCTCTGACAGTGACCTGGTGACTGAGGTTTTCCAGTCCTTTCCAGTTAGTTACACTTTCTGTTCTCCTCATTTTATTCTCATAGTGAATCAGATTGCTCAATGACGACTGTGTAAGTCTCACGATCATGCTGGCTACAGTCATGTGAGTACGTGCTCCCCGATGCCCTGGGAGCATGGAGGGGCCATGGCCCTTTACAAGGCTGCACAATGGCCTCCATGCTTCACTCTCAGTACCCGGCGTTGAGGGTAGGATTCTGGAACACTGCGATCTTCTCCACCCACACTTCTCAGTTGATGTCATCCTGAGACACTAACCTTGGGGCCTTTTCAAAGTGCCTGTGTGGGTCCGTGGATCTGCAGAGGCCCATGGACAGCCCTAGCCTATTTTTGGGGTGATCGAGGGGACCTTGGTGCCACTGGAGTCATAATGGCCAAGTCCACAGGGTGGATGTCACCCAGACTGTGGATGGACCATCCCCCCCCACTTTTAAAAAATTAATCTCTGTGCCCAATGTGGGGTTTGAACTCATGACCTCCAGATCAAGAGTTGCATGCTCTTCTGACTGAGCCAGCCAGGGCGCCCCATGGATGGACAGCTCTTAACTCTGGACCCTATGGACCTCTAAGTGGCGAATCCCCAGAAATTCTTGTAAAATCTGATGATGGGTATTTGTAGTTCTGGGAAGAAGGTTCACAATTGTCAACAGATTTCCCAAGGGATTTGTGGCACAACTGCGGTTCAGAAAAGGAGAACAAGGAGGCTTTACAGAACCAGCATTTTGTTAGAATATGGTTCTTGCTGATTATAGTAGTAATCCATATTCATCATAAAATTGGAAAATTTAAAAAAGAAAGAGGGGTGCCTGGGTGGCTCAGTTGGTTAAACATCCGCCTTCGGCTCAGGTCATGACCCCAGGATCTGGGATTGAGCCCCAAATGGGGCTTCCTGCTCAGCAGGAAGTCTGCTTTTCCCTCTCCCTCTTCCTCCCCCTGCTTGTGTTCCTTCTCTCGCTGTGTGTCTCTCTCTCTGTCAAGTACATACATAAAATCTTAAAAAAAAAAAAAAAGACCACAAAGAAGATTCTAAAATCACCTTGATTCTAGCATCCAGAGATAACCATGTAGGCATTTGGGTGTGTATCCCTCCAGCCCTTTCTCTGTGGAAACAGAAGCACATATCATCCCACTAAATCTAGGCAAGAGGCTCCTTCGTGACCTGCTTTGTTCTACTTAAGAGGACGTTTTCTCAACTTACTGAATCCTTCTAGAACTTTAAGGACTTAAACGACATTATAATATCCGATCACTTGGGTGCCTTGTTTATTTTATATTGCTTTCTGGGTTTTGTGGGTTTTTTTTGTTTTTGCTATAAATAATGTTGTGATAAACATCCTCTTACATACATTTAAAAAATTTTTTGGTTCCCTTTCAATACAATTCTAGAAGTGGAATTTTTTTTCCTCTTTTATTGATTTTTTTAAAAATTTAACTTCTGGGCGCCTGGATGGCTCAGTGGGTTAAAGCCTCTGCCTTCAGCTCAGGTCATGATCTCAGGGTCCTGGGATCGAGCCCTGAATCGGGCTCTCTGCTCAGCAGGGAGCCTGCTTCCCCCTCTCTCTCTGCCTGCCTCTCTACCTACTTGTGATCTCTGTCTGTCAAATAAATAAATAAAATCTTTAAAAAAATTTAACTTCAATTAATTAACATATAGAATATTCTTAGTTTCGGTGGTGGAGGTCAGTGATTCATCAGTCTTATATAATACCCAGTGCTCATTACATCACGTGCTCTTCTTGACATCCATCACCCAGTTTCCCCATCCCCCCAACTCCCCTCCACCAACCTTCAGTTTGTTCCCTATGATTAAGAGTCTCTTATGGCTTGTCTCCCTCTCTGATTTTGTCTTGTTTTGTTTTCCCCCCTTCCACTATGATCTTCTGTTTTGTTTCTTAAATTCCACATATGAGTGAGATCATATGATAATTGTCTTTCTCTGCAGAAGTGGAATTTTTTATTTAAGTAATCTCTACACCCAACGTGGGGCTCAAACTCATGACCCCAAGATCGAGAGTCACAGGTTCTTTCGACTGAGCCATCCAGGCACCCCTTAGAAGTGGAATTTTTATTTTTTATTTTTTTAAAGATTTTATTTAATTATTTATTTGACAGACAGAGATCACAAGCAGGCAGGCAGGCAGAGAGAGAGAGAGAGAGAAAGAGGGAAGCAGGCTCCCTGCTGAGCAGAGAGCCCCGATGCGGGGCTCGATCCCAGGACCCTGAGATCATGACCTGAGCCAAAGGCAGCGGCTTAACCCACTGAGCCACTCAGGCACCCATAAACACTTGTATATAAGGATTTTGAATATTGACACATTATTCTCCATAAAGGTTGGTCGCAATTTATTCTTCCACAGCAGCTTGTGAGAACACTTATTCCCTTGCAGCCTCTTGTGATCAGTACTCATTGGGTGTTATCTTTTGGGGAGACTAGGAGGGGGATATTTGCGATTTGCTAGATGGAATACTGCATCTCAGGCTTTCCCGAGTCTCACGCGGAAGCTGGTCTGTGCTCTAGCTATGGGTTGCAGTCAACATTGCCTGAGAATTTTCTCCAGATTTTGGCAACCCTCTGACAGGTGCTATTCGACAGAAGATGACTCTGCTCTTTGCCTGACACATGGTGACAGCTTAATTTCCAGGCAGTGATGAGAGTCCGTGCAGCTGAATGACAGCAGGATAAAATATTTGGTGTCTCTTTCCAAAGATTCCATCTCGTCCCCAGCTTAAGTCAAAATTTCAATGTCCTGTGAACGTTTAAGAATTGTAGCTCATCACAAAGTCTGCCCCCACCCCAGCATCCCCCAATTTTCTGGATAATTTGAGGAGAAAATGAGCATGTCTGAATGAAAACCATTCGTAATTAACAAACATCGGCATAAAGGTGTTTCTGGTTTTATGTAACAGACATGTTAGGGATTCCAGAAAGTTGTTAGTAACTGAAACCCTATTTCTAATTTCTCCAGGATTAACCCGAGGTGATTCTGTTTGTAAAGGAAGTAACATCTGTTGCAAATCTCCATTTTGGTCCAGCTGGAGCACTGACAGTCACTTAGTTGGCTTCCTGGGAGCCTAATGTGCAAACATTGTACTCGGAGCTGTGGGAGGGATGGGTTTTAGTCTTGGGTCTCAGTCCTGTCCCTCGGGGCTTTACTGAGGAGTGTGGCAGAGTCCCCGACAGGCTGGGTCTACTACTGTTCCTCCTTCCTGCTGGGGGCCCCATTGCTGTCACAACTGTTCCCACTATCTCCTCAGCCTTTGGATACCAGCAGCTGGAAGGGCACAGCTGAGGAAAAGCAGATAAATATGGAAAATGACCCCAGAGATCACCAACCCCCACAGTAGTGTCCCCAAACTGGCCACTAATGTTAACTGGCAGTTTCTGTTTTGTTTTGTTTTGTTTTGTTTTTAATTTTTTAAGTGTTTGGGATGCCTGGGTGGCTCAGTTGGTTAAGCAACTGCTTTCAGCTCAGCTCGTGATCCCAGGGTCCTGGGATCAAGTCCCACATTGGGCTCCTTGCTCAGCCGGGAGCCTGCTTCTCTCTCTGCCTCTGCCTGCCACTCTGCCTGCTTGTGCTCTCTCTCTCTCTTTCTGACAAATAAATAAATAAATAAATAAAATCTTAAAAAAAATTTTTTTAAGGTTGTATTTATTTATTTTGAGAGAGAAAGTGAGAGAGAGCACAAGCAGGGGGAGCGGCAGAGAGAGAGGGAGAAGCAGAATTCCTGCTGAGCAGGGAGCCTGCCCCTGGGGATTGATCCCAGGACCCTGGGATCATGACCTGAGCCGAAGGCAGATGCTTAACTGACTGAGCCACCCACGTGCCCCAACAGTTTCTGTTTAAATTGAAAATTGTTCCTCCAGGGAAATTCCTGCCCTTCTCTGGTTTACAGTAAGGCTAAAGGTTTTGACAGATAGAGATAGCATGGAATGGACACAAGCAACTTGGTCCTGAACCAACACAGAATGTTCCTTAAATCCCCCATCAACTTTGCTTTTTTTTTCCTTTTTTTTTTTTAAAGATTTTATTTATTTATTTATTTTATTTATTTGACAGAGATCACAAGTAGGCAGAGAGGCAGGCAGAGAGAGAGAGGAGGAAGCAGGCTCCCTGCAGAGCAGAGAGCCCGATGTGGGGCTCTATCCCAGGACCCCGAGATCATGACCTGAGCCGAAGGCAGAGGCTTTAACCCACTGAGCCACCCAGGCGCCCCTCAACTTTGCTTTTCAATACCTTAATGCAATGCAACCAACTCCAAGTTCATGATATAACTCCATGGAAGAAAGAAGCAAATGAGCAGGAGTTAGATACAAATGAGACGTGTCCACAAAATGCCATTTTGTAGTTTGTGGTCTGGAGCTTGGAATGCTTTTTCCCCGCGAAAACTAGAGCAGTGTTTAAAGTGGTCATTAGAATTCTAGGCTAGACCTCAAAATTCTATATAATTCATACTATGGCTGAAATACCCGTTCCTTATCATTAAAAATTAGTAGGAAACAAAATGTGATTTTGCAATAATATTTTAAAAACACAAATTGGGGGGCACCTGTGTGGCTTAGTCGTTAAGTGTCTGCCTTCGGCTCAGGTCATGATCCCAGGGTTCTGGGATCCAGCCCTGCATTGGGCTCCCTGCTCAGCGGGAAGCCTGCTTCTCCCTCTCCCACTCCCCCTGCTTGTACTTCCTCTCTCATTGTGTCCCTCTCTGTAAAATAAATAAAATCTTAAAAAATAAGTAAATGGATAAATAAATAAATAACAACACAAAGTAGGGGCACCTAGGTGGCTCAGTTGGTTAAGCATCTACTGCCTTCCGCTCAGGTCACTATCTCCGGGTCCTGGGACTGACCCTGCTTTGGGCCCCCTGCTCAGTGGGGAGCCTGCTTTTCCCTCTCCCTCTGCCCCTCCCCCTGCCCTCTCTTTCTCTTTCTAAAATAAATGAATAAATAAATAAATAAATCTTTTTAAAAAGTAAAAAATAAAAACATGAAGGAAAAACAATTTCAGAAACAGAAAATAAAACAGGTTTTGTTCATCTGAAGCACTAGCCTTTAAAAAAACAAAACAAAACAGACTTACTAGAAAGTAGGGAAACAGCAGTTCACTTCGGAGAAGATTTTAACAGGTACTTCTGGGAACTCTCAAAGGGCTTCAGACTTCAAGTCGCAGGTTCTTATCCGTAATTTTACCTCACAACTGAAAGCTTTTCTTTATTTCTTTTCTTTCTTTCTTTCTTTCTTTCTTTTTTTAAATACAGTCATAGCACTAAAACCACTCCAGTTTAACAACAGCCGTGCCTGGTGGGGAGAGGGTGTCTGGGCTTGAAAGTGGAATTAAAAGGGGGAAAGATTTTACTGAAGTGACTTGTGTACTAGAGAGAGGCTCGAGGAGATAAGGTTCAAGGTGAAAGAGGACAGAACCGAACTTCGCCCGGCAAGGTGACAGAGGGCAGTGAGAGAAAAGAATGGTGAGGGTTGGGGCGCCTGAGTGGCTCAGTGGGTTAAAGCCTCTGCCTTCAGCTCAGGTCATGATCCCAGGGTCCTGCTCACTGCTCGGCAGGGAGCCTGCTTCCCTTCCTCTCTCTCTGCCTGCCTCTCTGCCTACTTGTGATCTCTGTCTGTCAAATAAATAAATAAAATCTTAAAAAAAAAAAAAAGAATGGTGAGGGTAGAGAAGACTTGGGTCACCAGTGTCCTGGGCCTGCGGAGTGGTTCCGTCAGCACCGGAGAGTCTGGGGGCTGTATCTGGAGTATTGGATACGGATGGAAGGTACCATGTGTGTCCAGCCATTTACTTACGAGACCTGTTTTAATACCCGCTGTTTGAAACGAAGCGCAGGTCTTCTCTGTAGTGCCAGGCTCTTGGAGCTCGTTGCCAAAGATGCCCCCCTCCTCAGGGCACTGGTGTTCATGCCCTTGGATCCTGGCTGACCCTGAGACTTGGTTTTTGGCTAATAGAAAATGGTGGAATGACCCTGTGTGACTTCCAGGGCAAGATCCTAATAAGTCTGGTAGCTACCACCTGGGACTCCTGGAACATGTGCTCTGGGGGAAGCCAGACGTGCTGCCGGCTTCGAGAAGCCCACATGCTCCCACTGCTAGGGCGTATTGAGGAGGTCCACAAGCTGCTTTCCAGCCACTCCAGCCCAGGTGCAGACATGTGAGTGAGGAAGATTCAGCCAAGTGCAGCCTTATCCACCATCTGACTGCAACCAAACTCAGAACCTCAAGAAAGAACCGTACCTCTGAGTCGGTCATCTCCCAGAACTCTGAGGAATAATAAATGCACGGTTGTTTTTTTCTTTAAGATTTTATTTATTATTTATTTATTTATTTATTTATTTATTTTGAGAGAGAGAGAGAGTTTGAGCATGAGGAGGACAGAGGGAGGGGCGCCTGGGTGGCTCAGTTATGAGGTGTCTGCTTTCGGCTTGGGTCATGGTCCTGGGGTCCTGGGATCAAGCCCCGCATCAGGCTCCCTGCTCTACGGGAAGCCTGCTTCTCCCTCTCCCACTTCCCCTCCTTGTGTTCTTGCTCTTGCTGTCACTCTCTCTCTGTCAAATAAATAAATAAAATCTTTGAAATAATAACTGGTATTATTATTATTATTTCCCAGCATGCTCAGCTTTTAGACCTCAATTCATTTCTTCCTCAGTCTCACTCCTGGGCCCTTTGCTAGGTTAGAAGTCTAGTGACTACAATTAAGGAAAAGAAATTAACTTCTTGAATGAATAAAGGTAACATTAGCTCTCTGGAGCATTCTGGTGGGCGGCCTTGGTGGAACCCCAGAAGTATCTCTGGGCCAGTGTCCCACAGCTTACTGGAAAAGCAGCTTCCCATCTCTACAATTTCACTGCTATACGTTAAATCTCTTACGGATTTCTCTACGCTCTCAAAGATCTGGGTCCTTCTGGAGACAGAAGAGTTAGGGTGTTTTGCAGAGACTGGCTTAGGGAATTGAGTAAAGGAAGACCATTTGCACACACTGCTTGAGATTCCTCGTGCTGTTGAAATGACTTTAACAGAGCACTCACTTTCGTGGTGAGTTTTCCCTGGGTGGTTGTTTATGATGAGGCCGGTACACTCTTCGTGGAAGAATTACACAGATTAAGGCAATCAGGACGACAGAGTCATCGAGCTGGCTTTGAGATCCCAGTTTCACCAGTTCCTTCCCTCGCAAGGACAAAGTATGTGGTCATGTTGGAGGAGCCGATACGACATAGAGGATTGGTCCGAGGGCTCAGTTCCGCTTCCAAGGCAGAAAATCAACAGGACTTGCTTCCCTCCTCCTACCTGGAATGCTGCTTTGAAACAGATGGCACTCGAAAACGTCTGCCCGATGAATGAATCTACGACTTAGAAGTCCTGAAACGGAGTAGCTTGGAGTCAGGTAGGCACAGGGGATGCTATAAATCGCCAGACTGAAAACAGCCCCATTCATGCTGTAATTGAGTTACACCCTTGCTAACTATACAAGGTTTTGTCCAGGCTGGAAACAGGCCAAACTATAGAATGTCATCAAGGACATCTTCAGGGGGAGGAAAAAAAAAAAGAGTACCTAGGTTTCTAGACTTCATGGACACCGTGTATGCTAACATCAAACATTTCTGATCTTTTACCAGCTAAATCCCAGAGGATGTAACAAGACTTTCTTGTTTTGGAAGGCTTTGGTCGGAACCCTGTGTGGTACAAGCCCCGTGGTCAGCACTGCCAAGGGGCATCGCGCAGGGGAGGGGGTGTCAGAAGGGACAAAGGTGTCTGTGAGCTGGGCTGTGGCAGCTGGTTTCTCTTGGGCTCCTGAAGGGCATCGAGAAGACGTAAGAGAAGGCAGGAGAAGGCAACAGTGGTTTGCCTCACTCCAGTCCTTCCCCTGCAGTGCCCAACTGGAGAACCAATGGTTGGTCGGAAGCAAAAACGGGGACAGCGACCGTGGGGAAGGCAGGAGCAGAACGAGAAGGGGCCTGATCCCATTTTCAGAGCTACCAGCTCTCGGGTCTTTCTTCAGAAACATTTCTGCTAAAGGGACTTGCCTTTATTTTCGCTCTGCTTTCCCAGCCAACTGGGGTTTGGTCCCCTCAAACTGGCGGATCTAAGAGACATGTTTTTACTGTATATTGAAACCCTGTGCTCCTGTGTGGTGACGCTGGGAGGCATGGCATTTGGGAGGTGGTTAGGTCATGAGGGTGGTTAGGTCACTGAGCCCTGGGACCTCATGACGGGACTAGTGACCTTATTAAAGTGACTACAGAGAGGTCCCTAGCCCCCTTCCACTCTGTGAGGACACACCAAGATGATCATCTAGGAACCAGAAAGTGGAACCTTACCAGACACCGAATCTGCCAGAGCCTTGACCTTGCACGGCCGGCCTCCAGCACCGTGAGAAATACATTTACGTTATTCATAAACCACCCATCTGTGGCAGCCTGAATGGACTAAGACGGCTCTCCAGTTGTCCCTGTGATGAGGTCATGATATAATACAAGGAGGTTGTGATGGTTAATTAACTGCCAATGAAAGATCCCTGCCTGCTATTAAAGTTAGGTTAATTGAAAAGCATAATTATCCAATAAACCTTTGGGGGGAAAGGACAAAAGGAAAGTTCAGCGTGTTCGCTGCTGACTAGTTTACATTTCTGGACACTAAATCTTCCAGGATCCTCCGAAAGTACTTGATTCAACATTTGTCGGAAGAATTTACCAAAGAAGAAGGCGATGACAGGGAGAGAAGATGACCTGACAGAGAGGAAAGGAAGTGAGACTGGGCCTTTATGAGAAATCTGCGCCTGCTGTTAGCACCACAAAACAGTAACAAGAGAACTGTGACTTTAAAGACACCTTTGAAGGCTCAGGGATATGGTTTAATGGCCTCAAGGTCTCACAGATCAGGAGGTAAGAAGCAGGTATAGATTTATTTATTTATTTTAAAAAAGATTTTATTTATTTATTTGACAGAGAGAGAGACGCACAACAAGAGAGGGAACACAAGCAGGGGGAGTGGGAGAGGGAGAAGCAGCCCCCCCTCCTCCCCCACTGAGCAGGGAGCCCACCACAGCCTGGGATCCTGACCTGAGCGGAGCCCGAAGCCAGAGGCCTAACAACTGAGCCACCCAGGCGCCCCAGGAAGCAGGCACTTCAAAGAGAGGGCGTCCAGATAGAAAAACACCACGCTGCAAGTCAGAAGTGCTGACTGGTTTCTGATTAAAAAAACACTTCTAATTTTGAAATATTATAGATTCACAGGGGTTGCATAACTCTGGTACAAAATGAAAGCGAGGAAGTGTGCAATGCACAGACCTCACTCAGATTTTACCAGTTTTGCAAGCACTCAGTTGTGCGTGTCTCTGTGTGTAGCTCCACGTAATGCTATCACATCTGTAGCTTTGTGTAAGCACCGAGACACTGAGCTCTCCTACCTCCACGATGGTCCTTTGGATTATCCCTTTATAGCCATACCCACTCCCTTCCCCTTCCCCTGGCAATAGTACACTGTTCTCCACCTCCAGAATCACGTTATTTTGTGAATGTCATACAAATGAGACCATGTAGTGTATAAACTGTTGAGGTTGGCTTTTTTAAAATAAGGGTTTTTTTTTTTTTTAAAGATTTTATTTATTTACTTGAGAGAGAAAGAGTATGCGGGGAGGGGAAGAAGGGGAGGGAGATGGGAAGAATCTCAAGCAGACTCCCTGCTCAGTGTGGAGCCCGACATGGGGCTCGATCTCATGACCCTGAGATCATGACCTGAGCCAAAATCAGGAGTTGGACCCTTAACCAACTGAGCCACCCATGCGCTCCAAGATTAGCTTTTTTTTTTTTTTTAAGATTTTATTTATTTCTTTGACAGAGAGAGAGAGAGAGAGATCGATCACAAGTAGGCAGAGAGGCAGGTGGTGGGGGGCAGGCTCCCTGCTGAGCAGAGAGCCCAATGTGGGACTCGATCCCAGGACCCTAAGATCATGACCTGAGCTGAAGGCAGAGGCTTAACCCACTGAGCCACTCAGGCGCCCCCCAAGATTGGCTTTTTAAAACAAGTTTACTTACTTATTTTTTAGTAATCGCTACACCTATCATGGGACTCGAACTCAAGACTTGCATGATATACTGACTGAGCCAGTCAGGCACCCCTGGTGTCTCTTCTTATTAAGGACACCAATGCCATTATCAGGGCCCCACCCTCATAACCTCCTCTGAACCCAATGACCTCCCAAGGGCCCCCCATCTCCAAATACCATCACATTGGGGGTTAAGGCTTCAACACATGAACTTTGGGGGGGGGGTCACAAATGTTCAGTGCATAACAATTGCTCATTCCTTTTTTATTTTTATTTACTTATTTATTTAAAGATTTTTTAAAAATTTATTTGACAGATGGAGATCACAAGTAGGCAGAGAGGCAGGCAGAGAGAAAGGAGGAAGCAGGCTCCCTGCTGAGCAGAGAGCCTGATGCAGGGCTCGATCCCAAGACCCTGGGATCATGACCTGAGCTGAAGGCAGAGGCTTTAACCCACTGAGCCACCCAGGCGCCCTGTTCATTCCTTTTTTAATTAAAAAAGAAAGGTTTTAAGTAATCTCTATGCCCAATATAGGGCTTGAACTAGCAACTCTGAGATCAAGAGTCACATGCTCTGCTGACTCAGCCAGCCAGGTGCCTCTCATTCCTTTTTATTGTTGAGTCCTATTCCATGGTACGGATGTGCCATAGGTTAACCAGTTACCCACCGAAGGACATTTTGGATAGCTTTCAATCTTTGCTATTACAAATAAAGCTGCTATGAACGTTTGTGTAGAAGTTTACACGAGAAAATAAATTTTCATTTCTCTGGGATAAATAGCCTGAGTGCAAGTGCTGGGTCATACAGTAAATCCATTTTTTGTTTTAAAAGGACTTGCCCAGGGACACCTGGGTGGCTCAGTTGGTTAAGCATCTGCCTTTGGCTCACGTCATGATCTCAGGGTCCTGGAATGGAGCCCCTGCCTTGGGCTCCCCTCTCAGTGGGGAGTTTGCTACTTCCTCTGTACCCCCTCTTCCACTTGTTCTCTCTCTCTCTCAAATAAATAAAATCTTTTAAAAAAATAAAAAATAAAATAAAAGGACCTGCCCAACTGTTTGCTAGAGTGGCTATATAATTTTACATTCCCATCAGCAATGTATGACAGATCTAGTGTCTCTACATCCTCTCCAGCATTTGGTACTATTGGTATTTTTTACTTCGGCCATTGTGACAGGTGTGTGTTGTTTTCTCATTGTGGCTTCAGTTTGTATCTCTGTAATGACTGATGACATTGAAATTCTTTCATGTGCTTGTTGGCCATCTGTATATCTTCTTCAGTGAAGTATCTGTTGATATCTTTTGCCCATTTTCTAACTGGATCATTACCATTGAGTTTTGAAAGTTCTTCATGTATTTTAGATATAAGTCCTTTGTTAGATGTGCGATTTGCAAATATTTTTCTCAGTCATTCGCAGGGTCTTTGGCAGGGCAAAGTTTTTAACTTTGATGTGTTTTTAAGATTTTATTTATTTGACACAGAGACAGAGATTACAAGCAGGCAGAGAATCAGGCAGAGAGAGAGAGGGGGAAGCAGGCTCCCCGCTGAGCAGAGAGCTCAATGTGGGGCTCGATCTCAGGACTCTGAGATCATGACCTGAGCCGAAGGCAGAGGCTTAACCCACTGAGCCACCCAGGTGCCTCATGATGTGGTTTTACTTTAAAGTTAAAAAAAAATAAGATTGATCTAGCCTGCCCTGTATTCTAAGCCAAATAAGGGCAAATACATAGTTCATCCAGCCATCTGTCCATCCAGGCAATGTCTGTTGAGCACCTACTATGTTTCAGGTACTAGTGATCTGAAAAGGAATAAAATATGGTTGCCTCCAAGGGTTCATATTTTCATGGGAAGGCATGAGTTCCACCAGAGTTTGGTAAGGGATGTAAAGTAGGCTGTGGGAGCACAGGACAGAGCATTTGCTCTGGCCTGGGGAGGTGGGGAAGGCTGCTCCTTGCTTTTCTCCTTCACACAGCTTCTGAGGGACTGTCAGTTAGGAACCAGTTGAAATCCTAGCATTTTTCTAGCTCTATATAGGTCATAGTGTATCATGGAAAAACATTTCCATCCATTCTTTTCATCAAAATTACTGCTGGTTCATTTTCTAGAACATTCTTTCCACATCCCTGAATGACTAATACCAAAGCTGAGATCCTGTGAGATTAGCTGAGAATTCACCCCTGACTGTGTTCATTTTACAAAAATAAAATGACACCTGTTAGTTCAATGGGTGGTCTTCGCCATGAAGCACAAGCATCAAGGAAATGTGTAGCCGGGACTTGTTGCATAACAGTCCTTGGTCCTAATATAGCAACGTTCATCTGAGAAGCTTAAAGGACTTGACTCACATGACAAGCTGCCTCATTTTGCACTGACTCTTTGAGGAAGGCAAGACAAGATTTATTACACAGTGGCCTATATTCCAAATAGAGTATGATGTTCTCTACCCAGGTAAATGGAAGAGTATGTCCTGTGACTCATTCAGGAGGAACCTAGAGATCCTTCCATGAGAAGAGAGAATCGAACCATTGGTTTAGGCCACGGTTCTGCTCCAAGAATTCTTTTTAAAGTGTAAGGCCTGATGTTGCTTATACAGAACTGAACAAATTATAACAAATGATGGAGGCTCAAAACTCGAGTGTTGTTTGTGTTTATGTCTAACCAATATTCATCTTGTCAGCTCTCCCTGGGTGATGCGCCCCTCCCCTCCTTCCATTCTCCTTCCTTCCTAGTCCTACTACAGTTTGGCCCAGAGACAGTTGACATTCAGCTGTCCAGCCTCAGTTTCTTTGTGCCCCGACGCATAACTGAACATAACTGTTATAGATTAAATGTTTGTGCCCCCCTCCCATTCACATGTTGAACCCTAATCCCCAAAGTGATGGTATTTGGAGGAGGTAAGTAGGTCCCGAGGGGGGCGCTCTCATGAATTGGGCCAGTGCCCTTATAAAAGAGGCCCAAATAACAATCTAGCCCGTTCCCGCATGTGAATACACAGCAAGAGGCCATCGTCTAGGAACCAGGAAGTGGGCTCTCACCAGACACCAAATCGGCCAGCATCTTGATCTTAGATTTCCAGCCTCGCAATACTGTGAGAAATATATGCCTGTTTTTTATAAGCTCTCCAGTCCATGGTATTCTGATATAGTAGCCTGAGCTAAGACAGCAGCAAGGACAGATTTATATCCCAAATATAGCGTTTCCTCTCGTCACTTCCCTGCTAAGAAATCTTTAGTTGCTCCTCAGTGCTTACAAAATAAAGTCCAAATGTTTCATTCTCCATGATAGGTCCCAATAGACCTTTTCCACTACCGTTTTTATTGTCCACTACTTTTCTTTCTTTCTTTCTTTCTTTTTTTCTTTTTTTTTTTTTTTTTTTTACTTTTTAAAGACTATTTATTTGAGAGAGAGAGTGAAAGCGACAGAAATCACAGAGGGAGAGGAAGAAGCAGATTTACTGCTAAGCAGAGAGCCTGATGTGGGGCTTGACCCCAGGACCCTGAGATCATGAGCTGAGCTGAAGGCAGATGCTTAACCAACTGAGCCACCCAGGTGCCCCATTCTACTTTTCTCTTTCTTTCTTCTTTTTTTTTTTCTAAGATTTTATTTATTTATTTGACAAAGAGAGAGATCACAAGTAGGCAGAGAGGCAGGCAGAGAGAGAGGAGGAAGCAGGCTCCCTGCTGAGCAGAGAGCCCAATGTGATGGGGAGCTCGATCCCAGGACCCTGGGATCATGACCTGAGCTGAAGGCAGAGGCTCAACCCACTGAGCCACCCAGGCCTCCCTCCACTGCTTTTCTAAACACACATTTAAACACCATGGTCAACAGACGGGCAGTCCCATGACATCAAGTTCTGGTGTCTTGCTCATTCACCATTGTATCTCTGCGTTGTGGGCTTTCCTGAATGTAAAAATGAACCATCCTCTCCAACCATTGTTTCCTAAATTCACTGCTTCCAAAAGCTCCTTGGCCATTCCTACCCCTTAGCCCCTATGTACCCACATACTAGGTGTCTTCTCCCTCATTCCCACAGCCAAAAGCAGCCTTTCCCCCTCTTCTCTGATTATCGGACTCCTATCCATGTCTCCAGGTTTGACTCAAGTTCCAAATGTAAAGGCTTCCAGAACTTTCTAGTCCACCATATCTTCCTCCTTAGAAGAGCTACTGCACTTTTGGTAGCACTCATTCATTTACTCCAGATTTACTAAGAGGGACAGAAGGTGGGCCCTATAGTGGAGGAGCTCAGAGTCTCATAGTCCAATTTACTACATATTACCTCATGTTGGATTAATGATCTTTTTGTGTGTATGTCTAATCTCCCCAGTTCTGTGATGGTGGAAGCCATGTTTTAAACTTGTCTCCTACCCCCCCATACCCAGCCCTAAGCATGGTGTTCACTAAACATGTTTTTTTTTTTTTTAAGATTTATCTATTTTGAGAGAGAGAGAGAGAGCATGCGTGCGTGTAAGTTGGGGGAGGGCAGAGGAAGGGGGAGAGGGAGAGAAGCAGACTACCCGTTGAGCATGGAGCCGGATGTGGTGCTCGATCTCACAACCCTGAGACCATGACCTGAGCCGAAGTCAAGAGTCAGACAATCGGGGCGCCTGGGTGGCTCAGTGGGTTGGGCCACTGCCTTCGGCTCAGGTCATGATCTCGGGGTCCTGGGATCGAGCCCCGCATCGGGCTCTCTGCTCAGCAGGCAGCCTGCTTCCTCCTCTCTCTCTGCCTGCCTCTCTGCCTGCTTGTGATCTCTCTCTGTCAAATAAATAAATAAAATCTTTAAAAAAAAAAAAAAGAGTCAGACAATCGACTGAGCCACTCAGGTGCCCCTCGATGAACATCTTCTGAATGACTGAAATAATGATTTGACTTGCTATTTTCCTCCTCTGTAGTTTTCTCGCTTCACCCAGAGAAAAATAATGTCCTATTACCCATTCGCAGTACTTAGGGGATGGCTCTCATTACCCTTATTTTATCAATGAGGAAACTGAAACACAGAATGGTGAAGTTAACTGCTCCAGACTGCAAGTGAGTCATGGTTGCTTCATTCAAAATAGAGGTTGAACAATTTTGGAACCAAAGACAGCTCTATTTCTATGGTGCCCGTATGTAGCTTTCTCTCTTAGACGCTGAGTATAAATTGTGCCCTATTCCACGCACAGAGACTTCACCAAAAATCACAAAGAGGAACATGTGTATGCTTGAAGTCAGAGTTTGGTTTGTGCAGAATAATGAATATATATATTTTTTCAGAATAATGACTGTTCTTACATTCAAGATCAAGTTGTACGAAAGGTAACATATGATAGATTCCAAGACATTCCAGAGAGGAAAGAGTGGGTGGCAGCTGGTGAGCGGCAACATTTTTCTTTTCATAGAACAATTCTGGTGGAAGAAACAGCATTGCTGCCTTTTTCTATTTTCGGCGGAAAGTAACACTTAACTAATCTAATTATTATTCAAGTGAAGGTGTATAGCTAGCTGCAAACCTTCATCAGCAAGTTTTACAAAACTGATAAACAGTAGAGGATGCAAGCGGATGGTCTGCTGCAAACCGGAATTCACATAAAAGGTTTACAGTTGGGATTTGGACTAGTATACAAGGATGTTTACCACCTATCTATGAGGCAACAAACCCTCATGTACCCATCAAGCCACCTTAACAACCAGAACAGTACCAACAGCCCTGAAGCATTCAAGTCACACTCAGTACCTAGAAATAATAGGGATGATCTGCCAACCATTAAAAAATCAGGACATTTCACGTAAACACCTGGATATCTCTTGAAAAACCTGGTGCGTCTGGGGGCCTGCATTCCTGTAGGGAAATATTGGGTTGGGTCACCCTCCAGCTCAGCACATCCCACCCTGTGTCTGCTATCTGGCTACCTTCCTTGATCCCATGACCTGTCTGGCCCCGAGGTATCTGAGTTCGCACCCCCTGGCATGTGTGTTTCCTCTGTGGGTTGGCTTTCTCTCTTCTGACCTGGTTCAAGACCTCCATTTCCCTAGTTCTCCTGCTTCTGCTTCGGGGCACCTCTTTTCTGGGTTGTGTGGGACCTTTCAAAGGCACTAGGCTCCACGGAGATGCACAGATGAGAAGAAACTGTCTCAACCCTCAGTGGATGTGAGCCGCGTACGTCCTAGTGACCTGTGTACGATCACATATTATATAAGACAGGCAACAATGGGAATGGAGAAAGGATGTAGGAACACAAAGCAGGCAGAAACTGTGTTAGTCAGGGTTCTCCAGAGAAATAGAACCAAGGGGACTGATCGACCCATCAGTCCATCCGGAGACTGGTTTTAAGAAATGGGCTCACGTGACTGTGGGGCTGGCAAGTCTGAAATCTGCAGGCGAGGCTGATAGGCTAGAGCCCCAGGGAAGAGTTGATGTGGAAGCTTGTGTCCAAAGTCTATCAGCTAACAGAATTCCCTCTTCCCTGGGGAGCATCAGTCTTTTTCCTCTTAAGGCCTTCAACTGCTTGGATATGACTCACCTACACTAGGGTGGGTCATCTATCTGCTTTATTCAAACTCTATTGACTTGAATTTTTTTTTTTTAAGATTTTATTTATTTGTTTGACAGACAGAGATCACAGGTAGGTAGAGAGGCAGGCAGAGAGAGGAAGCAGAGAGCCCGACTCGGGGCTCGATCCCAGGACTCTGGGATCATGACCTGAGCCAAAGGCAGAGGCTTTAACCTAGTGAGCCACCCAGGCGCCCTACTGACTTGAATGTTAATCTTATCTGAAAAAACCTTCACAGCAACACCTAGGGTGAGTTTGGCCAAATATTTGGGTACCATGGTCTGGCCAAACTGTTATATTAAAATTCACCCTCACAGAGGGCGTGGGTGCGTGTGTGTGTGTGTGTGTGTGTGTGGGGAGGGGGGTGTGGGGGGGCGATGCACACGCGTGCAAGGTTCAGGTAGGAATTTAAGAGGCGGGAACAGGGGGGGAGAACATTTTGTGTGGAGGGAACGTTGTGAACCAAGGAACAGAGGCGGGGTTAGTGCTGAGTACATTCAGAGAACAACGAGCAGTGCAGTGGAGGAGGACTAAGTGCGAGGATGGCCCTGGGAGTGTGGTGGGAGGCAAGGTGGACCAAGAGGGGTTGGAGACAGGAGGGTTGGGGGACAGGAGAAAATGGGATTGGGTCTTGGATGCAATCAGTGGGAGGCATCGAAGTGTTTTGAGCAGGGAAGTGGCACCATAGGACTGTTTTTTTTTTTTTTTTAAGATTTTATTTATTTGACAGAGATCACAAGTGGGCAGAGAGGCAAGCAGAGAGAGAGAGGAGGAAGCAGGCTCCCTGCGGAGCAGAGAGCCCGATGTGGGACTTGATTCCAGGACCCCGAGATCATGACCTGAGCTGAAGGCAGAGGCTTAACCCACTGAGCCACCCAGGTGCCCCACCATAGGACTGTTTTAAGAAAACCTTGGACACGAAGCACCTGGGTGGCTCAGTGGGTTAAGCGTCTGCCACCTTGTGCTCAGGTCATGATCTCTGGGTCCTCGGATGGAGCCCTGTGTCGGGTTCCCTGTTCAGTGGGGGGTCTGCTTCTCCCTCTGCTTCTGCCCCTGCTCCCCTGCTTGAAATGAAGTCTTTAAAAACCTTGGACAGGGGCACCTGGGTGGCTCAGTGGGTTAAAGCCTCTGCCTTCAGCTCAGGTCATGATCCCAGGGTCCTGGGATCAAGCCCCACATTGGGCTCTCTGCTCAGCAGGGAGCCTGCTTCCTCCTCTCTCTCTCTGTCTGCCTCTCTGCCTACTTGTGATCTCTGTCTGTCAAATAAATAAAATCTTTAAAAAAAAAACAAAAAACAAAACCTTGGACAGACCTGTACAGGGTTGGGTAGAGAGGAAGGAGTGAGGCAGGAAAAGCAGTGAGGAAGTTTCTGGAATAATCAACAGCAGGCTTGAACAAAGCCTGAACTATCGGGGAGAATTCTTGTAAACATGCATATTGCTTTTAAATTGGCACTCATGCAAGAGAGAGAGAGATTGCTCACTACTGATGTGAAGGTAAATAAAGGCCTGAACAAGGCAGTGGGACAAGGAGACCAGTTGGAGAGGCATAAGGTGGGAAGGAAGAGGGAGGGTCTGTTAATGGGTGGGAGGTAGTCTAGGAGGGAAATGGAGTCCAAAAAAAATCGCTGAGGTTTTAAGTCTGGGTGTGGGAAACGATGATGCTAGTATGTGAGATAAAGGCCAGAGACACAGTGGTTTGAGAGGCGACGGGGAATCGTGTTTAGGCCTTGCTGAGTTTGAGGTGTGTGGGGGGCCTGGTTAATGGGCCCTGGCTTCAAGGGCGCGGTTTGACCTCTGGTGGTGTCCACCAATCACCAGGCCTGCCAATGACAGCTAGTCCTTGTGCCTTCAGTCTGTGCCCTGGAGTGTGTGTGTGTGTGTGTGTGGTGGTGGTGGTGGGGGCAGTTCCTCCCTTCTAGGGCTGCTTCGAGGATTAGATGAGCTAATAATGCCTGTGAGGCATTTAGAACAGTGCTTCTGAACAGACACAGAGAACCAGACCATGGAAAATGCAGCTCCATCTTCCCAGAAGACGTAAAAGAAGAGTTCCAAAGCACTTTCCCTGGTCTCTGCATTCCAGGAGGGCTCATCTGCCCTGTGTGGGTGGCCACACAGACGGTCTGTAATTAAACTGAATTTCCATGACGAAGCTTTCCTGCCTTTTGGTTCATAACGTTTGGATGGCCAACATGAGGGAGGACTCCGCAGAAGAGGGACCGGAGTTCTGCCTAAGTGCACAATTCTGCGTTCACAGAGTACAAAGGGTTGGACAGTAGGATTTTGATTCCACTCACAATGTGTATTTTTTTCTATACCACCAAGCAATTCTGACACCAGCTGGGAGCCCTACATTCAAATCCTTTCTGATGCTGTCTCCAGGTAGATGCTATAGAGTAAGGGCTCAGGCCTACAAGATTGCCCCCTTCCCCCACTTCAGATGCCACAAATCCAGATTATCAACTGGCTACATATCAGAGATTCCAACAACCCCCACCTCTGGTTCGATTAATTTGCGGTAGCGGCTCACAGAAGTCAGAGAAGGATTTCACTTAACAGATCGCCGGTTTATTATAAAAGGACATAACTCAGAATAGCCAGATGGAAGAGATGCACAGGACAAGGTAGGGGAAAAAGGGCAGGGAGCTTCCACACCCCCTCCAGGCCCCACCACTCTCCCCGCATCACCACGTGCTCACCAACCCGGAAGCTCTCTGAACCGGTCTTTCTGGGTGTTTACGGAAGCTTGTTACACAGGCACGATTAAATCATTGGCCATTGGGATTGAGTTTAACCTCCAGCTCCCCGCCCCCTCCCAGGTCGCCGGGGTGGGACTGATAGGTCCAATCCGCCAACCAGCCCCCATCCTTAGGCACTTTCCAAAAGTCATCTCATTAACGTAACAAAAGACCTTTATCACACACTCCCTTCCCAGGAAATGCCTAGGGTTTTAAGAGCTCAGAGCCTGGAATGGGGGTCAAAGACCAAGTATTTATTTCTTATTCTAAATCACAATCTCATAGATCACCCTAGCAAGAGGTCTTTAAAAGAAATCAAAATTCAAATGTTGAAAAGGTCTAAAACACTTTAAAAATGATTAAACCCAGCACCCACCAAGGTCTGTAAGACGACAGCAATAATCTCCCAAGTGGGAAGGGGTATGGGAAAGAATTAATGAGTTTTACAATGCACCTAGTGTGTATTTCCAGCACAGGACTACTGACTGCGAGAGTATGGCCAAGTTCTGGATCACCCGAGAGAGCAAGATTGCTAAAGATGCCACCACCTAAGTCGTGGGGTGGAATCTCGAAGGCATGTGACCCCTTTCGTTTATTTCCGAGTCCTCCTCTTCTCTCCCAAGGCAAGGCCACCTTGTTGCCCGCCCCGCCCCCAACCCCCATCCCGTTCCCTCTGGCTCAGAGCCTCTACCCAAGGCTTCCCTATTATTTACCCCTTGTACTGCCTAGTCACCTTGCATGAATGAAGGCAGGAGTGCACTGGGTTTTTCTTTTTCTTTTTTTTTTTTTTAAGAATTTTTTATTCATTTATTTGACAGACAGAGATCACAAGCAGGCAGAGAGGCAGGCAGAGAGAGAGGAGGAAGCAGGCTCCCTGCTGAGCAGAGAGCCCGATGCGGGGCTCGATCCCAAGACCCTGAGATCATGACCCGAGCCGAAGGCAGCGGCTTAACCCACTGAGCCACCCAGGCGCCCCACACTGGGTTTTTCTGTTTGAAAATATTTTTAGCAATGTTAGCGGTAGCGAAGATACCCTCCACTGTAACTTGGTTTTTCGTCTTGCCATCTTTGTGGGAGGAAAGTGGATTCCAGGCCAGGTTAGCTATTTGGGAATATAGTAATTGCCTAAAACATACCTGGTTTTGAATGTACCTGCTCTCACCCTTGGAGAATAAGGGTGTACAGCAATTTCCCAAAGTCTAAGACTCCTCTTCCTTCTAGAACTTTTATCAGCCTCCATAGTAACATCTTCCTAATCACAGTTGACCCTGGAACAATGTGGGGATTAGCGACGCCGATTCCTGACCAGCTGAAAATCCGCGTGCAACTTTCGACTCCCCCAAAACTTGACTACTAATAGCTTACTTTTGACTGGAGTCCTTTCCGATTACATAAACACTCGATTAACACATTTTACAGGTTTTATGTATTACATATGGTATTCTTACAATAAAGCAAGCTAGAGAAAAGAAAATGTTATTAAGAAAATCATAAAGGGACGCCTGGCTGGCTCAGTCAGTAGAGCATGTGACTCGATCTCGGGGTCGTGAGGTCCAGCCCCATGCTGGGCATAGAGCTTACTTAAAAAAAAAATTATAAGGAAAAGAAAATACGTTTACGGTACTGTACAGTAAAAATCCCAAGAATAAATGGCCCATGCAATTCAAACCCCTGTTGTTCAAGGGTTAACTGTACTGTAAATTAGCTGGCAGGGGAAGCTAACCTGCTTTATTGGGAGCCCGAAACAAACAGAAACTCAAAAAGGCTATTACACTTTCAAACATAAAAGGAGACTCCGTGGGCACTGCTTTTACCTCCACACCTGGTAATTATCCTGATTACAGGGGAGTCCCGCCCTCTTCGAACTTTATTCCCTGTCCACACTAAAGGGAAGTGTGGGTCAGTTGGACCTGGCAGACCTTTCCTCTGGACCTTGCAGAAAAACTACTAGGAATTATAAGGTTCACTAAAGGCTCTGAGGTTTCTAGCTCTTAGCACCCCTTTCCCTACCGCTTTTCTTCAAGCTGCAAAATAGTCTGATTATCTTTCTGCAAGGTTTTAGGTTACTTGGCCACATTGTTTCTTTGCACCACAATAAATGTGATTTCAGTTTATCTCCGTCTTTGAGAATGGTGATGAAATTTACTTAAAACGATTTGTGGAAGCAAAATAATGGATTTAGACCCCTTAACGTGCCCCACATTACAACTTGCCCAAGGCGGGCATTTGCACTAATTACTCATCATCAAACATCTATGGGGCAGTCCTAGGGTGTGACGAGTTCCCTCTTGTCTGTGGGTTCAGACGCAACCGCGGTGAAATGTAACTGGCTTAAGCAGCCGGGTGCTACAGGAACTCTCTAAGGAGCTGAGGCAATGGGGAGCGAGCCAAGTGTATGTGGACACGAATCTACCATGTACTAATCTCTCCCTCCCTGCAAAGCATTTTCACGTACCAGCCCTTGAATCCCAACCACCTTTTTTTTTTTTTTAGAGATTTTATTTATTTATTTAGATCACAAGTAGGCAGAGAGTCAGGCAGAGAGGGAGGAGGAAGCAGACTCCCTGCTGCGCAGAGAGCCGGATGCGGGGCTCGATTCCAGGACCCTGAGATCATGACCTGAGCTGCAGGCAGAGGCTTTAACCCACTGAACCACCCAGGCGCCCCCCAACCACCTTTTGAGACAGAAACTATTGTTTTAAATTTATTTATTTATTTAGTAATCACTACACCCAACATGGGGCTCAAAGCCATGAGCCCAAGATCAAGAGTCGCACGCTCTCCCGACTGAGCCACCCAGGTGCCGCGAGACATGAACTATTTTCATTCTATCCTTACAGACAAGGAAACTGAGGCCCTGAGCTGTCAAGTACGTTGCCCCCAGTCTGAACTGTTGATTCCAGGAGCTGCAGTTCTAGGGTTCTGTCTCCTCGGCCGCCTCCAGGGATTGGGGGATGGGGTGGTGCAAAAGGTGTATTTGCTTCAATAGGGGCCATCCGCTTAAGATTGCCCGGGAATGTAAGGAAGTGAGAATGCAAAAAAGTTTCCCTGGTTTCAGCTTTTCCTAACCCTTTTTAGGTCACTTCAGATAAAATTTGCAAATGACTGCCCTGTGGAGAAGATATGCAAATGACTGCTTAGTGGAAAAGTCCTTTGGAATGCTGCGAAAGTTGGTTCTTTTAGCTACCCCAAGTGTGCACGTCAGTCTTTCTCATAGGGAATGTGTTTGAAGACAAAGCTTTGTATGTTTCCCTGCTTCCTTTCCAATTTGATATTCCAATTATAACATATTGATTAACAAAAACCCCTGGTGGTTTGAACTGAGTATGCCTATGAGCAGGGGTTAATTGAAAGTAGGAAAGTGCTGTGTATTTTAATTCTTTTAGGTACTCCCAGGGTAGTAGCCTGTACCTTGGCGCTACTGGAAAGTAAAATAAAGCCCGGAGCCAGGGATATCAGTACATCCTATTGTTGCTACATGCAGTTTGAACTCTTAGAACCATTACTTTTGAATGTTTAGCCTGTTGTATATTAAAAGGAAACTGAGGGGCGCCTGGGTGGCTCAATTAGTTAAGCGTCTGCCTTTGGCTTAGGTCATGATCCCAGCGTCCTGGGAGTCTACCTCTCCCTCTCCATCTGCCTCTCCCCCAGCTCATGCACTCTCTTGCGGGCGCTCTCTCTATCAAAATAAATAAACGAAACCTTAAAAAATAATAAGAATAAATAAAAGGAAACTGAAGCCACATGAAGCAGAAACACCTCACCAATGCTCTGTGAGAATTCATGAATCTCAGGGCTGAAAGGGGACCCTAATGGTCATTAAGCTTAATGACTCTCAAGGGGGCATTGTGGTTATCTGTATTTTGTGATGTCACAATGACCAGCATGGCTACTGGCATTTTAGTGAGCCAGGCAAGCTAGATGTTTTACAATGTTGGTCAGTCCTATACGGCTAGGAATTGATCCCCTGGACACTCATATAAGTGAAAAATGAATTCATCATGATATAAAGCCTGGAACACTACATATAAACAAGAGTATTTTTGCCTGTTTTTTTTTTTTTTTAAGATTTTATTTATTTGACAGAGAGAGGGAGAGAGGGGACACAAGCAGGGGGAGTAGGAGAGGGGAAAGGGTTCCCACTGAGCAGGGAGCCTGATGTGGGGCTCGATGCGGGGCTTGATCCCAGAACCCCAGGATCATGATCTGAGCTTTAGGACTGAGCCACCCAGGCACCCCTTTTGCCCAGTTTCGATGTACACTGAATTCTCCACGAATGGTAATACTGCAACAGTTGAGAGAAGATAATAGTGCTTTGTTTCAAACATTACCAAGAGTTCATCATTTTAGAAAAGGTCACTGATGGCAACACTGCTGTTAGAACCCCTTACTTGAGTTGCATTTGTTGACTGCACTGGGCAGGTGTCTATCACCACTTAGTGTCCTTGTGCAGGAGGATTCACATATTAAAGTACATTGTTTTATTATAATCGTTTTGTTTTTATCCTACAGTTAAGTCACGTTTTTGGAAATTGTGTGTTGTCGTATTTAGGTTATATTAGCTATGATTTGTTATTTCGGCGCGGTTAAAGGGGGCGTTAGCAAACGGTTGTCATAAAAAGGAACTGAGTCTTTTTACAGGGTTATGTAGTCCACTCAACTCCTTCTATAGATGAGGAAATGGAGAACCAAAGCAGTTAAGCAACTTGCCTGGACACAAGGGTTATATTATCTCCCATCTCAGAATTTCGGTTTCAATTTTAAGAATCCGATAGGGAGAGAAGCAACGTGGTAATTTATGTGATGAACACTAGCTGTTTGAATTCTGGCTGCAAAAGACCTTTTGAGGGATGGTGGAAAACCCTGTGTGTTATTTAATTCTGTTAGTCTGAAGGTTAGACGGGCGGGGGGAAGCGTTTATAAGGACGTTTGCGCGGCTGCTCGCTTAAAACCAGACATCTACCAGTCAATACATTTTCTTCTATTTAAGGGCCTGTGGCACGGAAGCAAGAACCTAGGGGTGGCCTGCTTCGGAGGGGGCCACAAGTAGGGGTTCTTCCAACGGCAGAAACCCATTTCCTCTCACTCCTCATCCACTGCAGTGGCCTGAGGGTCACCCCCACCCCAAGCCGATAACGCCGTAGCACTGTCTTCGGCAGGCCCGGACTGCGCCCAGCGGCAAACACTGCGGACTCTCTAGGAGAGCCGTTCGCAAGCCCCAGGGTTCCCTAGCTTTGAGAGAAGCAGCAGAGCCACCGGAGGCCACCGGCCCTGAGTCGCTGAGCGCCCCGAGGGAGGAAACTAAGGGCCTAATGTAGTCTTTGCTTCCACGGAGGGCCGG
This sequence comes from Lutra lutra, assembly GCF_902655055.1. Lineage (NCBI taxonomy): Eukaryota > Metazoa > Chordata > Mammalia > Carnivora > Mustelidae > Lutra > Lutra lutra. The sequence goes on along the minus strand of NC_062296.1, from coordinate 63,180,033 downwards.
GGTCCCGGGAGGATCCACAAACACCGGCTCAGCTTCAGAGCCTGATGGTCTCATTGTTTCCTCACCGCGGGGGGCGGGGGCGCGCGCATTAGCGCGCTCGCGTCGCGGGATGAAACAGAAGGGGGTTATTGCGTTTCTAGGCGGCACCCCCGCCGCCTAGGCAACCGCACAGTTAAAGTGTCCGGCCACCAGCACTTGTCCCCAGATCCCCTCCGCTACCCACCCCTCCCCGGTCACCATTCCTCCCTTCTTCCTCCTCCTTTTCCCCCTCCTCCTCTTCCCCTTCTTCCCTCCTCTGCCTCTCTTCCCTCTCCTGTCCCCTCTTCCCCCAACCCCCTGCCCTCCGAGTACTCAATTAAGGCCAAGGTTTCCAGCTCCACAAAATGGCCACCGCGATAAACACCTGCGGTCACGTGACCCGCCGTCCTCCCGGCTTCGGGCTTCTTTCTGCCTAACTCCGTTTTCGGAGAGGCTGCCCGCGGAAGAACAAGGGCTGGTTAGTTCGAAGAAATCTACCGACATTCCCAAGTCGGAGGACTGACAGAAACAAGAACGAGTACTCGGCTGAAAAGAATAGAAAAAACCTGAGAGCATAGGGAGAAAAAGAAGAGGCCTAGGTTAAATTTTAAAGTCCTCCTCGGAGGCGGAAAACGGGACACGAGTTATCGCGAGATTTCAAAAACTCAAAGACAAGCTAGGGTATTAGCGGAGAACAGGGCAACCGAAGCTCAAGCGAACTAGGACAGCATTTGGCGCTCGGAGGTCCAAGGTAGGACGCCAAGCCAGGGACGGGACTGATTAGAAAATCACGCGAGGTTTGGACTAAACGAGCTCGCAGTAGCTAGGCAGAAGTCACAGCGGCAGGAGGAGTGCGGGTGTGAGAGGGAGGGCCTACGTCTTACGTGCTGACGTACAGCCTTTCGAGTGAGTATATTAGATCCGTGGCCGCGCCGTGAGCTCCAGAGCCGCAGTTCTCCCGTGAGAGGGCCTTCGCGGTGAATCAAACACAGTCGCTCAGCAGAGGAAGACTCCCGAGTTCTCGGTACTCTTCAGGGATGAGTCATGTGGCGGTGGAAAATGCGCTCGGGCTGGACCAGCAGGTGAGCTGCAAGGAGTCTGCCGGGATGGTTGCTGACCTGACTTGGCTTATGGCGCAGCGCTAACTGGCACTCTTAGTTCCCATTTCCTGGGTGCCTCGAGCTGGCCAGTGTCCGTGCTTCGGGGCTGTGAAAGAAGGGGGAGCGGGCAGGAATGCTGGTTATGGCCGTCGCTCGGGCCGGGGCCCCGGCTTGGCCCGCGGTATTGTCCCCCGGCCGAGCACAATGGCGGCTTTTGTGTGTGCGTGCGCAGGCGGGAGGAGGGGGAGGGGGTGCGAGCGCCTTCACGGGGACGCGCACGCGCGAACCCCGACTGGTTAGTGACCCGTGGGTGGTGGGGGGGGGGTGGTGCGCGGCGCGGCAGTGTGCGATTGGGGACCCCTTTAGCCTCTAAGGCTTTTGACTCTGCGCGCGCGGCCTGGATTCCTGTCCCAGAGACGCGGCGGCGTTGGGGTGTGTGCGCGCGCGCACCCGCGCAGCGGCATTTGTGTGTGAGTGTGAGAGCAGGAGGGACGAAGCCCTGGAATGTGGGAGGGGGCGGCGCGGGGGGTGGCCTTCGCTCGGGGTAATGGCGGCGGCCTTCTTTGTGTGGGGCTGGGCGGTGCTGGGGCCCACTAGCGGGAGAGCGGGCAGCGGGCAGGCGAGGGGCCTGGAAAGGAGGATGGAATGGACATCTTGTTCCTCCCGGGCTTCCTTCCTCAGGCTTTTTCGCTTCAGCCAGGTTTCCGCAGGGGCCATCGGATGGAGGGTGCCGCGGCCGCTGAGGCCGCGTTTCCGGAGTGGAAAGTTTTGTGACGCAGAAGATTCGGGGAGGAGTGGGGGGAAGGGGAGGGAGTAATGGGTCCCTGCATGCGCGGTGGCGCTGGGCTCTAGATAGAGATTGAACACGGCGGGGAGACCTCAGGGAGGTTAGGGACCTGGAGTGGCCCCTTTTTCTTACTCGCTCCAGATAGTCTGTGCGTGGCAATTTAGCGAGGGCCGGGCATTGTTTTGGGTGGTACCACGGGTTGTATGACCATTCCCGTGTTAGTGACGTTTGATCCAGGAATCGCCGGAGGAAAAATACCCGGAATGTAGCTTGAGGGAAATAAACACTTTGTTGTTGACTTGTTGCTGCCTGTGCAGTGAAATTGTGAAATAGGTCAGATCTCCGGGTCTATCATCTTAACCGGAATCTCCTTTTCTAAGGCTTTGGGGATAGATTAGAGGAGGACGTGTGATCTGAGCGAGGAGGAGGGGTTATGGGCTTTGGTGGCAGGAAGTCTGCATCCCTCTGCAACAGAAGCACCGTGTTTCCGATAAGCTTTTAGGTGGGATGTTTGGATCCTTTAAGTAAACTGTTTACCTACGGACGCCAGAGAAATCCTGAAACGAAGTTTAGTGACACAAATTGATAGTAGGTTTTAACGTAGTCCTGTGTAATATTTTTAGAGATTTAATGCTGTTTGGGAGCATTTTCCCCCCTTTAATGAATCAATTACATTCTCCAAATTGCTGACAACGTCCTTTGTTGAGTGAAGCACATAGAATATCTTGTCAAGAGCACAGGCTATCCCCAATTTTAACATTTTCTATAACGGTGGTGCCCTTTTAAAAAGATTAGAGGCAGGAATGAAGCAGTGTAATCCTGAGAGTTTGTAGTAGTCTTTAACGTGATCTTTATCGCTCCTGTTGCCCAGTGTAAAATGAACAAAACTTGTAACACAGGTGCAAAAGGACTTTCTGTTCCTGTTGCTCAGTGTAAAATTAAAACTTGTAACACAAGTGCAAAAAGACTTTCTCTTCTTTTGGACTTTAAGGTATCTGTTAACAGAAAGCATGTTAGCGTTTTTGCTGATGCAAACTATGGAAGCCAGGTGCCTAAAAGTCTTACCATACTTAGTTTCTTTTTAAGATTTAGTATCTGCCTTTGCTCAGGTTGTGATCTCAGGGTCTTGCACTCTGCTCATCAGGGAGCCCCCCCACTCGTGATCTCTCTCTGTATCTGTCAAATAAATAAAATCTTAAAAAATAATCTTCCAATTTTCAATGACTCCATTGATAATGCTTGCAATTTGACAGTATCCATCTGGAACTTTTAACAGAAGACTAACGTCACATTTGCAGACAGGTGGTATCAGTATTGTGTGATTTGGTCTTTTGTGGCTTTCTTAAATTAAGCTGTTCCTTTAGACACATGTAGTCCTGTTCCCCCCCGCCCTTGCTTGCATGTAGTTTCTGTTGAGTCGTAAAAGAATGAGAAAACAGCAGGTCTTTTGTAGAATGTTGAGGTTTTGCCTTCAGTGTAAGGGGATGAGTAGAAGTGGAGATTAAATGTAGTGAAATGTGTTCTCTTAAAAAAAAGTGTTGAATGTCACTTGTGCTATTTATGTTCAAAGTCTTCTGAACTTAATCTAGATCTTGAAAATGGGAAAATAAATAGGTAGAACGTACCTCAGAGTTTCTGTTTTTTTGTTTATTTTGTTTTTTTAAGAATTTTTTTGGGGGGGGGTGCAGAGGGACAGTGAGAGGGAACACAAGCAGGAGGGGTGGGAGAGGGAGAAGCTGGCTTCTGGCCCAGCAGGGAGCCCAGTGAGGAGCTCTGTGGCAGGACCACGGAATCATGACCTGAGCGGAAGGGAAGGCAGACACCCGACAAACCACTGAGCCACCCAGGAGTGCTACCCTAATTAAAAACAATTGTGCAACATTTAGGGATAAAAGAACTAAGAAATAGTTAAAATTTTAGTTTATTTTTCAGGTGTGCTCTGTAGGCTTAAAATAATTTCAAGTAGGAAGTTGGTGGCATTGGAAACATTTGTCAAATATGATTGGAGTAAAGATGAATCCATTGTCTATTTGACAATTTAAAATAATTTCTGGGGGCTTTTACTGTGGGAGATGTTAGGGAGAAATCCATTTTTAATTGAATGACTTAAGTTTGGATCCAGTTTGTACCGGTTAACACCAGCCTCCTAGTGCGCTGTTTTCTGTAGTATAAACAGTGTTATTTTGGGTTTGCTTAGAATTTTACAGTCTTCAAAGCACATTCTTAGTTCATATTCTCATTAAGAGCTTCCCATCAGCCGCACGAAGCAGGCCGGGCAGCTAGTGCTGCTTAGTGCTGGGGGCAGGACTAGTGTTTTCTTCGTGTAATAGTTTAACATACGGGCTGCTAACCATTCAACTCTCTTTTCCTAGTTTGCTGGCCTAGACCTGAACTCTTCCGATAATCAGAGTGGAGGAAGTACAGCAAGCAGTAAGTAAACTGTTTTATGAATTTCTTGAATATTAGAGGATTAATAACTTAATGTTTCCTTGGACTTACTTAAAGCTTAAGAATGTCCCCTCCACTTTTTGCTGTGGAAAGAATTACATAGTCAGTGTTCATAGAATTATGTAGTGTAATTAATAATCATAACATTGTGGCCTTTTGGTAATAAAAGGGACTCATTTTCTTTAGTAAAAAGTCATTAGAAAAAGAACTTGGTAGAACACACACTATCCTTGGAAGTGTTTGATTGTGTTCATTATGAATCTTGAGCCAAGCTTAGAGGTGGTGGGAATGTGTTTATCCCTATTTACCAGAATTAAATTCGGTAAAGGGAATATTCACATTTATCAGCTACAGTTAACCGTTTCCTGTGGAGAACGTGAGACTTAACAGGCTATAAGAATCTTGAGTGGTGGTTAGGATTTTTTTTTTTTTTAAAGATTTTATTTATTTATTTGACAGATCACAAGTAGGCAGAGAGGCAGGCAGAGAGAAAGGAAGGGAAGGAGGCTTCCCGCTGAGCAGAGAGCCCGATGTGGGGCTCGATCCCAGGACCCTGGGATCATGACCTGAGCCGAAGGCAGCGGCTTTAACCCACTGAGCCACCCAGGCGCCCCGGTGGTTAGGATTTTAAATGCTAAATTGCATCATTTGTTTGAAAAAAAATTAGATGTAAAAGCTTTATTTCATTTTTTCAGAGTTTTTGTTTTTCCTTTTTTGAGACTTGTTACAGATTAGTATTAAGGTGTAGGTGGCTTATTACTGGTTTATTATTTGGCACTCGGACAGCTTCAAGTTCCTTCTGGTCAGGTCTCTTCCTATTAACTCCCCTGCCCCCAAAAAGGAGGGGGGAAAGGAGTATAGGCTGTAGGGTGTGAAAGCATTATTATTATTTTTTTTTTTTTTTCAAGCACTATGTTAGGTGGTAAAGGACGTGGCCTCATTTTTAGGCAAGAAGGGCCTTGCTGAGGACAAAGTTACTTGGTATTTTTTATATTCTACTTTATTTGCCAAGGTAAAGATCTTTAGAGAGTTGATCATCCTACCTAATAGAGATACTTAATATTTAATTCAACCCAAAAGTAGAAAGGGAAGTTGCAGGTTCTTTAGAAATAAAGCAGGTTGATTTTGCTTTACCTGGTAGGTATACATTATTTGCTTTTCCTTCTCCTCTCTTGTCTAGGCTGTATTCTTGCCTGCCGACAGAACAAGTTGACTGTAGGCTTAGCAAGCCCTAAGTTAAAACTCCAGTTCTTGAAATCCTTTCTGCCTTTGCTGTTTTTCCTTAACGTATATCGTCCATTTTTTGGGACTTTAACCAGGATGGAAATAAAAATATTTTAGTGTCTAATTGCATGATTTATTACATAGTAGTCTGTGAGGTTGTAATACTTACATGTTGTTAACTGTGTCTGTTTATGATCTTTCTCTGAAATAATAGCAGGCCCTTAAAAAAAGTTGTGTTATGTTAACCACTAGAGACAAATTATGTTTATTTTTGGATTTCAGTGATTAGGTTGCAAGTCAAATTTTTATTTACCAAACTCCCCCCCCCCCCCTTAAAGTTCTTAAAAAGCAGTATGCATTTAAAGTAAAAGCAGATTCATTTTCTCCCCTCTCAATTTCTAAATCAGAGACTGGGTAGCTGGATACTAAAAAAATTAGTTCCAGGACCATTTTTTAGTTGCACAAATTTTCGTAAAAAGCTTTAACTTGAAGTTTTGGCATTTAAATTTATATTCTTTCTTTTAGAGGGACGCTATATTCCTCCTCACTTAAGGAACAGAGAAGCTACTAAAGGTAAGTTGAGCAACTTGGGTAGACCTAATTCTTGTTTTTAAGAAGTCGGAGCCTAGGGAAAAATGAGGCACTTTGGGAAGTCCGTAAACATGGTGCTTGGTTCAGATATTAGGACTTAACACTCTTTGGGAAAACTCATCTAAATCATGCAGTGGAAAATTCTTTATTTCTTATGTCATACTCTTCTGTGGCCAAGGACATGGTTTTGTACAACCTTACTAGTGTTGTACTTTGTGATTTGTGTTTGTAATCATTCACATCATGATTTCAATTCGAAAAGGGTGAGTAGGCACCCTACTATGTAAAACAAATTGCATAGTGATAACCCAGTTATTTCTGTTTTGCAGAGCTGTCAAAAAAGATAGATGGGCTATTGCAGAATAGGTAACAGATTATAAACAGATCATAGCCCTGGGCATGCTTGCAGTAAGTTGGGAGTGATCCTCTGATCTCATTCATCTCCTTGCCCTTAACTGCTTCCTTTGAAAGGTTTTGTCTAATGTGTCAACAACACCTGGTCTTTTCTGATTGTGTTTGTTAATACAGAGATAGACTGATACTTCATTATGGGACAGTTGTCTGGGTCTGTATATTCCATAAAAATAGGTGATCTGAGATTCAGAGGAAGAGTGAAGGTTTGGAAAACTAAAGGTTAAGAAGAAGGAAGATGATGAAGGCGGAATCAGAAGAGTGAAGTCCACAGAAACCTGTGGTTTACTGTCATTCTTCCATATGCATGTGCAGTCTTTATTAGCTGCACTGTCCCTGCAATACATGGATATAAAATCCATATTATAATCTCTTAGTTAGCATATCATTGTTCTAGTTACTGTACATTGTCTTTATTGTCGTGGGTTCTCTCATTCTTAAGAGTGTTCTAGTTCGAATTGGCCTCGTGTATATTCAGTGCTTTTCCCTCTTCATCCCAGTGACAGAGATCAAAGGAAGGAGGTAGTATAGAGGTTTTAGAATTGGAAGAGATATTAGAAATGTAAAATTCTTTATTGCTAGTTAAGTCTGTTGATCACCTGGCTTTCTAATGGTAGAGGCACCAGTCTGAAGGAAAGTAACTTGTAAATGATCTCTATTTAATAAAGTGCTGCTGAAACTAGTTTAAATCCTCTACTGCTTGTCTTTAAAGCCTCTGCCTGTTGGGCTAATTTATACCTCTCTCATTCTCTGTTATTGAATGTTTATAGTTGTACCTAAGAATTTGTCCACACCAACAGTGTGCAGGGATGAGGATTTTCCTTTTTTCTAGGTATTCTTGATTCTTGTCTGATAGTATGCATTTCATGTGAACAGAGCATTGTTCTACTTTTTACTATTGAATCTGGGAAATAATGTATTAAATAATCTGACACCTTTAGGAATGTCTTAAATAAAGAGCACCTCTAGGAAACATTGAAACAAAGGCAACTATTCTAGTAAACTGGGTTCACACGTATAAAATGGAAATTAAATTGTGCCTGTGCTGGTCATACAACAATTGTTTATAGGCAATGCAATTGACCTTTTTAGCGGTGGTATTTTATTCATTTAGAACACTTTTTAGACTGTCAAACTGCTTGATTTAGTGCACAGTGTTGTGTAGTATTAAAAATATTAAAAAATTTTGTGTGCCAATTATAAACCAGCTCTGAATCTTGGTTCACTTCTAGTACCATGATAGGAATATTTCCATTGTCCTTCCAGTTCACAGAGATAAAGTTAGAGGGCTTTGAATTCAGAGACCTAGGTATTGTAAATTTCTGTTTAATAAAATGGGTTTGCCTCTTTTTTTTGTATTGAAGGATTCTACGACAAAGACAGTTCAGGGTGGAGTTCTAGTAAAGATAAGGATGCATACAGCAGTTTTGGATCTCGTAGTGATTCCAGAGGGAAATCTAGTTTCTTTAGTGATCGTGGAAGTGGATCAAGGGGAAGGTAAGTGATTTTTTACTGATCTTCTTATGTGTATGCAATTCAAGAATTGGTCTTTAATTTGATAAGTACTCATTCTTGTACTCTGATCATTAAGCATGTTTTTTTTTCCCCTAATAGAGCACCTATTTGGATGTTAAGCATTAAGTTTGTGTAATCTTATTTTTCTAAATGTAAGAGGTCTTAACTAAATTGAACTTGTTGTATAGAAACTGGATGAGAATAAGAATGTGCCCCTGGACATACTGAAATCAATTACTTTTATATTTCTTTAGTTTTATTTATATGTAAAGGAGTAAAGTTTGTCTAGTGAATGGCCTAATATGGTTGAGATTTTTTTGTGGATATTCTATATGACAATTTTTAAACACCTTATATTTTTGATTACACAAGTGGTGAACTGACCTCATGCGCCTAATAGCTGTGGTTAGTCCTGTGTGTCCTGATTTTTCGCAAACAGGCCTAAAACTAAAAACATCTTAATTCAGGTAAGGATTATTTTCTACCTTTTATCCAAAGTCTGTCACACAGGTGAATTGATTGTCCTTATAAGTGACATCCTACTATAACTGGGACAATTGAGATTTGGTATGCTATTTTCTTTTTCCTACCATTAAAATATATTTGGATGAGAAGTTTAAATAAAAGTATAAGTTATGTGCTGATACCAAATATTTAAGACTCGGTTCTTAATTTCAGCATGTATGAGGCCTGTGTAGGCTGTATAATATTACAGAACTCAAGAAGGATACATATTTAATGTATGTAAATGACACAATCTGATTAGTTTAAAGGCCTTATTTGTCAAGTTAAGAGTAAGCAAAATTGACATCCTTGAAGTTCGCATAATGAGGAGTTCAGTTTCTCGCTAGGTATGATTCTAGACTAGTTCTAGGAATTTGATAGTGGTTAAATGATACGATTCTGATTAGTTGCTTATGCTGTTCAGGTTTGACGATCGTGGACGGAGTGACTATGATGGTATCGGCAGCCGTGGTGACAGAAGTGGTTTTGGCAAATTTGAACGTGGTGGAAATAGTCGTTGGTGTGACAAATCAGATGAAGATGATTGGTCAAAACCACTCCCACCAAGTGAACGCTTGGAACAGTAAGTTTTTGAAATGTGTGTTAATTGTGATAAAGCCACATTAGCTAGGATAACAAGTAGACTTCCAATCTTTTGATTTCAGGGAACTCTTTTCTGGAGGAAACACTGGGATTAACTTTGAGAAATATGACGACATTCCAGTTGAGGCAACAGGCAACAACTGTCCTCCACATATTGAAAGTGTAAGTATTTGTGTTTGACCTTTTAAGACACAGAGGGAAGTGTAAACTTTTTCACAGCACGTCAAAATGAGGTGGGCTTCCTAAAAGCAAATGCCTATTGTACCTACTTTAGGAAGTTTTTAGTTACATTAAAAACCCGCCTCTTTGGTTTGTGGAAAGATTGAGTTCAGTGTCTCCATTACTAATAATTGGAAATAGAAAATGGGTCAAATGTAGGAAGAACCCAGATTTCTCCAATGTATATTAAACCTGGAGTTGATTTTTCTCAAAATGTAATGTCGTTTCACGTAAAGCAGCTGTATAGTACAAATTAGCTATTAGGGTTCCCTCCCACCCCCGATTTAATGTAAAGCAAAAATGGCTCCAGATAGCATTTCTAGCTATTTAACTCTATTGAATTTCTTTGACAGTTCAGTGATGTTGAGATGGGAGAAATTATTATGGGAAACATTGAGCTTACTCGTTATACTCGCCCAACTCCAGTGCAAAAGCATGCTATTCCTATTATCAAAGAGAAAAGAGACTTGATGGCTTGTGCTCAAACAGGTAAGTTTACTTGATAAAAGTAAAAAATTATCAAGAATACTGTAACTGGGTTTGCTCTTACGAAACTAGTACCAAAAAACCACAATGGGGTATAGAAGTTTCATGGGGAAGCTTGAGTCCCAGATGTATACTGGGACTCATCAGTATACTTTGACACAGGTGTGCAGTAGCCGGCTGGTGTATTTGTTTTAGATCTTTGGATTTTGTTATCTCCAGTGTTCACCTTAGGGCCTGTAGAAAGTCCTCAGGCCTATACTGCTCCAAGAGGAATAGATTATTGTCCCATGCATTGGTGGGAAATGAGCACTGTAACATTAATATGTGGAATAAGGAGGACAAGATTAAAATAGTCTGTGATCCATAGGAATATGGCCAAGGGGAAGTGGCTTCATGGCAAAGGAGCACCTCCCATCTTTTGGGAATGGGGGTAGAGCCTCTGAATTGAGTACAAGCTTTGTTATATTGGTGAGTTTGACCAATATGAAAGAGGGTGGCAAATCCCCCGCCCATTAAAAATATATTAATCCTTTGGTATTTTTTCTTCGCTATAGAAGAGTGAGAATGTCATCCTTTATATACCATCAATATCTATAGTACCTATAAGGAAGTGTTAGAAATTAAAATTGACATCACTTCTGAGTGAAAATTGCTGTTCTCTTTACACACACAAGTACAAAGAAGTGAATACTACTTTGTTATTTATGTTTGTGGTGTACTTTCTCAGTAAGGGAACAAAATAAACATTTTTGGTTTTATGGGCCACATGGTCTTCATTGCCAATCAACTCATTTTTGCTATGTAGTGCGAAAGCACTTATAGACGGTATGTAAATTTGGCATGGCTGTGTTCTAGTAAAACTTTATTTACAAAGATAGGCTGGGTCTTTTGCTGACTCCTGTTACAGATGGCTCAAAGAAGTCACTTCTTGGTATTTTTAACTTAGGTGTTAATTTTTAGAAAATTTCTTTGGGCATAAAGTAAAACTACTAATTAACTAGTAATAGGGCACTTAAACTCAGGGACCAATATTTTAAAAAATCAGGTTTTTCTGTGGTTGAATCAGAATATGCTTTCCCTTAAACAGGGTCTGGAAAAACCGCAGCGTTTCTCTTACCCATCTTGAGTCAGATTTATGCAGATGGTCCAGGAGAGGCTTTGAGGGCCATGAAGGTAAGTATTTATTAAATGGGACTTTATTTTAAAGTAAGCTCTGCCCAGTGTGGGGCTTGAACTCACCACCCTGAGGTCAAGAATTGTGTGCTCTACCGAGCCAGCCAGGTGCCCCTAAATGGGACAATATCATTACTGTTTTTTAAGATTTTATTTATTTGAGAGACCGCTAGAGAGCACAAGCTGGGGAGGAGGAGAAGCAGGCTCACCACTGAGCCCTACCCAGGGCTCGATTCTAGGACCCAGGATCATGACCTGAGCAGAAGGCAGCCCCAATGGGACATTACTGTTAGAACTTTTATAGGTAGATGTTGAGAGAACTTTCTGTATGAGAGCTCTTTATAAAAAACTTCCTACTTACTCCAAATTACTGAATGAAAAAGAATTTTCAAGTGTAATCTATAAATTACTGAAGGGAATTATGTTGTAAAGGGTCTTCAAAAAGGACGTTAAGAGTTTAACTTAAATTATTTCTTAGGAAAATGGAAGGTATGGGCGTCGCAAGCAATACCCAATCTCCTTGGTATTAGCACCAACTAGAGAATTGGCAGTACAGATATATGAGGAAGCCAGGAAAGTAAGTATGCATTTGAGGGATTATTGGCTTTCCTGTTGATTCTAATGTTTTAAGACCATGTAAAAGTGTTCGCCTTGAAGTTGATAAAATTTCTTTGCTTACAGTTTTCATACCGATCCAGAGTTCGACCTTGCGTGGTTTATGGTGGTGCTGATATTGGTCAACAGATCCGAGACTTAGAGCGTGGATGCCACTTGTTAGTAGCTACTCCAGGTCGTCTAGTGGATATGATGGAAAGAGGAAAGATTGGATTAGACTTTTGCAAGTATGTTGATTTTTAAGTGCATAAGATGTAATAATTTTTTAAATTATGGGCCACTTGTTTTGTAGAAGTAATAAGTAGTAATTGTTGACATTGTAAGATTGAGAAATGGTTTTTAGTCCTCTAACTTTTATAAGAAGTTGGCTGTTTGTAATTTTAATGTTGAAAAATCAAGGACCTTTTTTTAGTAGAGGCTGAGAATAACTAGATTGGGAGAGAGTGAAAAGTAGTAAGAGCTAGTTTTGCTGTATGCTTGTGAATGATGGTACAAATCCTGGGCTTGGTCTCATGTACACGTGTCAGATCATGCAGTGTGAGGAATTTATATCAAACTATTATGATAGCAGCTATACTAAAACTGTCTTTTTTCAAATTCTAAACTGAATTTTTTTTTTGGCAGATACTTGGTGTTAGATGAAGCTGATAGGATGTTGGATATGGGTTTTGAACCTCAGATACGTAGGATAGTTGAACAAGATACTATGCCACCAAAGGGTGTCCGCCACACTATGATGTTTAGTGCTACTTTCCCTAAGGAAATACAGGTATTGTTTGATGCTGCCGCTTTTACTACTTGGGAATTTGTACTACTTGGGAATCTCAGTAGATAATAAACATTTTTTTTTTTCTTTCAGATGCTGGCCCGTGATTTCTTGGATGAGTATATCTTTTTAGCTGTAGGAAGAGTTGGCTCTACCTCTGAGAATATTACACAGAAAGTCGTTTGGGTGGAAGAGTCCGACAAACGGTCATTTTTGCTTGATCTCCTAAATGCAACAGGTAAAATGACAGTGTTAGCATCACGTTGGTGGCTTAGGTGATGAGAGTCCATTTGGATTGCCTTTACTGCTTTTCCTCCCCATACAGAACATTGGTTAAAAGTCTGTTTTTAATTTGCCTGTCTTTGCATGTTTACTAAATGTAAAGAGAACTAAGTCACTGTTAGTGACAAAAACCTGGTAATTTTTCACAATCAGGCAAGGATTCACTGACCTTAGTGTTCGTGGAGACCAAAAAGGGTGCAGATTCTCTGGAAGATTTCTTGTACCATGAAGGATATGCTTGTACCAGTATCCATGGAGACCGATCTCAGAGAGATAGAGAAGAGGCCCTTCACCAGTTCCGCTCAGGAAAAAGCCCAATTCTAGTGGCTACAGCAGTATGTATAAGACCGTTCTTATTTTCAAGTTCAGCATGTTCAGTGTTTGGCTTGAAGTGCGCCATATATAACAAAAGTTATTTTCCAGGTAGCAGCAAGAGGACTGGATATTTCAAATGTGAAACATGTTATCAATTTTGACTTGCCAAGTGATATCGAGGAATACGTACATCGCATTGGCCGTACAGGACGTGTAGGGAACCTTGGTAAGTGTTCAGTTACTGATGGTCTGCTGTGGTTTTTCAGTGGGATATGTGCGGCCAAGAACTCTCTAGGAAATGTGGTTAAAATCTGTCTCCGCAATACAAATGACTTGTTCTGTCTTTGCATGGTATTCTACTTAAGATGCTGTATAGGAAAGAAAGAATACTATGCTTCAGTGGATGACCTTAATTTATGTACTTTTTGGAACTGGTTTAGGCCTTGCCACCTCGTTCTTTAATGAGAGGAATATAAACATTACCAAGGATTTGTTGGATCTTCTTGTTGAAGCTAAACAAGAAGTGCCATCTTGGTTAGAAAACATGGCTTATGAACACCACTACAAGGGAAGCAGTCGTGGACGATCGAAGAGGTAAGGCGTATGGGTGGTGCATAAAGAGGGATGGTGCCCTGTCCACAGTTCACTCTTCCACTGTTCAGTTGAGTGGGCTTCATATTTCTTAGGTTGCCTGGATCCTTCTGGTGAGGGGTATTAGAAGAGATGACACTGAGTTAAAGCCAGTCATTCGCCGCTACAGCGTTTACGATCACTGTTCGGGAAAAGAGGGCTGGATAGGGAAACTTTGGTATTGCAAAGTCAGAAATTGACCACGGGAAAGTGTTAACAAGAACCTGATTATTTGGTGGAATTGCATCTTCCCGAGAACCACCAACACACCTTGTCGTTGCAGTAGCAGATTCAGTGGAGGATTTGGTGCCCGAGACTATCGACAAAGCAGCGGTGCCAGCAGTTCCAGCTTCAGCAGCAGCCGCGCAAGCAGCAGCCGCAGTGGAGGCGGTGGCCACGGCAGCAGCAGAGGGTTTGGTGGAGGTAAATGTGACTTTTTAACCTTCTTTGGGAAGGGGTTCTTCCTTGTAGTCCTCTTTTTCAGAGCACAATTAAAAACACTGGGGGAAGTTCTGCCCTGTAGATTGCTTTTAGTAATGTGACATCAAAGTATTTAAAGAAGGGAAAGATTTAACGGTGGCTGACTTAATTAATTTGTCTCTTTCTTTTTTTAAATCTCTCATTAGGTGGCTATGGAGGCTTTTACAACAGTGATGGATATGGAGGAAATTATAACTCCCAGGGGGTTGACTGGTGGGGTAACTGAACCTGCTTTGCAGTAGGTCACCCTGCCAAACAAGCTAATATGGAAACCACATGTAACTTAGCCAGACTATACCTTGTGTAGCTTCAAGAACTCGCAGTACATTACCAGCTGTGATTCTCCACTGAAATTTTTTTTTTAAGGGAGCTCAAGGTCACATGAAGAATTGAAAGGAACAATCAGCAGCCCTGTTCAGAAGGTGGTTCGAAGACTTCATTGCTGTAGTTTGGATTAACTCCCCTCCCGCCAACCCCCATCCCAAACTGCATTTATAATTTTGTGACTGAGGATCATTTGTTTGTTAATGTACTGTGCCTTTAACTTTAGACAACTTTTTATTTTGATGTCCTGTTGGCTCAGTAATGCTCAAGATATCAATTGTTTTGACAAAATAAATTTACTGAACTTGGGCTAAAATCAAACCTTGGCACACAGGTGTGATACAACTTAACAGGAATCATCGATTCATCCATAAATATTATAAGGAAAAAACTTATGCGGTAGCCTGCATTAGGGCTTTTTGATACTTGCAGATTGGGGGAAAACAACAAACGTCTTGAAGCATAATAATGGAATTAGTTTCTAATGTGGCAAACTGTATTAAGTTAAAGTTCTGATTTGCTCACTCTATCCTGGATAGGTATTTAGAACCTGATAGTCTTTAAAACAAGCCATTCCAGTCATGATGAGGTGATGTATGAATACATGCATACATTCAAAGCACTGTTTTCAAAGTTAATGCAAGTAAATACAGCAATTCCTCTTTCAACGTTTAGGCAGATCATTAACTATGAGCTAGCCAAATGTGGGCATATTATTACAGGGAAAGTTTAAAGGTCTGATAACTTGAAATAGGTTTTTAGGAGAATTCATCTACTTAGACTTTTTAAATGCCTGCCATAAATGAAATTGAAATGGTAGAATGGCTGACCACAGCAATGACCAGCCCTCCTCGGGGCCCTGGGTGATTTTTGGTCTAATAACGCATGCTAGTGTTGATGTTTTTTGGTCAAGAGGGTATGAACAGGAAGAATTAATGCAGCAGGCTTTATTTTAAATGCCGATTCACATTACTCTGTTCAAGCTGCGTTGAGATGTTAAACTGGCTTACTATATAGACTTTGTAAAAATGGCTCCAGAAGAGTAACAAACTGAAATCTTTTGAGATCACACAGGTTGGAAATATGTACATAACTGCACAAGGTGTCGATTCTGCTCTACAGTGCAGTTGTAGTCAGTTTTAGTTGCATAGGTTTCCATTGTATTTATAGTCTGTTTATGCTAAATCTGGCCAAAGATGAGCATTGTCCACCACTAAAATGCCTCTGCCACTTTGAATTCTGTGCTAATTTTGTGGCCAGAATGCGGTGATCAAAACGCTCAATCTTTTTACAGTGGCATAGGAAGACGGCAAAAATTTCCTAAAGTGCAATAGATTTTCAAGTGTATTGT
This sequence comes from Lutra lutra, assembly GCF_902655055.1. Taxonomy (NCBI): domain Eukaryota; kingdom Metazoa; phylum Chordata; class Mammalia; order Carnivora; family Mustelidae; genus Lutra; species Lutra lutra. The sequence goes on along the minus strand of NC_062296.1, from coordinate 63,164,191 downwards.
GCCTTGTTCTAAAACTTTTATTAAGTAGGTGCACTTGACAGTATTGAGGTCATTTGTTATGGTGCTATTTCAATTAGTCTAGGTTTAGGCCCTTGTACATTTTGCCCATAACTTTTTACAAAGTACTTCTTTTATTGCACATTCAGAGAATTTTATATATATGTCTTGTGTGCGTGTCCTTAAACTTCCAATCTTATTTTGTCTCTTGGAGATTGTTGAACGCAGCTTGTCTAGGAAGGGGATGGGACTAGATTCTAAAATTTATTTGGGACCACGGGAATAATAGTCGGGAAGAAAACTATTTGCACACGACAGATTTCTAGATACTTTTTGCTGCTAGTTTTATGTAATATTTATTGAACATTTTGACAAATATTTATTTTTGTAAGCCTAAAAGTGATTCTTTGAAAGTTTAAAGAAACTTGACCAAAAGACAGTACAAAAACACTGGCACTTGAATGTTGAATGTCACCGTATGCGTGAAATTATATATTTCGGGGTAGTGTGAGCTTTTAATGTTAAGTCATATTAAACTCTTAAGTCAAATTAAGCAGACCCGGCATTGGCAGTGTAGCCATAACTTTCTGATGTTAGTAAAAACAAAATTGGCGACTTGAAACTAAATCATGCCAAGGTTTTGATACACTTGTCTTAAGATATTAATGATACACTTCAAAACACTGATAAGAAGTGTCCAGATTCTCAGATGTTTGTTGCGTGAGTTTTGTTTAGTTGTGTGTATTTTTTTTTTTCTGTGAATGTCTGGCACATTGCAATCCTCAAACATGTGGTTATCTTTGTTGTATTGGCATATTCAGTGACTTGTACATTCAGCGGTAGCGTTTGAGCAAGTTTTATCAGCAAGCAATATTTTCAGTTAATAAGGTTTCAAAAATCACATAAGAATGGATTTAAACTTGCTGAATGTAAAGATTGAACTTCAAGTCACTGTAGCTTTAGTAATTGCTTACTGTATTAGTTTAGATGCTAGCACTGCATGTGCTGTGCATATTCTGATTTTATTAAAATAAAAAGTTGAACTGCACAGTCTCCTTTGTTGTTGTCAATTGTGGTTTATTATTATAGGTGAAAATAAAGTTGTGTTCTTGCCTGAAGAATTGTAAGGTGTAATTTTTATTTTTTATTTTTTATTTTTTGGTTTGCTGTCCAGTGCTAATGTGGAGATGCCTTTTGGAGACAGAATTACTCATACAAGTATTTGTCATAAATGAAGTTGGACCCAAAAAGAGTTGTTGGACTAGATGGGAATCTAAGAGGTCCTTAGTGATGTACAGTATGTATTGCAAATTGGTTTGTGCTTTGAGCAGCTTAATATGGGTGGGAATCTTTGTTCTTTGAAGCATTTAATGAGAAGGTCATTCGAACAGTGGAAGAAGTTGGGTTAGAAGCAAAGGTACCAGTAATCCAAGTGATGGTGAACACATAGGGATCAAGAATGTATTTGGTGGGTGGGGGAGCAAGGGGAACTCCTGGGTGGTTCAGTCAGTAGATCACGTGTTTTGGTCTCAGTTGGGAGTTCAAGCCCCATGTTGGGCATGGAGCTCACTTCTAAATGTATTTGGGGTCAGGGTGATAGAGATGGCATGGGCACCCTTTCTCTGCATTCTTGCTGGCGTCCATTACTCCATGTAGCTGCAGGCCCCTCCACTACCAAGGAACGGATGGTCTGGATAAGCCCCATTCTGAGAAGTGAGGTTAAACCATACAAATGGAGTATTCTGTTTGGGGGGGTCCAACGTGATGTGTTGGCAATCAGATACGATTAAACCTAGGGAAAATATTTAATTCAGCTTGTTTCTCTTGGAGTTCTTTGCAGTATGAGAATAATTTTTCATGAGCATTGTAAAAAAGTACTTGCCTCTGGATAGTTAGAGTTCGTCATGATCTCAAAGCAGCAAATGGTTTTTAGGGCAGAATTTTGAAGCATACCATATTGGTTTTAGGGGTGGGAAAGAGGAAGGGGATCCTGAGTTTAGTCTAAAGTGTGGAACAAGACAGTGGCTGAAGGTGACAAATAGAGTGAAATTGGATTCTAAGAATGGTTCCAGTTCGCTTTTGTGAGTGAACACAAGCTATCTGGGGGGACTGTAGTTCTGAATTGAGAATTATTTCTAGTCTAGCAGGGCTAAGATTATAATAACTCAGGTTTACTTGCATACTATTAATTCTTGTAGTTTAATTTTTTTTTTTTAAAGATTTTATTTATTCGACAGAGAGAGATCACAAGTAGGCAGAGAGGCAGGCAGAGAGAGAGAGGGAAGCAGACTCCCCGCTGAGCAGAGAGCCCGATGCGGGGCTCGATCCCAGGTCCCAGGACCCTGAGATCACGACCCGAGCCAAAGGCAGTGGCCCAACCCACTGAGCCACCCAGGCGCCCCTTGTAGTTTAATTTTTATAATTTAAATGATAACGTTTAAATATAAAATACTAGTCATTCTCCCCCTCTACCCAGTGTTAAAAGTTTCCTGAGTTTTTTCTTAACCGTCTCGGCTGAATTTCAAAACCAGATACTTTTTTTCGAAAATGACTTTCAGGGGCCATGTTTGAAAATGTTTCCAGTGTCTTTGCTTAAAATTATATAAATGTTTTTTTTCCTATTCTGGGTAGCTGTTTCCCTTTCCCCAATGCTCCTAAGTGACCTCGTTGAATGGTCACAGGCTTGTTCTTGAAGCTCAGTAACTAAGCTATCTAGGTGTTGACACAGGTCTTATGGTGCCTTCCCACTGGAATGCAGAGGCTCCAAACGTTCACTGCATTTTAGGAGTATCTCGGGTTTTTTTTTTCTCTTCTGTTTTCATTGAACACGATTCCAGATAGGATTAAACCTGCTCTGCTTCAGATCTCATCCTCCTTTCAGTTGATCCACTTTCCAGTCTGTAATATGGTTTCCTCTATAATGACTCTTCTCCACTTTCATTTTCATTGTCCATCCCCCACCCCACCCCCACCCCCAGGTTTTTCCTATCTCTACCTGACTGGGTTGTCTTCAGGGTAATTCTGAAATAGGAATATTTTGACACAAGGCACTAGGTTTAATTATAATGTGGAAGAATATTTCATGACCTGCAAAGATGCTTATTATGGGAGAAAACACCATAAAACAGATGAACACATTTACTGTAAGAGGAGCGGCAGTCTCAAAACAGGTGTTAAGCATAGAATTACATTCTACAAACAGGAGAATTCTACCCAGGAGAAACGAAAACAAGCTTAAAGCTTATGTTTGCATGCGAAAGTTCATAGCATTCAAAATAATCAAAAAGTGGAAGCTACCCAAATGCCAATCAGTTGGCGGATGGACAAACAAAATGTGTATACATGGAATGGAATGCTGTTTGGCCTTAAAAAGAAGGAAGTACTGATGCTATCTCTATCCTCTAGGGACATGACCACATCCCTAATTTCCTTTCCCTTCAAAGGATCATTAAGAGGGCCTGTTAGTACTGTGACACATGTCTGTATTCTGACTTAAGGTTTTCTGTGGATGTCTGGTTTCAGTCCTGATTTTATTGTGTTAGCAGATCTAGTCATGGTTTATAATTTGAGGGTTCCTGTTTTCCTTGTTACACTGAGGATGACATTTTACTTTTTTTTTTAAGTAGGGCCTTGAATTTAGGGTTATACCTAACCCTAATCTTGAGATCAAGTGTGGCACCATGACATTTTCCTTTTGAGCTAAGTGAAGTAAAAATGCCTCTCATCTTTGGAAGAAAGTGGAAATCCTCATTCTCCCTTTTCCACTCTTAACTCCATTCTATACTCACCTAAATTTTCAACAGCCTGTCTCATTTACCTGACATCTGTTGGTTAGTTGGATGCGGAATGGTCTCTGAACCTCCACTCCTGACCCAGTCACCTGGTAGGATCCTAGTGGGTTATCTAGTAAACATTTGGATGGCCAAATCCAAAAATGGCTCATTCAAAAGCTGATTTGGGGTCTGCTTGAGTGTTAGGGAATGTGTAGTGTTGATTTCAAATGGAGTCCTTGTCCCCTTAGAACCTAGTTTTTCTTTTGTGGTTCCCCAACTTGATGTTGCAACAAGGGAATCTGGGAAATGATTCTATGGCAACTCCTAATAAAACCTATCCCTGGGGATTCACTCCATAATCTCTTTTGCTTTTTGCTTCTGCTTTTAATTTCCCCAGGCAATTCTGATGCAGCAAACTTAGGTATGGAGTCTGCTGTTCTCAACCCTTTATCATGTGTTCCAAAACTTCCAATGACCATGATCATGTTTCAGGTACTTCAAGGTACTTCATGGCAGAAGATCTCTATATTCCAAATTACAGTAGATACTGCAACCAAATTAATGGTGTTCTATTAAGTTGGTCCAATGGTGTGGCACCAGTCTCCCTTGGTAGCTCTTAAGTTCCCCCTGCCTTATATTGTAGCTGAATATGATGCTCTTGTGCGGACAATCCTGTACTCGGCCAGAGTTTTTGTTCACCCTGTTCCTTCTGAGTGGAATTTGAGCTGAATGTTTAATTTTATATATTGTGCTAAGAATATTAAGCCACTATTTACAATTATTAGCGATGTAGAGAAAATAATTGCTCTGGGTTGAGGGAGGGTTGAGGAAAGAGTAGGTTTCAACTGGAGTGTGCATAACGAGCTCAACTCTTTGGAGAGTATGTAGAAAACTAGAAGGAAATCTGCCAAAATAGAGGCAGTTCCTGCTTCTGGTTGAAACAAAGATTTTCTGCTGCTTCACACTTTCCCTGTACTAAACAGGTTTTATACAATTATATTTTCGATAAAACTTAAGTTTATATTTTTTAGTCTGAAATGATAAATTCACAGGAAGTTGTGAAGTAGTACAAAGAGGTCATTTGGGTCATTTGTACTTTTCACAGTTTACCCTGTTGGTAACATCTGGCATAACTAATACATCAAAACCAGGAAATTGACATTGGTACAATCAGCAGACCTCCTTCATTTCTCACCAGTTTTATGTGCGCGTGCGCGCGCGTGTCTGTGTGTGCGTGTGTAGTCCTATGCAGTTTTATCACATGTTGATTCGTATAACCACCTCCACAGAACTGTTCTGCCACCAAGATCTCCCTAGTGCTACCCCTTTAGAGCCACACCTGCCTCCCTTCCTGCTTCCCCACCCTGTCACCCCTGGCAACCACTTGTTTGTTTTCCATCTCTAAAATATCATCTCAGAATTGTTAACATAAATGGATTTGTGCAGTGTGTGACCTTTTGAGGTTGGCTTTTCTGTCACTCCGCACAATGTCCTCAAGAGCCATTCAAGTTGTCGCAAAGAGTTGGTTTCTTTATTGCTGAGTGGTATGGATGTTCCCTGATTTGTTTAATCCAGCCTGTGAAGGGTATTTGGCTTGTTGCCAGTTTGTGACGATGACAGATCAAGGTTGCTACAAACATTAAACGCTTGTGTACAGCTTTTGTGTGGACATGGATTTTTGTTTTTCTGGCAGAAACCCAATTGTTGGATCATATGGTAAGTGTATGTTTAGTTTAAGAACCTGCCAAACCATTTTCCAGATGCCCATCAGCAATGCACGAGAGATCCAGTTTCTCCGCATCCTCACAGCTTTCAGTGTCGGCACATTTTGTTCTGGCTGTTCTGATTGGCGTGAGCTGATGTCTCCTCGGGGTCTTAATTTGCATTCCCTAATGGCTAGTGATGTTGAACATCTTTTCAGGTGCTTATTTGCCATCTCTGTAGTCTCTGGTAAAATATATGTGTGCGCTTTTTGCTCATTTTAAAATAGTTGATAGTTTTGCAATGCTGAGGTTTAAAAAAAAATTATTGAAGTGTAGTTAACAGATGATGTTACATTAGTTTCAGGGATTTGATAATTCTATACATGACATGGTGCTTACCATGATAAGTGTAGCCACCATCTGTCACCATACAAAGTTGTTGAAACATTATTGGCTATATTCCTATGCTATACTTTTCATCCCCATGATTTATTTCATAGCTGTAAATTTGTATCTCTTAAGCCCCATCACATATTGCCACCCCCCCCACCACCGGACTCCCTCCCCTCTGGAAACCACCAGTTTGTTCTCTGTATGTATGAGTGAGTCTGTTTCTGTTTATTCATTGGTTTTGTACTCTTGAGTTTTGAGAGTTCTTTATATATTCTAGGTACTAGTCCTTTGTTAAGATATATGATTTACAAATAACTTTTCCTAGTCTATAGCTTGTCTTTTTATTATTATTTTAATTCCAGTGTAGTTAACATACAGTGTTCTATTAGTTTCGGGTGTATAATATGGCAATTCAACAATTTCAGTGCTCAGTAAGATAAGTATACTCTTAGGGAGCCTGGCTGGTTCAGTAAGAAGGTCCTGTGACTCTTGAACTCAGGGTTTTGAGTTTGAGCTCCATGTTGTATGTAGAGATTACTTAAAAAAAAAAGATAAGTGTATTCTTTTTTCTTTTTTTAAAATTTATTTACTTGAGAGAGAGCACAGAGCAAGAATGCAAGAACACAAGCAGGGCCAGGGCAGAGGGAGAAGCAGATTCCCCACTGAGTGGGGAGCCTCATGCAGAGCTCGATTCCACCATGACCTGGGCCAAAGGCAAATGCTTAACTGCTTGGGCCACCCAGGCGCCCCAAGATAAGTGTACTCTTTTTTTTTTTTTTTAAAGATTTTTTATTTATTTATTTGACAGACAGAGATCACAAGTAGGCAGAGAAGCAGGCAGAGAGAGGAGGAAGCAGGTTCCCTGTCGAGCAGAGAGCCCGATGCAGGGCTCGATCCCAGGACCCTGAGATCATGACCTGAGCCGAAGGCAGAGGCTTTAACCCACTGAGCCACCCAGGCGCCCTGATAAGTGTACTCTTAATCCCCATCACCTATTTCACCCATCCCCCTACCCACCTCCTCTCTGGTAATCCTCTGTTCTCCATAGTTAAGAGTCTCTTATTTGAGGGGCACCTGTGTGGCTCAGTCAGTTGGGTGGCTGACTCTTAATCTCAGCTCAGGTCTTGATCTCAGAGTTGTGAGTTCAAGCCCTATGTTGGGCTCCATGCTGGGTGTGGGGCCTTCTTAAAAAAAAAAAAAGTTATTTGGTTTGTGTCTCTCTCTCTCTTTTTCATTTGTTTGTTTTGATTTTTAAATTCCACATATGAATGAAATCATATGGTATTTGTTTTTGGATCTCTCATCCATCAACGGACACGAAGGCTGCTTATTTTTCTTCTTAGCAGGGTCTTTTGCAGAGCAAACATTTTAGTCTTTTAAAAACATTTCCAATTTTGATGCAGCCCAATTATCAGTATTTCCTTTAGCGGATTGTGCTCTTGGCATCACATCTAAGAACACTTCACCTAGCCCTAGGTCCTAAAGATTTCCTATTTTTTCTAATTTATAATTTTACATTTAAGTACATGATCCATTTTGAGCCCATTTTTAAGGTGTGAGGTTTAATCTATGGATATTCATCTATGGATTTTTTTTTAATTTTATTTTTTATTAAAAAAATTTTTTTAAAAGGTTATTTATTTATTTGACAGAGATCACAAGTAGGCAGAGAGGCAGGCAGAGAGAGAGGGAGAGGGAAGCAGGCTCCCTGCTGAGCAGAGAGCACTATGCGGGACTCCATCCCAGGACCCTAGGATCATGACCTGAGCCGAAGGCAGCAGCTTAACCCACTGAGCCACCCAGGCGCCCCCATCTATGGATTTTTTTTAAATCTTTAATCTTTTTAATCTATGGATGTTCAACTGCTCTAGCACTGTTGGTTGAAAAGCCCCTCCTTCCTCTGTTGAAATGCCGATGCAACTTTGTCAAAGCTCAGTTGACCATCCTTGTGTGGGCCTATTTTGGGTTGTCTTCTCTTTCATTGATTTATGTGTCTATCCCTCCCCTGACACCACACTGTTTCCATTACTTCTAGCTATAGAGTGAGTCTGAAAACTGGGTAGAATGATTCTTCCCACTTCGTTCTTTTTCAAATTTGTTTCAGCTAGTCTAGTTCCTTTGTCTTTTCACATACATTTTATTTTTTAAAGATTTATTTATTTATTTATTAAGTAGGCAGAGAGAGACGGGCGAAGCAGGTTCCCTGCTGAGCAGAGAGCCCGATGTGGGGCTTGATTCCAGGACCCTGGGATCATGACCTGAGCCGAAGGCAGAGGCCTTAACCCACTGAACCACCCAGGTACCCCCACATACATTTTAGAAAAAGTTTCCTTCCTTTCTCCCTCCCTTCCTTCCTTCCTCTTTTTTTTTTTTTTTTAAGTAATCTCTATGCCCAACGTGGGCTTGAACTCATGATGCCGAGATCAATTGTACACTCTACTAACTGAGCCAGCTAGGCAGCCCTAGAATGTAAGCTTTTCCTTACAAAAAAAATCTTGCTGGGATTTTGATGGTAATTGTGCTGAACCTATAGATCAATTTGGAGGAGAATTGACATCTTTATTATGTTAAATCTAAAACACATTTTTAAATTGTGAACTCAGAATATCCAGCCAACAGGAAAAATCATCTGCTACTTCCTATCTGGAGCACTTCTATTTATTCATGCTCCTGGAGCACAAGATCATGCTCTTGGTTTGGAGCATGTCCATGGAGCAGGAGTCTCCATGAAATGCCACATTTTGTGAAGGAAGTTTGGGTAGGAATATATAGATGAAGGAGTCCAGCTGGTTCTCGTGGCAGTCTAGATATTTAAGAGCAACACTCCTGCTGAAGGCAACCATAAAAATGGACATAAATTTAATGCAGGCATTCCCCTTCTAATCCAGTAAGCACCTTCTGGAAGGGTTCCTGTTAGGAACAGAGAGGCTTCCCGAAAGTCAAGTTAGGAACTGCCTGTGCAGAAAGTGTGCAATATTCAGTTTATCTGAAACTTGTAAGAAACCTTACACCCTGGGGCTCCTGGATGGCTCAGTTGTTAAGGGTCTGCCTTTGACTCAGGTGACGATCCCAGAGTCCTGGGATCAAGCCCTGCATCAGGCTTTTTGCTGAGGAGCCTGATTCTCCCTGTCCCACTCTGCCTGATTGTGTTCCCTCTCTCACTGTCTGTCTCTCTGTCAAATACAGAAATAAAATCTAAAAAAAAGAAAAGAAAAGAAACTTACATCTTTTCAGTTTCATCTTCTTAAAACTCATCATTGGGAGAGTACTTGGGAGTCTTACTTTCATATTAATTCTCAACAGGCACTGAACCTTAATGACCATAATGTCCCAGAATTTTAATAACAAAATTTTAATGTCAGTTTTCATCAGAGAACTGTGTCCTTGGATTGTCCTGTGGTGACTTCCTGTAGAAGCTTCTTTAATTGGCATACACTTGGGCAAAGCCGTCTTTCCTATAAGGGGCATGGAAACTGCCGTGTGCACTTTGTGAGTCTGTTTATTCCGTGGATTTCTAAGAGATCTACAATGTTAACAGTATTTCTTGTGATAGGACCTGTGGGGTAGATTTATTTTGGATATCAGTGTCACAGACAGGCTTTGGTTCTAAGGACGTGTTTTTACTTGGGCCCACTCCTAGGAATGAGGTCTGGGGCATTTATTAACGACACCCCTGGTTGAATCTCAGCGTACTCATTTCTCTTTCTCGACTTCTTTCATTTTCTTGCGCAGACATCTGAAACTTGCCTATATGTTTTGGAGATAAGGTATAAACACATAAAGTGAAACTTAACACTCTTTTTTAAGTCTGTTGTTTTGGTGTGTTACCACAGGAAGGAATATCTGGAGATGGGAATTCAGCTTTAACAATGATAATTTAAAAAAAAAAAAGAGGGGGCATGATTCAATTTTGACAGCACAGCAACGTGGGTAATCCTATTGATTTCCAGCTTTGGAGTTGGGTGGGATACAACTCAGGTTTTATCTAATTCTATAGGGAAGCTGGGTTTATATTCCCGTCTGTGGCTTTCCAAAAACTAGCTTAAAAAACACTGGATGGCCCTTATAATTGTGTTCTCTAATGGGACAGAGTCAACTCTGTTGTGAATGGTAGTGTCAGTAGGTGGTCACAGCCATACCTTACATGTTATAGTGATCAAGTAGCCAAAGGAAAGGTGTTTTTTAAAGGCATTTAGTTCCAGAAGATCAGGATGTATTTGCTAACAGCTCTGTTGAAAACCCTAAGTAAAGAGAGGAACCGGCATCACCCCTGGCCAGATTCATACTTTGTGTTCCCTTCGATGCTTTCTTCTGTTACCTCCTCATGGAGGAAGTATGGCGTGCTCTTGTTTAGACCATCTAGCTCTGCTTTTCTCGACCACTTAGTTCTGTGGTGGCCTCTCACCTATGAATGTATTATCTGTATTTCCCTCTCTTCTGGATCATTCCCTTAATGTCACCGATCTCAAAGCCCTGGCTTGATCTCATGTCTTTCTCCAGCTTGCGCTTCCATCCGTGTTCATAGCTTTCGGTACCATGTCTTTTTTTTTTTTTCCTGGTACCATGTCTTTTAATTAATATTTTACCTAGAGAATACATTGACTTATTTTAGAATCACACGATATGTGAAGTTATGCAATGAAGTCTTATTCCCACCTTGCCCCCATCCCAACCAGTAACCACGTATTACTTACTTGTCTATCTTTCTAGAGGGTCTTTATGCAAAGGGAAGCATCTACGAATATATTTTCTCCTAATTTTTCATAAAAGGTAGCGTGCTACAAGGCGCCTGGCTGGCTCAGTTGGCAGAGCGTGTGAGTCTTGATCTCAGGGTTGTGAGTTCAAGCCCCATGCTGGGCATAGAGCTCGCTTAGGAAAAAATAGCACAGTATGCGGTTCCATACCTTTTTTCTACTCAACAATATATAATGGAAAATTTTGCATGTCACTACATAGAGTCCATTCCTTTTTACAGTTGTGTACTCAGAATGGTCTTATTGTGTGGCTATACCGTAATTATGCAACTATCCTATTGATTAGTTGTTTTCTGTCATTTGTTATTTCCAGTAATAACTGCAATGAATGATTAACTTCATACACATAAGTATATTCTTTGAAATTTGGGCACATATGGTTAAGTTCCCCACAGGAGTTGTATCAATTTGCACTGCCATCAACAAGGTACAAGAGTGCTTCTTTTTCCATAGTTTCGTATTTGAGTGTGTTGGCAAACTTGTATGTTGGCTAATGTAATTGATCCTGTTTTTTTTTTTTTTTTTTTAACCTGGATAGTTTTATAGTTCTCTTCTGAATGAGCTCAAACACCTTCCCATTATTTAAAAGACTATTGTATTTCTTTTTCTGTTAACTGTCCATTCCCAATGATCTTTGGGCGATTTTTCTTTTGCGTTATTGGCCAATTTCTTGTGTTTGATTTGTAGGAGCTCTATATGAGGAAGATTAGATCTTTGTTATAGTAGTAGCCAAATAGTTTTTGTTTTTGTTTTTGTTTTACATTTGGCCATTTGTGTTTTCATGTTGTTTATGGTGTTTTGGTTTTTGACAATACAGAGGATTTAAAAAATTTGTTTTATTAATTTATTTGACAGAGAGAGAGACAGCGAGAGAGGGAACACAAGCAGCTGGACTGTGAGAGGGAGAAGATGCAGGGTTCGATCCCAGGACCCTGGGATTATAACCTGAGCTGAGGGCAGATGCTTAATGACTGAGCCACCCAGGTGCCCCAATACAGAGGGTTTTTAAAAATTGTTTTTTATTAGGTAGCCTCTACGACCAGTGTTGGGGTTGAACTCACAACCCCCAGATCAAGAATCATATGCTGCACTGACTGAGCCAGCCAGGCACCCCTGGCTTTTTTATTTCTTAAAAACAACATTTACAGTCCATCTGTTTAGCTCTAAAAATTTTTCAGGTTCTTTTGGAATGGTGTTGATTTACAAAGTGACTTAGGGATAATTGACATATATGATGACTCTGGTCAGGTTGTCTTTTTGTAACTTCAGTGATGTTTTTAGAGTTTTCTTTGTATAATTTTTGCACATTTTATATGAAATTTATTCCTATGTGTTTTATGTTATTTGTTGCTATTATAAATGAGGTATCTTCTTTCATTAGATTTTCTAGCTGGTAATTATATATAGGAAAGCTGTTGATTTTTGCATATTTTATTTTCTGCTACCTTACTGAATTCTCACATTTTTTATAGTAGTTTCTCGGTTGAGTCTCCTGGTTTTTCGAGGTATACATGTACAAATAATAATAGTTTTACTTTCTCCTTTCCAATTAGACCTCAAATTGGGGGAGGGCGGCACTACCCAGATATGTTTCTTTCTTTTCTTTTTTTCATTGCAGAAATGGTACTATTTATGAAAGACAAATTATAGTATATACTATAAAAAAGATACACTATATTAAAGATATACCCTATTAAAGACATACTGAAATCACTCAAATAATACATAAAGTAATTTTATCTGTTCCTTAAAACTATACTATTGACCTCTAATCCATTTTTCTTGTCCAGTTGCTTCAGTTAGTGTCTCCACTAGAATGTTAAAATAAGAATTGTGAATTCTTTGGGTGTTTGCCATTAAGCATGATGCTAGAATAATATTAACTAAGGGTATCAGTCTGTTCAAATTTTGAATTTTTATTGAGAATGGGTGTTGAGCTTGTCACATGCCTTTTCAGCCTCCGCAGAAATGATTACATGTATTTTTCTCCCTAGATTCATTAATATACTTAATATATTAATATACTTAAGCATACTCTCTAGATTTATTAATCTCCTTAGCTCTATTAATATATCTAAATTTATATTAAATATAAATTACTATAAATATACATAAATTTTAAGAGATTTTATAATATTCAAATAATGGGGTACTCGCCACCATCTGAACTAAAGAACCGAAAGGTGGTGGATAACAGTAGATACTTGTACCTTCTCCTTCCCTTTCCCTGACCTCTTCTGGGTCCTTTCCCCATTTCCTTAAATGGCTAGATCGTTCATCCACTCATTCAGGTCAAAGGCTTGGAAGTCATTCTTTTTTTTCTCTTTTTCTCCTTCCCTTCATCTGCAGATCTCAGATGCTCTGCTTCCAAACCTGGCCACTTCACCACCCCCACTGCTAAAGTCCAAGTTAACTTCCTTTCTTTCTGGAACTACTCTAACAGTCTCCTCGCCTGACCTTCCTGCCTCCATTATGCCTTATAAGACCACCTGACTTGGTTCCTCCCTGCAGCCACGTGTCCCCCTCATACCAACCTCCTTTCCCTCCCTTAGCTGTGCCAAGTTCCTCCTTTCTGCTCCAACTTCCTTTCTCCTCACAGCAGTCTCCTGCTCATTCAGGTCTCACCCAAATGTCGCCTCTTCAGAGAGGCCCTCCCTGACATTCTTAGCTAAGGGCTCTAATTAAAGTACCGGGGAAGCCCGCAGGGAAAGACATGCCACTTCTGACAGGGCCCAGAGCCAGTCTCTTGCCTATGAAAGGGAGAACAGGAGCTGCTGAGGCTGATGACTCTTCCTCGGCCCCCTCCTTTCCAGCTTCTGAGGGTCAGCTTCCAGAGGGCTGGGTTTCCCCTCTCTCCCGGCCACTAACTGTGGTTCCCTTGATGCTCCTGTACCAAGGGCCGTCCTCCCCTACTGTCTTCCTGCCATGGAAGGATCTGTAGCACCAAACCACATTTACTCCCTGAAAGTAAGATGCTGTCTATTTAAAGGGCCATTGTATGATTCCATAGTTTCACTGGACATATCACCAATAGTAAACTGTCACGACAGGCACGAAAAATAACGCCTTGCCCCTGCCTCCCAATCCTTCCACTTGTCCACCAGGGCAGGATTGTAACATCTCTCCTACCGTGATCTGAGATTGGCTCGTTGTTTCTGAACATGGCTCCTGTCTGCTCTTCCTTCCCTTCCTGCTGCCTTCCACCTGGACCCCCGACGTGGCTGCCTCTCTGCCTTTATTCTCTCCCTGTCTGTGACAGATACTCCTTTCCCGTCTCCGTTCCTAACAGAACCCCACTTGGGTTCAGGATGGACATGCTTCTCTAAGGGTCCTTGGCTCCTTAACCCCCTTTCCTCTAGGGCAGCCTTCTCTTTCAATTCTGGTCAATGAGGTGTAGGTAGAAGTCGGGATGGACGGGTGGCCCTTTCCAAGGGAAACCTCATAAAAAAACCTTTCAGATCTGCTATTTTTTTTCTCTCCTAGAACTTGGAGCCTCACACCCAGGGGCGCAGGAAGTGTTCTGTGACCAAAAAGACTAAAACCATATGCTGACCATAGTGGAGTAGAAAGATTGAGCAAACCTACATCACGGATGACCCTGTGATGCCAGTACCCCAGCCTGAGCTGTCTTCCCCGATGCCTCTCCTTCCATAAGAAAAATAAATCCCTGTGCATCTCAGTTTCCTTCCTTTGGGCTGTTTATTCTTATAACTCTTTGGCAGGTTTAAATTTTTTTCTAGATAAAATATTGGGAAGCAAATGAACCTATAAAACTAGAGGGAAAGGGCAGCTCCAATCAATCATGATACATAAATATTTTTACATATATTTTCCATCATATGAGAGATCTGCATGACCCCTTGGCAAATACAAAATTTCTTGTTTTATGACTTTAGCTGTATATTTTATTTTTACTGTTAAAAAAGACAACACACACACACACACACACACACACACACACTCTCTCTCTCTCTCTCTCTTTCTCTCAGGAATATGGAGAGCATGTGGCTGGGGTGACACTGTGTTGTTATAGCGTCACTACGATGGAGGTGAGCCCGTTGCACAGAAACACCGATAACTAGTGACTCACCAGTAACTATCACTGCTCTTGATTTTAGGTTTTCTCTGTGAGTCAGACATTGGTCTCACGAGTTCTCACAAGCACCCGGACGTTGAGGAATTGTGGGAGTTTTTTTCCTGAGGTGTGATAATGGTAGTGCAATTACTTTTTGTGAGGGGGCTTCTGACCTTTCAGAGATACATGTTTATCAGTGAAAGGAAACAATGTCTGGCATCTGCTTCCGAATTATCCAAGGGGCAGAAGTGGGGCAGGGTACAGACAAAACGAGATCACCCAATCAGTTGACAGTTGTGAAGTTGGATGGTGGGTAAGTCTTTTAAAAAATATTCCCTGAGGGGGCGCCTGGGTGGCTCAGTGGGTTAAAGCCTCTGCCTTTGGCTCGGGTCATGATCCCAGGGACCTGGAATCGAGTCCCGCATTGGGCTCTCTGCTCAGCAGGGAGCCTGCTTCCCCCACTCTGCCTCTCTGCCTACTTGTGATCTCTTTCTGTCAAATAAATAAATAAAATCTTAAAAAAAATATATTCCGTTAGGATAAATTCCCAGGACTGGGGTTAGGGGTCAGAGGATGGGCTCATTTATGAGTTGGTTTTTTTTTTTCCCCCTAACATTTTATTTATTTATCTACTTGACAGAGAACACAAGCAGAGGGAGAGGGTGAAGCAGACTCCCCCCTGAGCAAGGAGCCCAACACCGGGCTTGATCCCAGGACCCCAGGATCATGACCTGAGCTGAAGGCAGATGCTTAATTAACTGAACCACCCAGGTGCCCCTTAAATATTGGTTTTGCCTGGTTTTGAGCTTTCTTTGCTCTGTAATATTCGTGAATAGCACAATGTACTGAATTCTGTCATTGCTGGACATTCGGGCCATTTTCTAGTATTTGGCTCTTGAAAACAACTGCCAAGTGAGCTTTGGGGTTCTAGCATTTTCGAAAGAACACAAAAGTAGAGAAGGAGTGATAGGATGAACCCCTGTGGAGTCACAAGAAACTTCAACTATTATCAGCACTGCGATGCAAGTCTGTTTAATGCAACAATAGAATCTCTGGGGGCACCTTTGCTAAACACAGGGGTTCTAGCTCAATCCCTGGAGATCCCAGGGGTCCCCTAAACTGCATTTAGTTATGTCGCTATTCACCAAATTATGGACCTAATCCCAGTGTCACCAGTGTTTCCACAAATGTTTCTGATCTGTTTCAGGATCCAACCCAAGATTCCACATTGTATGTGGCTATTATGTCACCTGATGTCTTCCAGTCTCTGACACTTTTTTTTATTTTTTATTTTTTATTTTTATTATTTTTTAAAGATTTATTTATTTATTTTGACGGAGAGAGAGAGAGATCACAAGCAGGCAGAGAGGCAGGCAGAGAGAGAGGGGGAGAAGCAGGCTCCCTGCTGAGCAGAGAACCCGATGCGGGGCTCGATCCCAGGACCCTGAGATCATGACCTGAGCCGAAGGCAGAGGCTTAACCCACTGAGCCACCCAGGCACCCCTCTGACACTTTTTTTTAAAGATTTTATTTATTCATCAGAAAAAGAGAGCACAAGCATGGAGAGCAACAGGCAGAAGGAGGAGGGAGCCTGATGCAGGACTCCATCCCAGAACCCTGAGATCATGACCTGAGCCGAAGGGAGATGCTTAACTGAGGGAGCCACCCAGGTGTAGAAGCTTACTTTAAAAAGATACTATTTTTGGGGCGCCTGGGTGGCTCAGTGGGTTAAGCCGCTGCCTTCAGCTCGGGTCATGATCTCAGAGTCCTGGGATCGAGGCCCGCATCGGGCTCTCTGCTCAGCAGGAGGCCTGCTTCCTCCTCTCTCTCTCTGCCTGCCTCTCTGCCTGCTTGTGATCTCTCTGTCAAATAAATAAATAAAATCTTTTTTTTAAAAAAAGATACTATTTTTATCTGATACTCTTGATTTCAGCTCAGGTCATGATCTCAGGATCATGAGATCAAGCCCCGCATCAGGCTCCCGGACTCAGAGCAGAGTCTGCTTAAGAGTCTCTGTCTTCCTCTGCCCCTCGCTCACTCGCTTGCTCGCTCTCTCTCTCTCTTTCTCTCTCTCAATAAATAAAATCTTAAAAAAGGATAAACACAAAATAAAAACACAACTAGGCACTCTAGTTAAAAAAAAAGAAGAGACACCAGAGAGCCCCCTCTCTCTCCATCATGTGAGGACACTGTGAGAAGGCGGCAAACCAGGAGGGGGGCTCTCACCAGAACCTGACCAAGCCAGCACCCTGAGCTCCAATTTCCAGCCTCCAGAACTGTGAGAACATTTTTAGTGTTGAAGCCACGTGGTCCGTGGTATTTTGTAATGGCAGCCCCCTGCTGACTGAAAGCCTCCCTTGAGGTGACAACTGTCCCCACCGCCCCAGTTCTAGGGGTATGCTTTGGGAGAACCATGGTAAAAGGCTCTATATTCAGGGGTCTTGGAGAGGGGGTAAGATGTATGAGCTCCTTTAGAGTTTTGTATGTATCTACCCAAAGTGAACAGATGCTTTCCCTGACCCAGCACTCCCACTCCTGAGTAGATCCCTGAGGGAAATGCAAATATACATTTGCCACCGGACAAAAATGTTCATGGTAGCATTCCTCTTAATAACCCTAAACCGGAAACTACCCCAATGCCACTGACGTGGAACAGAGCAATAAATGATGTCGTCAGACAGTGGAATACCATAAGCCACGCGAATGAATGAGCTCTTGAGACAAGGCGCATGCATCTCCTAATGTTGACCAAAAAAAAAGCAAACAAGCCCGCATCTGTACTGTATGATTCCATTTACAGGAAGTTCAAAAACAAGGCAAAATGAACCCGTGATATTAGAAATCAGGGGAGTGGTTATGTTCCACTAAAAGTTTTTAATATTTATTTATTTATTATTAATAATATTTTTAAAAGATTTTATTTATTTGACAGAGAGACAGAGAACACAAGCAGGGGGAGTAGGAGAGGGAGAAGTAGGCTTCCCGCCGAGCAGGGAGCCCAATGCGGGCTCCTGAGCTGAAGGCAAATGCTTAACGACTGAGCCACCCAGGCACCCCTATTTTTATTTATTTTTAAAATTTATTTTATTTTTTTAAAGGTTATTTATTATTTATTTTTTTATTAAGTAATCTTTATGCCCAATGTGGGGCTTTAACTCATGACCCCAAGATCAAGAGTCGCATACGCCACCGATGGAGCAGGCCAGGCGTCCCTTCACTGAAAGTTTTTAAATCCGCGTTGACAAATGGTTGACCAGGTATGAAGTGCTGGAGCCCATCAGTTATCTCATTCTTCGCTCTTTTTCCTGCCTATGGTACTTTATTGATATTATTTAGAGACAGCCAAATGCATAAATCTGAAGTGACCAGCTCAATGAATTTTGCCCCATATATACACCTGGGTAACCCACACCTAGATCAGGCTACAGAACATTCCAGCACTCCTGAGGCTTCTCCCACATCATCTCCTTTTATCTTCATGACAATCGCAGGACAGCAGAGCTGTTATTTGCTCCCCTCAGCACTGAGAAACAGCCTCAGAGATGGACTCCTGGCGCCGGGCCTTGCCTCCCCCCAGGTCAGGATCCTGCTGCCTTTTGTACCAGAGGATGACTGACAACTCTGGGCAGCCTTCTCAGCACTCCCTCTCTGGAGCTTGCATCATTAGCCCATGAGCTGACTCCCTGGAAAATAAAGCTCCGTCCCCCTTTCCACACAGCCGGGCAGAGAAGTTGGGGTGGCCCACGTGGGAGGCACCAGTTAGTTATTTTTCAGCTCCGGTTATTTTCCAGAGTCATCTTCCAACCATCAACATTCTGGACAATGCCCTGGAGTCTGAGGGTTGCCAGGGCCGCTGGAGCCAGGCTAGAAACTGCCACTGGGGAGGGAGTGGCCCCCAACCCGTGAAACTGGGTGGGCAGGGTGCCTAGTGACGACAGGTACCTCTAACCCATTCTTGCTTCAAAGGAGCGGGGCCTGGAACGGGCCTCAGGCAGAAGCTTCTGGATGCTCTTGGAGTCCAATTTTCACTGTTCCTCCATCCCCACCTGGGGCTGGGTGAGGTTTGAGGGCTGACCATAGGCACACTAGAGCAAAGAGCAGGTGCCCCGTGATCTTTCCTGGGGATTTCGCCCTTCAGTTCAAAGTCCTCCCTCAAACCTATCCCCAGGTCACAGCCCTGGGGACACAGTCCAGACATCTACGTGACCTCTGTTCTTTGAGGGTAGCACAGTAGGCTCCACGGGGCGAGGATACCCTTGCTCATGGTTTCTCAGAGTTCTGGGAAGTTCTCAGTCCTCTTACGAGAATATTGTGGACTCTTTCAGTCAGAAACAGAGCTCCTCCACCGGCTCCAGGGGTTGGAACTCGGTTGTCTGAAGGCAGATGACTGCAGGTCTGGATGACAAGGTGACGTGAGAAATATACAAAGGCTTGACAAAATTTTGTCTCTTCTATTTTTCTATGAAACACACACACACACACACACACACACATGCCTTAACATTCCAAACCCACAAATGAACTTATACCATCTGCTTATCCCCCAGCTTAGGAACACAATTCCAGGAAGCAGGAGAAAGCTGGCCTGCCATGGCTGTCATGTGAGGCCCGTCGGATGGGAACAGCTGCTTATCCTCAGTGACTATTTCCATGTAGGCCCATTTTGGGGATTTGCCATTCTTTTCGTGGCAGAAAGGAAACAGACCCCCCACCTCTGCCCAGGGTCCAAGAAAAGCCGGGTCTCTCCTCCCCACTACAACACAGGGAGCAAGTGCGGGGGCAAGGCAAGAAAACAAACAGCCTCATGTTGCTCAAGGGACTAAGGTTTCACTTGGTTCAACAAAACAAAACAAACAAACAAAACAAACAAACAAAAAACCCCCACAAACACAACCCTCTTCCTGTTCCTGTTCCTGAGGACTGAGCTTCTGAGAAACAACTGTCAGCCTCTGCCCCCACAGATAGCTTCATCTGGATTTGCAACAAACTCCTTGGTGTGGGACTTTGATATGAATTCCAGCCCTTTTATTTCGGCATATGCCCGCTTGATGTTGTAAAAGTGTGTATGGGGGGCGTGTACTAGAATCAGTGTGGGACAGGAAGTTATAGAGGAAAAAAAAAAAAGAAGAAGAAGAAGAAGAAGAGCGTATCTTTGTGGTGCATACAAATGTAGCCACACCCCAGCCCGAAAGATCCTTCCACAGAGAGAAGGAACTGGGCAGCAGGAGTCACATGCCACTCAAACCTCAGTGAGGTCTGGGTGAAATGGAAACTTCCTGTTTATTTTAGTCCATCTGAGCCATGGGGGGAAGGGGGGCAGGGATTTAAACCAGGGCTGTTGGGCTTGAAAAGAACCAGAGCTGCTGCATCGGTCCGGAAAACTGTGGCGTCGCTTGTCCCATCAACCACTCCCTCCTGTTCCCAGCCAAGGACAAGACCGAGATAATACCATGATAATGCATAGGAGTTACTATGAACTTGCACCAGATGCTTTCAATGAGCTAATTTTGACCTCATGGCACCCTTTGGGGGGTGGGGGTGAGAAGCAGACACCATCCTCGTTCTCTTGACCAATCACAGCCCGGCTGGGGGAGGCTGACTGACCGAATCACAGTCAAACAGCAACTCAAAGTCTGAGTCAGGACCTAGCTCGGTCTGTCCTCCCTCTACCCCAGCTACTTGCTCCTAAATCGCTCTAAGCACTCGGTTTCTTGGGCCTTGAATTTCAGCGCCCGGGCTGCCAAGAGCCATCATTTCCTCAGTAACGTTCCCCCTCGTCAGCATGCCATCCCCGCTGTCCCCAACCCTGGGGCTCTCTGTGCAAGGGGATCCAACCCCGGGCCACCCCACACCTCAGAGGGGTAAACAAGTCGGACTTCTGGAGTTCAGAGCAGGGTGCTCAAACTTAGTTGCACCTGTGCAACGTGATAGAGACCCATGGGCCAAGGACATGGGGAAACCGGAACCCTCCTCGTTGCTGGCGGGATTGTTACATGGTGCGGCTGCTGTAGAAAACGGTTTGGCAGAGCCTCAAAGGATTCAGCAGAGAGCTAACCTATGACCCAGCAGTTCCACTTCTACGTACCTCACCAAGGGAAGTGAGAACGCACGTTCACACAAGAACTTGCACACAGACGTTCACAGCGGCATTAAACACAACAGCCCCAATGAGGAAAAGACCCAAATGTCCATGAACGGATGCTTGGATAAACAAAATGGGGTTGGCCTGCATAGGGAAATGTGATTCGGCTGTTGAAAGGAAGGAAGGCTTGACACCTGCTACATCACGGATGGACCTTGAAAACATGAGGCCGAGTGAAAGCAGCCAGACACACAAGGCCACGTGTTGTACGATTCCATGGACAAGCGATGTCCAGAACAGGCAAATGTACAGAGACAGAAAGTAGATTAGTGGTTGCCAGAGGCTGGAGGAATGTGGGGAGTGGAGAATGAGGAGTGACTGCTAAAGGGTTTGGAATTTCCTTTTGGGGCGATGAGAATGCTCTAAAATTAGATAGTGGTGACGGTCGCAAAACTCTGTGAATATGCCACAAACCACTGGCTGGTACAGTGTAGAAAGGCGAATTTCATGGTATGTAAATTACACCTTGGTTAAGTTATTACCGAAAATAATACAGATGTCTGGGCCCACCTGCAGAGATTCTGGTTTAGCTAGTCTGAGATGGGACCTGGGCACCTGCCTTTTTATCAAGTGCCCTAAATGTTGCGGAGGGAGCGGTTGGCAAAATGTATGGCATCACGCCTGTCCCCAAAGTGCTAGCTCATCGTCATGCTGGGGAAACATGGGAGCCTCTTAAGGGACAATTTCAGTGTCATTCCGTGTGATCCCAGAGGAAAGTGCATAAGAAGTTCAGGAGATAGAGGGCAGTTTGGGTCAAGGTGGATTGCGGGTGGGGAGGGGGGATTGATCCTTGGAGGATGGACAGATTTACACAGACAGGATCTGCTGGCACAGATCTCGGGGTGGGAATGAGCATGGCGTGGTTTGGGGTCTGTTTGAACTGACCTTGAGGGTGAACTTGGGGGGTATTGGGGAAGACAGGCTTGGAGGAGTGGGCTGGGATCCTCCCTGAGTGCCAGGCAGGAAGCACTGGGGTAGGAGATGTGGAGCCAAAGAGGAATCTAAGGATAAAAAGAAGCAGAGTTTTAGGAAGAATAATCTGCCATCTATGTAAGAACATATTGAAGGGCGCCTGGGTGGCTCAGTGGGTTAAAGCCTCTGCCTTTGGCTCAGGTCATGATCCCAGGGTCCTGGGATCAAGCCCTGCATTGGGCTCCCTGCTCAGCGGGGAGCCTGCTTCCTCCTCTCTCTCTCTGCCTGCCTCTCTGCCTACTTGTGATCTTTGTCAGTCAAATAAATAAATAAAATCTTAAAAAAAAAACATATTATAGCCAAGGACTGGCTGTCAAAGGCTGATTGAAAAGCTAGGGCAGGAATCAAGAAATAGAATCGTGAGGGTCTGCACCAGGGGCTTGACAAGGTGTTAGAGATGAAAGATCAAACTTGGGGTTCAAAGAGGAAATTGGCATGAGATGGAGAATGAGGGAAAGAGTAGAATCAGAGAGAAGCCTACATGCTCGTTCACACAAAAGGAGGAACCATGGCTGCTTCCCCAGTCAGACCTGGTTTCAATCCCAGCTCTCCCACTATTGGCTCTGGGACAGGGGGCAAGTCACGTGACCTCTCTATGTTTTACTCTTCTAACGGGAAAAGTCAAAGAACCATTGTAACTACCCCAGAGGTTGTCCTCATGAGTAACTGAGAAAATCCAGATGAAACAGAGGAACATTTTGGAGAATTCAAGTGGGCTTTTCCATCTTGCGTTTCTGTATAGGTCACCTTCTCCTTGGGCAATCTGAGGACCATTTGGTTGGCAGCAGGAAAGTATTTTTCCGCATTTCTTGAGTGAATTAAAAATTAATCCTCTGTAAAAATAAACAAGGGGGACTATATTGCACTAAGAAGCTTCCTCACCACAAAGGAAGCTGTCAACAAAATGAAAAGGCGCCCTACTGAATGGGGAAAATATTTGCAAATCATGTATCTTATAAGGAGCTAGCATCCAAAATAAACAAAGAATTCATACAACTCAATAGCAACCACCTCAGGCAATCCAGTTAAAAAATGGGCAGGGGATCTGAATAGACATTTTTCCAAAGAAAGCATATAGATGGCCAAAAGGAACATGAGAAGGTGCTTAATGTCATTAATCATCAGGGAAATGCAAATGAAAACCACAGTGGGATATCACCTCACTCCTGATAGGATGACTATTATCAAAGAGATAAGAAATAGGGGCGCCTGGGTGGCTCAGTAGGTTAAGCATCTGCCTTTGGCTCAGGTCATGATCCCAGGGTCCTGGGATGGAGCCCCACCTTGGGAATCCCTGCTCAGCAGGGAGCCTGCTTTCCCCTCTCCCTCTGCCCCTGCCCCCCTCGTGCTCTCTCTCTCTTTCTCTTGCTCACGCTCGCTCTATCTCAAATAAACAAATAAAATATTTTAAAAAAGACAAGAAATAACAAGTGTTGGGGAGGATGTGGAGAAAAAGGAACCCTCGTGCCTTGTTAGGAATGTAAATTGGTGTGGCTACTCTGGAAAATGGTGTGGAGGGTCCTCAGAAAATGAAAACCAGAGCTGCCACAGGATCCATCAATTCCACTTCTGGGTATTTATCTGAAGAAAATCAAAACCCCGATTGGAAAAGATACATGAACCTACGTGTTTATTGCAGCATTATTTATAACAGCCAAGATGTGGAAGCAACTCAAGTGTCCATCAACGGGTGAAGGGACAAAGAAAATGTGATGTTCATATATATAAGGGAATAAGAGTGAAATCTTGCTATTGTCGACCACCACATGGATGGATCAAGGGTATTATGCTAAGTGAAATAAGTCAGAGAAAGGCAAATACCGTATTATCTTACTTATATGTGGCATCTAAAAAACAAAACAAAACACACAAAAAAAATCCAAGCTCACAGATGCAGAGAATAGATGGGTGTTTGCCAGAAGTGGGGGTGGGTGGCTGAAATGGTACAATTTTCCAGTTATAAAATAAATAGGTCAGGGGATGTAACATACAGCATAATGACTATAGTTAATAATACTGTCTTGCATATTTGAAAGTTGCCAAGAAAGTAGATCTTAAACGTTCTTATCACAAGAAAATTTTTTGTAACTGTATGGTGATGGATGTTAACGAGACTTACTGCGGTGATCATTTCATAACATATACGAATACCAAATCGTTATGTTACACACCTGAAACTAATGTAATGTATGTCAATTATACCTTGATACAAAAAAATCGATTCTGGAGAATTCAGATCACAATAGTTCCCCCGTGATGGAGAGACAATGCCCCTTCTATCAGTATTGGTCAGGCTGTTTCTTTTGAGGAGGAAGATATGACCTAGAGGAAGTGAAAGCCCAATATTGGTCCCATCTGGTTCCTGGGAATTGTGGGAAGAAACATGGAGGCGGGGCCAGGAGAGGCGTGGCAGTGGGTCCCAAGGTTGCTTTTCTGGGCATATGGCCAGAGAAAGGGTGAAAAGCTGGGAGAAGTTGAACGGGAAGAAGCAGAAGGCCTTTGGTCATAGTCACATTTAGGACCCTGAGAGGAGATCGCGTCTGGCACTGTCCCCTGCCGCCAAACACACACTGGGGGCCACATGGGCCAGTCTTGGCAACGCAGCATGAAATAGAGATACAGCGGGGAGGAGTGTGTAGCTGCCCAGGATTTCCTTCCTGCGCTGCATGGCTTGGAAAGAAGTTTCTGTTCTGGTTGGATTTAGGCCAAGAAGAGGGAGTCAGGCTATATGCAGAAATGTAGCAGTCAACGTAAATTGAGCCCCTAGAATGTTCTGCCCTGGGGAATATAGAAAGAGTGGCGCAAAGGTGACCTAGAGTTTGATCTCTCAAGAAAAGATCCTTGAATCCAAGCTTGGTGAGCTCACTTACGAACAGGGTGAGGAGACCCATAAATTAGGGAAGACTCAGTCAGAAGCTTGCACACACCCCCAGCCAAGGGAAGTTCCAAAGACCGTCCCTGACCGGAAGTGTGGTGGGAAACCTGTCAAAGTGCTGTGTCAAGGAATCGGGGGGAGGCCATGGCTTCAATGACAGATGTTCAGTTCTGGAAGTGCTTGGTACAGGCCCACTGACCGGGCGCGGCCAAGTTG
Organism: Lutra lutra; assembly: GCF_902655055.1. NCBI lineage: Eukaryota > Metazoa > Chordata > Mammalia > Carnivora > Mustelidae > Lutra > Lutra lutra. Next base: position 63,139,291 of record NC_062296.1, on the reverse strand, counting down.
GGTTAATCCGAGTGTTAAGAGCTGGGTCCCTCGTGTGCCTCTGAGCCTTTCTACTCGCCTGACATTTCAGGATGGGGAGGCCGAATTCTCTAGGCCTTGGATGTGCTCTTTGCAGAGAGGACTATACTCCTGTTGGATCCCAGGCTGACAGGAGAGCAGGTCCCCGTTTGGGAGGCCACCCAGGCCCTTACTGGTAGAGTTCCTGCTGGTGCCACACCTATTGCCAGGGGAGAGGTGAGTCAGGACCTTAAGTAGCCCAGGGGAGTACTCCCTGTCATCAGGGAGCCTCAGTCCTGGCTGTTGGCCAGAGGGCAAGGGAGCAACTCAGTTTCCTTCCACTACCATGGTTGCACCCTGGGCATGGTGGCCAATTCTGAGTGCCAGAGTGGCAGAGGCCATGGGAGTGCCCAAAGGCAGGTGGGCAGGTCACTTGGGTGGGCAGGTCACTTGCGTGGTCAGGCCTGCCGGGTCCAGATCCCTGAACTGGGCCAGGAGGGTGTGTCAGGCAATTAACTGAGGGTGACCGTGGCTGGGCACACAACCCCTGATTTCCACATGACTTGTTTCTTCTTGTTCTTCCTGTCTGGGGTAATTTTAGTTTTTGTCTTGGTTGTTACTTTCTTTTTTTCTTTTACAGATTTATTTATTTATTTGAGGTGGGGAGGGTCAGGAGAGGGAGGGAGAGAGAATCTCATGTCAACTCCATCCTGAGCGGGGAGCTCCATGAGGGGCTCGATCTCATGACCCTGAGATCATGACCTGAGCTGAAATCAAGAGTTGGACACTTAACCGACTGAGACACCCAGGCACCCCAGTTCTTAACTTTCTTTCTATAGCACTTGGTCTGAAAAAGGAGATGAAAAAAATAGTCCCTCCATTTGGACCCAGAGAGAAGTTTCGGGATGGGTTTTCTTTTTTCCTCTTTCCTTCCTTCCTTCCTCCCTTCCTTCCTTCCTTTCAGTAGAGGCATTTATTTATTCATTCATTTACATTTTAAAAATATTTTTAAAATTTAAATTCAATTAATTAACATATACTGTATTATTGGTTTCAGAGGTAGAGGTCAGTGATTCATCAGTCTTATATAATACCCAGTGCTCATTACATCATGTGCCCTCCTTAATGTTGGGGATGGATTTTTAAGGCCCTGGTTGAGGAGGGAATAATGGGGACATCACTTCTTGAGATTCTCAGTCACTACGGGAAATTACGGAAACGACAAACTTTTTCATGGGATATATTCATCGTTGTGACAAAAGGTGGATATGGACACAGTCTCATTTACCAAGTGTTTTGAGATTTTTTGAAAAGATTTATTTATTAGAGAGAAAGAGAGAGCGCATGTGTGCTTGTAAGCAGGGGGAGGGGCAAAGGGAGAGGGACAAGTACACTCTACGCTGAAGGTGGACCCTGACTTGGGAATCAATCCCAGAACCCTGAGATCGTGACCTGAGCCGAAATCAAGAGTCTGACATTTAACTGACTGAGCCACCCAAGCGCCCAAAGTTGTTTTGAAATTTTGAATGATTTGAACCTCCTATGTTTTCTGCCAGAGTTTGTGTGTGAAAGTTGTTCCCTTAAACTGTTAACGTAGACAACATTCTGGCATTCAAAGCCGCTGTACTTTGATCCTAGCATGATGAAAATCAGTCTTCTCCCTCAGTACTCACTGACATCAACTTCAAGCTTATTCACTCATTTATTTATTCATTCATCCATCCATGTATTCATTCATTCATTCAAGACACAGTTTTTGAGCATGAAATGCATAGCTATGTGCTGCTTGAAGCTTGAGGTGCAGTGATGAAAAATACAGTCTACAGGGTTCAAGAGAAGGAAAATAAAAAACAGTTTACCATTCCATGTGAAAGTGTTAGGCTTGGGACTGCAGGGTGCTGCGATGGCCTGTCCCTTCTCCCCTGGGACCCTGAGCTCACCTGTAGCTGTGGTAGGCAGGTGAGCACTCTACCTTGAGGCCCGCTTCTCAGCCTCTCAGCTTGAGAAACTGTAGGTACAACAGGAATTGTGGGTGGGGGTTAGCAAAAGGGCATGGGAAGTTGGTAGAGAAATGTCCCAGTCTCCCGGTTGCCAGTGCGATAGTTTGGAGGCCTGTCCCCGACTTCTCAGATGATCCCTAGCAGGCCTGAGTCCCAGGTGCCCAGGGTGCTAATCAACCCATAAACACAACCTTTATTGGCTTCCCTCTATGTCTCACTTTCCATACTTGAAAAGGATAAAACCATAATTCTTTTTAAGAAAAGATCTATTTATTTATTTCAGAGACGGAGAGAGAGAGAGCACTCAGGAGAGAGCAAGCAGGGAGAGGGGGAGGGGTAGCGGGGATAAAGAAGAAAGAGAGGGGAAGAAGCTGACTCCTCCTTGAGCATGAACCCTGAGGCAGGGCTTGATCTCAAGACTTTGAGATGACCTGAGCCAAAATCAAGAGTTGGATGCTTAACCTACCAAGCCACCCAGGCGCCCCTAAAACCAATTCTTTGAAGGATGGAAATCAGTTTTGATTCCTGGGGTCACCTGTCAAATAAGCTACTTGTCTCTAAATCCTCCTCTGAGGGTTTGCTTTGTGGGGAGGGCAAACTAAGACAACAGGGATGTGAATTGGGGGAGCCCAGAGGAGGGACCCCCAAACCAGAAACCGTACAAATTTCTGCAGACAAAAAGCCTTGAACAGAGTCAGATGAGAAGCCTGAGTTGATTAGGTGAAGAAGACAGAGAAGGGCTTGGGCTCCACGCGGAGGGGCCAACAGGTGGGAAGGGTTGTAGGTGTGAGAAATCACGGAGAGTTGCAAGTAGAACCTCCAGCCTGCAGGGGGCGCAAGTGCAAGTTGCCAGGTGGGCGGGGCCGGATCTCCCGCGCAGCCGGGCTTGGGGTGGGCTTCCTGCGGTTCCGGAGACTCAATGCCACCTCAGAATGGGTTCACGGGTTGGCCGTGAGCAAACCCTCTACCCAGCCTTCTAACCTCGCTGGCGCCCCCTGGAAAAAAGAAAAAAAAAGGCAACATTTACTACTGAAAAGCCAACATTTTAGCAAGAGGTTAGAAGCCTTCGATGGGGGAGCTTCAGGTCACCTCAGTCCGTAGACCCTGTGGCTCTTGATCTCGGGACTGTGAGCTAGAGCCCCACGTTGGGTGTAAAGATGACTTAAAAATAAAATCTTTAATTAAGAAAAAAAAAAGAGGGGCGCCTGGGTGGCTCAGTGGGTTAAAGCCTCTGCCTCGGCTCAGGTCGTGATCCTGGGTTCCTGGGATCGAGCCCCGCATCGGGCTCTCTGCTCAGCGGGGAGCCTGCTTCCTCCTCTCTCTCTCTGCTTGCTTCTCTTTGATCTCCATCTGTCAAATAAATAAATAAAATCTTTAAAAAAAAAGAAAAGAAATTGTCGCTGAACGTAGGAACAAAACCACATTGGCACCCTGACATTCCAAGGAAAGAACATAGATAAAGCAGCAATCAGGCATTCCCTTAATCCCGAAGTAAGTGTTTATGGGGCACCTACTGGGAGCCAGATGGGTGTCCAGTCAACACAAGGAAATGGCAGGGCGTCCTTGTCACGGAGCACGTCTCTGTTCCCACTTGCCAGTGGACCTTTGCCTTCAAAGTGAACCATAGTGTTGATACCATGAGATAGAATCGGTTGAGCAGAAGGCGAGCAACAGGAAGGCTCGCCTTAGCTCTTTCTAGTTTTCTCCATCCCTTCTTTCCTTCTCCTTCCTTCCTTTAAAACAGTGTATTTTTATTCTCTTCAAGAACCCACAAGGGCAGAGCTAATTCTTGTTCTTTTGTTTGTGTCTGTTTTTCTGAACTGGTAATACACCTCCGTTCTGTAAAGAGAGAACAAGGTAACACGGACACAGTCGTCGCCTCTTTCTGCCCTTTAGTCAATGGATCACCTCCCCAAACCTACCCCCTGTGACCAGTTTCATGTGTACCTTCCAGAAGTACCCTACGCATTTATCAACATATATGTTGACATATGGTTTTATATATAGTTCTGTCTTTTTTTGGCTACATAGAAATAGTAGTATTCTCTACACCATCTAAACCTTCTATTTTTACCTTGAAAATCATTCCTGGAGGTCTTTCAGTACCAGGGTAACTGGAGGGGCCTCATTTGGGGGGCCATACCATCCTGTATTTGGCTCGCCTACTATTGGTAGATATGTAGGTTGCAGACAGCCTGTTGCTGTTACAAACAATGCTGCAATGCATATCTTTGTTTACAGATCATCTTGCGCAGGTGTGAGTGTCTCTGTAGGATGACTTCTTAAAGGAGCTGCTGAGTCAAAGGGATGAGCAAATTTTAATTTTCATAGATATTACCAATTTGCCCTCCATAGAGGTTATGCGAATTTACATGCCAAGCAGAAATACATGCACGCAGCCCTTTTAAACACAGTGTATTAATTTTTTATGGCTGCCTAACAAATTACCTCAAACTCAGTGGGTTAACACAACACTCATTTATTAGTGCACAGTTCTGTAGATTAGAAGTCTGGCCCAGCATGGCTGGATTCTCCCTGCTCAGGGTATTACAAGGTTAAAGTCAAGGTGTTGGCCTGACTGACTTCTTGTCTGGAGACTCTAGGGACATACCTGCTTCTAAGCTTGTTTTCGGTGAATTTCAGTTCCTTACAGTTGGAGGATTGAATGGGGAGAAGTTGTCTGTACACCAGGGGGTGGGAATTTGGGGGATCATCTTAGAATTCTGCCTGCCACACACAGTGTTACGAACGTTTTTGATCTTCATCAATGTGAGTGATGAGAATGGAATTATTGGATATTTCTCTTACTATGCTGGTGAATATTTTTTTATGGTTTTGGGGTGTTTTTTTTTTGCTTTTTTTTTTAGAGGGAGAGAGCGCACTTGCACGAACACACATGCAAGTTGGGGGAAGGGCAGAGGAAGAGGAAGAGAGAGAATCTTTTTTTTTTTAAGATTTTATTTATTTATTTTTCAGAGAGAGAGCGAGCGAGCAAGCCGAAGCAAGGGGGTGTGGCAGGCAGAGGGAGAAGCAGGCTCCCTGCCCAGCAAGGAGCCAGATAGGGCACTCAGTCCCAGGACCCTGGGATCATGACCTGAGCTGAAGACAAATGCTTAACTGAGACACCCAGACATCTCCTAGAGAGAGAATCTTAAGTAGGCTCCATGCTCAGTATGGAGCCTGACCAGGGGACAGAGAGGGCTCGATCTCATGACCCTGAGATCATGACCTGAGCTGAAATCAAGATTTGATGTTTGACTGAGCCACCCAGGTGCCCCACAAATATTTTCATATATTTAAGATTCACTTCTATTTTTTTTTGGTGAATGCTATCTGCTTATATTCTTTGCCCCTTTTCCTACTGGGTTCTTGGTCTTTTTCTTTCTTTCTCTCTTTTTTAAGATTTTATTTATTCACTTGTCAGAGAGAGAGAGCACAAGCAGAGAGAGCAGCAGGTGGAGGGAGAAGCAGGCTCCCCGCTGAGCAAGGAGCCCAATGTGGGACTAGATCCCAGGACCCTGGGATCATGATCTGAGCTGAAGGCAGACACTTAACCAACTGAGCCACCCAGGCATCCCTTTATTGTTTTTTAGAAGAGCTCTTTATATGTTGAGGATATTTCCTACCTTTTTTTTTTTTTCACCAACTCCCTCCTACCTTAATGACTTTGTTTGTCCTATTTATTTTACCTGGAACCCCACCCTCCTTCAGCCTTCTGAAACATCATTCTTTACGGCCCAGAATTCAAACCCACATTACTAATGCCGAACTAACGCATGCTCTGCAACTCCTCTCGACTCTTTTCTTGTGCCATTCTATGCTTTATGTTTGTTGGTTAATCTTGGCTCCCCAGCTGGGATGTTGAGCCTTTTTTTTTTTTTTTTTAATTTTATTTATTTGACAGAGAGAGAGAGATCACAAGTAGGCGGAGAGGCAGGCAGAGAGAGAGGAAGAAGCAGGCTCCCCGCTGAGCAGAGAGCCCGATGCGGGGCTCGATCCCAGGACCCTGGGATCATGACCTGAGCTGAAGGCAGAGGCTTTAACCCACTGAGCCACCCAGGCGCCCCAGATGTTGAGCTTTTTCACTGCAGGGATCCAAGGAGTTTCAAGTGTGAGACTGAACATGTAGTATGCACAAAACTGGTATCTGTAAACTGATAAATGGATGCCTTGAACTGGAAGTTAAAAATTTCAGGCTTTCAGGCTTCCTCTCCCCATTTCCTATGTTCATTATAAATACATGTCAGCATATACCTCAAATAACCCTGTCTTTGTAACTTCCATCTTTTTATAATTTTTTAAAGTTTATTTAATTTTTTTATGTAATCTCTGTGCCCAGCATGGGGTTTGGACTCACAACCCTGAGGTCAAGAGTCGCATGCTCTTCTGACCAAGCCAGCCCGGTGCCCCCCCATTTTTATAATTATTAAATGATACTAGAGAATGTTAGTGGGTAATCTGTCATGTAGTCTCATTTTTTTCTGTTAGCTTGTTTCTCTTTGGAATGGCACAGTTAGTGAAATTCGTCTCCAAATCCATAATATTTTTTAATTTGATTTGATTTGAAATTAATTTAAGAGTTTATCAAAGAATGTGTTCATTTTCTTTCTTTCTTCCTTCCTTTTTTTTTTTTTTTTTTAAAGTAGGCTCCATGCCCAGTGTGGAGCCAGTATGGAGCCCAGCGTGGGGTTTGAACTCATGACTCTTGAGATCAAGACCTGAGCTGAGATCAAGAGTCACACGCTTAACCAACTGAGCCACGCAGGTGCCTGAATGTGTTCATTTTTTTCTTTCTTTCCTTTTTTTTTTTTAAGATTTTATTTATTTGAGAGGGAGAGAATGAGCTGGGAGAGGGGCAGAGGGAGAGGGAGAAGGACTCTCTGGGATCATGACCTGAGTCAAAGGCAGACGCTTAACCGAATGCGCCCCCCAGATGCCACCCAAATGTGTTCATTTTTTAAGAGATTAAGTGGAACTGAGAGTTTCATGATGAATCACCCTGCCCCGGCCTTCCCTACCTCCTTCACTTCTCTTCCAAAGGAGATATTTTCAGCCTTTTTTCTTTCTCATATTTTTCTCCATATTTCTAATTAATACACTTTAAAAAGTTTTTTAAATTTTTCTAAGCAATCTCAACACCCAACGTGGGGCTTGAACTTAAAACGCCTAGATCAAGAATCTCATGTTCTGCTGACCAAGCCAGCCAGGCACCCCTAATTAATACACTTAAACCACTCTGTTTGATTTTTTTAAGTTTAGATATCCTTGGTGACTTCCTGTCGTGGTGATGAAGACCGGACCTTTTCTCGTACCCTGATCCCATTTTCCCCACTTTTACTCCCCCACCAGGGCTGCTTTGTAATTTTTGCTTAAAACAGGTCACTATTTATATTATCATGACCACACAAATGCTTACTGCTGGGCTAGGTCGTGCTCCACAGCCCCACAATTCCTTTCTTAACCAGCAGTTTTATAAATGCGTGTCTATTGGTAAGGAACCCGGAAGCAACAGAAAATCCATCTTATCAATGGTGGCTTAAACCATAAGGCTCTTACTTTTCTTTTCTTCTGTTCTCTTTTCTTTCTTCTACACGCCCAACGTAGGACTTGAACTCACCTCCTCGGGATCAAGAGTTGCATGGTCTGCTGAGCCAGCCAGGGGCCCCTCTTTTCCTGCTTTCTCTAGGAGCATGAAATAGGCGGGCCAAGGGTTAGTTCACAGGTTTGGCAACATCATCAGAACCCAGTTCCTTCCCTCCTTCCACTCTGCCCATCTGTGTCCTGGTCTTCATATTTAATTTTGCTCTGAACAGTAACAAGATGGTTGACATGGCTCAGAGAGTGGCATATTCATACTACGTCATTCAGGAAGAAAGAGAGAATTCTCCTCCTGTGGCTCTTTCTTTATTTTGCCTGGGGTGGTGGTGGGCGTGGGGGCAGTCTTGGAGATGCACTTCCTTTTGTGTCTCACCCGCCAGAACTAGGTCATGTGAGCTACCAGCTGTCAGGGAAACTGGGAAAGTAAGTGTCTGGCATTTTCACCCTTTATAATGGAAAAGAAGTTTGGGAAAGGGTTGCCAACCAACAGCATGGGCCCGTGAGGGTGTTTTCTCTGCAAGTGACAGAAGCCTCGATTTAAAATGGCTTAAACAATACTGGGGTTTGTCATCTCATATAAGCTACAGAATTCCAGGTTGGGTAATTGACTGACTCAATGATACCAGCAAAGATCCAAGCCCTTCCTGCCTTTCTGCTGTGTTATCCTTAATTGTGGGCTTTGGTCCTCTGACTTTCTCCTCATGGTCATAAGAGGGCTGCAGTGGCCAGGATCGCAGAGCACCAGTGGGATTAAAGAGAGAACATTTGGGGGGCACCTGGCTGGCTCAGTTGGTAGAGCGTGCGACTCTTGGTCTTGGGATTGTAAGTTTGACCACCATGTTGGATTTAAAAATTACTTTAAAAAAGTAAAATAAAATGATTAAAAAGAAAGAGAGAAAAAGAGAATGTCCTGTCTCCCCCCCCCCCCTTTCTTTTTTATTCCAATATAGTTGACATACAGTGTTATATTCGTTTCAGGTGCACAATATAGTGAGTCAACAATTCCCTACATAATTCAGTGCTCATCATGCTAAGGGTCCTCTTCATCCCCTTCACCTGTTTCACTCATTCCCCCCTCCCCACCTCTGCTCTGACAACCACATTTGTTCTCCATATTTAAGAGTCTGTTTTTTTTGGTTTGTTTGTTCCTCTCTTTTTTTTCTTTATTCATGTGTTTTGTTTCTTAAATTCCACATATGAGTGAAATAGAGTCTTTCACTCTATAGAGTGAAATATCAGAGTCTTTTTCTGACGGACTTATCTCACTTAGCCTTATGCCTTCTAGATGTTGCAAATGACAAGATTTTATTTTCTTTCTTTTTTTTCAAAAGATTTTATTTTTTATTTATTTGAGAGAGAGAGAACCCAAGCTGGGGTGAGACAGAGGCAGAGGAGAAGCAAGGAGTCTGATGCGGGGCTCTATCCCAGGACCCTGGGATCACGACCTGAGCTGAAGGCAGATGCTCAACTGACTGAGGCACCTACGCGCCCCAAAATTTTATTCTTTTTATGATTGAGTCATATTCCATTGTGTATATATACAGCACATCTTCCTTATCCATTCATCTATTGATGGACACTTGGGTTGCTTTTGTATCTTGGCTATGGTAAATAATGCTGCAGTACACATAGGGGTGCGTGTGTCTTTTTGAACTAGTGTTTTGTATTCTTTGGATAAATACCAAGTAGTGGAATTACTGGATCATATGGTAATTCTATTTTTTGTTTTTTGAGGAAACTCCATACTGTTTTCCACAGTGGCCATACCAGTTTGCATTCCCACCAACAGTACACAACAGCTCCTTTTTCTCTACACCCTTGCTGACCCTTGTTTCTTGTGTTATTTTTTTTTTTTTTTTAATTTTAGCCATTCTGACAGGTGTGAGGCGATAGCTCACTGTGGTTTTGGTTTGCATTTTCCTGATGAGAGTGATGTTGAGCATCTTTTCATGTGTCAGTTGGCCATCTGTATGTCTTCTTTGGAAAAATGTCTATTTATGTCCTCTGCTCATTTTAAAATTGGATTATTTGCTTTTCTGGTGTCAGAGTCATGTAAGTTCTTTATATGTTTTGGATATTAACCCATTATCAGATATGTCATTTCCAAATATCTTTTCCCATTTAAGGAGTTGTCTTTTTGTTTTTTGGATGGTTTCCTTCACTATGTGAAAGGTTTTTATTTGTGTGGAGTCCTAATAGTTTAATTTTGCTTTTGTTTCTAGATATGTTTAGATATATCTAGAAAAATGATTCTATGGCTATTGTCAAAGAGATTACTGCCCATGTTTTCTAGTAAGAATTTTATGATTTTGAAATACCTGGGTGGCTCAGTCAGTTAATCATCTGCCTTTGTCTCAGGTCATGATCCTAGGGTCCTGGGATCAAGCCCCATGTTGGGCTCCTTGCTCAGCAGGGAGCCTGCTTCTCCCTCTGCCTGCCATTCCCCCTGCTCTTGCTCTCTCTTTCTCTCTAACAAATAAATAATAAGATCTTTAAAAAAAAAGAATTGTGTAATTTCAGGTCTCACATTTAGGTCTTTAATCCATTTTGAGTTTATTTTGTGTATGGTGTAAGAAAGTGGTTCAGTTTCATTCTTTTGCATGTAACTGTCCAGTTTTTCCAACACCATTTTGTTGAAGAGACAGTCTTTTCCCCATTGTGTTGTTCTTGCCTTTTTTGGTCATAGATTAATTGACCATGTAACTGTGGGTTTATTTTTGGGCTCTATTCTGTTTCATTGATCTGTGTCCATTTTTGTGCCAGTACCATACTGTGTGTGTGTGTGTGTTTAAAGATTTATTTATTTGAGAGAGAGAATGGGGTAGGGCATGAGTTGGGGAGGGGCAGGGGGAGCAAGAGAGTGAACCTCAAGCAGATTCCCCACTGAGCATGGAACCTGATGCGGGGCTCAATCTCACAACCCTGAGATCATGACTCAAGCTGAAACCAAAAGTTAGATGCTTAACTGACTGAGCCACACAGGTGCCCCTACTACCCCTACTGTGTTTTGATCACTACAGCTTTGTGTAGTATATCTTGAAGCCTGGGAACATGATACTTCTAGCTTTGTTCTTTTGCAAGATTGCTTTGGCCTTTTGGGGTCTTCTATGGTTCCATGCAAATTTTAGGATGATTTGTTCTAGTTCTGTGAAAATTGTATTGGTATTTTGGTAGGGATTGTATTAAATCTGCAGATTGCTTTGGGTGGTATGGACATTTTAACAATGTTGGTTCTTCAGTCTATGAGCATGGGGTATCTTTCTACTTGTTTATGTTCTCTTCAATTTCTTTCATCGGTGTTTTATAGTTTTCAGAGTACAGGTCTTTTACCTCCTTGATTAACTTTATTCCCAGATATTTTATGTGTTTATGTATTTATTTAAAAGATTTTGTTTATTTGAGAGAGAGAGAGCATGAGGGATGGGGAGGGGCAGAGAGAGAAGCAGACTCCCCGATGAGCAGGGAGCCTGATGCGGGGCTTGATTCCAGGACTCCAGGGCCATGACCTGAGCCGAAGGCAAATGCCTAATGGACTGAGCCACCCAGGTGTGCCGTGTGTTTATTTTTTTAGTGCAGTTGTGAATGGGTTTGTTTTCTTTATTTCCCTTTCTGCTACTTCATTATTAGTATATAGAAATGCAACAGACTTCTGTATATTAGTTTTATATCCATTCCTATCCTTTTCTTAAGAGTGAGACGTTTCTTAGAAACTTAACAGCAGAATTCTCAGTTTCATTGACCAGTATTGTGTCACCTGTTCATTAGTTAACAGTCATCATCAAAGGGAATAAATTACCATGATCGGACTAGTCAGGATTCTCTCTCTGGGGAAGACAGGTGTCCCAGCACTCTTGAAGTAGATGAAACTGACATATACTTAACTGAAATCAGAGTTCTGTTAGCAAAGAAGAAGGAGGGATGGCTGCTGGGGAGGCAGCAAATAATGTCTAACACACCTTCATTTTTCCCTGGAGTTTATAATTGCCTTAATTTTTTATTCACCTATTTTAAAAAATGTATTGAGACTCTACCTAATTCTAGGCACTATTCCAGGTATTGGGTATTTTTCTTAAACAAGAAAAACTTTGTTTTTGGCATTATGGACTTTACAACAAGATCATGCAAGTTGGGAACATTGGCTGATGGGTAGTTCCTTAAACTGCCATTGGCAATGGTCTCCTGCAATTTTCATTTGGGTCTACATGTACTTGTTTGAAGAATGCATCTTGCTCAACAATTATTTATATTCTTCTTTAAAATTTGAAACATTTTTTGGCCTGTCTCTGAGTAATTCATTTGAATTCTTTTTTTTTTTTTAAATTTAGGGTTTTTTTTTTAAGATTTTATTTATTTATTTGACAGAGAGAGAGAGAGAGAGAGATCACAGGTAGGCAGAGAGGCAGGCAGAGAGAGAGGGGCAAGCAGCTCCATGCTGAGCAGAGATCCTGATGTGGGGCTTGATCCTAGGACCCTGAGAACATGACCTGAGCCGAAGGCAGAGGCTTAACCCACTGAGCCACCCAGGTGCCCCTTCATCTGAATTCTTTTTTTTTTAAATTTTAAGATATTATTTATTTATTTGACAGAGAGAGAGATCACAAGTAGGCAGAGAGGCAGGCGGAGGGTGAGGGGTGGGGGAAGCAGGCCCCCTGCTGAGCAGAGAGCTGGATGCGGGGCTCAATCCCAGGGCCCTGAGATCATGACCTGAGCCGAAGGCAAGGGCTTAACCCACTGAGCCACCCAGGCGCCCCCCCTTCATCTGAATTCTTAAGAGAGGCTTTATAGTTTCAGTTATCAGTTACTTTTCAGATTCCTTAGACTGGATAATAAAAAAAAACAATCTTACTTCCTTAGACATGGAAGGATCAATATTTTTATTTTCTTATGATGAGCACCTTTGGGTATATTCAGTCATTCCTGATTTGAAGATAATGTTCCTTTTGACTATTGTTTTCATTGAGAGATAGTAGGAGGATGAGGCCACACTATGATATAGAAGGAGAAGGGATTTTTCAAAGATACCATGCTTTTTTCAGATTATCCCATTCAGGACTCTCCCTTCTTCCCCATTGAAATAAGAATAATCAGGGTGCCTCGCTGGCTTAATTGGGAGAGTATGCAACTCTTGATCTTGGGGTCCTGAGTTCCTGCCCCACATTGGTGTAGAGATTACTTAAAAAAAAGTAAAAAAAAAAAGAAAGAAATCAGAATAATCAATAGATGCTCTCAAGGTTTGTCTATATTAATCATTAGCACTTGTCTCCTGCAAAAGCTACAAATTTCAGGAGTTTTTCTCTCTTCTAAACTCTGCTACAACTTTGTAAGTTTTGCTTCTCCTAAGTCAGTATTTAGGTTTTGAGTAAACATGCCAATAGTCTTGGTAGCATGTTTTTTTATGGCTCATAGCAATGAAAACATTTACTTAATCAGTCAGCTCCCACGGTAGGATGTAAAGTTCAAGAGCTTTCACATTAACTGCAGTGTATCATGAGATATTTTAGTAAGGGGAGGACAACAGTTTTGTTGGAATTCTGAGAAATCTATGAGATGAAGTTTCACCCAGTGCCATTGGCTCATTCTTAGGAGGTTGTGAGCATACCTTTTCCACAATTTTTCCACTTTTTGTTGGTGCTGATGACAAATGTAGGTTTTAACTTTGTGAAAATTGCTGTGTACTATGATCTGAAATCATGGTCGTATTTTGGAAGGGGGTGATCCATTTAAAAGAGGACTGTTTTATCTCACTCTAAAGAGACTCTTTGCATTTTACTGGAAACATTTTATGAAAATGTTCTCGATAAACATAACAGAACATGTAGAACAGGTGGGGAACTGATGATTCTTTGGTGGTGTTCGTAAAGTCCGATTTCCCACTGTAAGAACATTTATGCTGCTTATTAAAAAAAAAGGATTTTATTAATCTATTTGAGAGAGAGTGAGAGAGAGAGCATGAGAGGGGAGAAGGTCAGAGAGAGAAGCAGACTCCCCATGGAACTGGGGGCCTGATGTGGGACTTGATCCCTGGATTCCAAGATCATGACCTGAGCCGAAGGCAGTTGCCCAACCAGCTGAGCCACCCAGGTGCTCTTATGCCACTTTTCTACTGAGTGTATATGACAGGAGGTCAACTTTGTAAAATTACATGTTCTTCTCACGTCTTTTGCACTCGTTTTGACACCAAAATTAAAAATTGCATTTAAATGTTCCCTCTCACTCTTCAAACAGCCTGGAACTGTTGACAGAGTTAGCCCATCTGATTCAGGCACACCCCAGCATGGAAAACCATGGAACATTCCGTGGGTGCCCTGGCCTCTGGTGGTTGAGTTGCTCAACCCTTCCCAGCTTTGCACTGGGCTTTGTCCGTCTGCATTCCAGCTCCTGGTGCTGGGTTTTCTCTCTTGGGTCCAGTCCTGCTTTTACCCTTCAGTCTCCTCAAATGATCTTGGCTACCTCAGGCCTGGCGCTCATGGGGCTCACTGTGCTTGGCTTTGCCCCCAGCTCTCTCTGTTCTACCTGTGTCCTCTAGGTATCCTGCTCTGGCCTGGCCCTAGGATCAGAGCCCCCCAGTACTGGACTGCCTGGCCACTTCTCACCAGGGCAGAAACATGCCGTGTGTTATAGGAACAAGGATGCATTGGCTTGTTGGGTCCCAAGGCCTGCCCTTGGGGGTGTGCACCATTACCCCCACTCCACACACATGCCCTGGCTGAAAGCAGGCTTGGACAGTCACTCCTGACTGCTGAGCATCCGTGGGGAGCCACCTGCTGGGCTTCCTGATGGACCCACCTGATCCCAGCTATCACAGCCTGATCAAACACTCCTCAGAACCTGCACTCGCCAGACCTCCATTTGCCCTGTTTATCAAAGAGCCTTTCCACCTCCACAGGCCTCCCTCTCTCTGATTTCCAATCTGGGCTGCAGTTTTTAACCTCTGAATACTTTCCATACGTAAGGCACTGCACTAAAGGCTTCACACAGATTATTGCCTTCAGCCTAGTTATAACCCTATGAAGTAGGCACTGTGTTCAGCCCATTTCACAGATGAGGGAATGGAAGCTTCCAGAGTTTCTGTCCCTGGGCCACAGTCACCCAGCCTTCCAATTTATCCCCCGCAGACAGACTAAATGATTCACATGGCCCCATGCTAACTCACCATCCAGGTAAACGGGTAACCTGTAAATATGCCTCCCTCTATAGACCCAGAACATTCCATTCCTTGGTCATTAGAGTTTTCATCCCTGTTGCCTGTGAGCCTCACCATAATGTTAGCTGCCTGTTCATATCTAGCAGGACTTCTCCTTGCCCCAGCAAGACAGATCCCCTGTTAGATTTAGTGGGGTACTGTATACTGTGGGAAAGAGGCATATATGGCATGGGGCTGACAGGCATTGGCTCCAAGGGAGACAATCTGAGAAAACAGTTTAAGACTCTCCTTCCTCCCCCGTGGCTTCAGCTCCCCCTGTTGAAAAGTTGAAGTGCACTGTCTTGCCCCATGCCAGCTGACAGGTTTGCTCAGCCCCGTGGGATTCTGCTGTTGGTGACCCTGTCCAAGCACCCAGCAGTATCTTCTATCGCTCTCTGCCTTTGCTGGCTCACTGAGAGCCTGGCCCATTCCTTCCTGTGTTAGTTTCCTATCAGTGCTCTAACAGATTTCCACAATCTCAGTGACTTAAAACACCACCCATTTATCATCTTACAGTTTGGAAAATTCAAGTCTGGATATCGAGGTGTTGGCTGTGTTCCTTCAGGAGACTAGAGGGGAGAATGCATTTCCTTGCTTTTTCCAGCCACAGGCTACCCACATTCTTTGGCTTGTGGCCCCCCCCCCTCCATCTTAATGGCCTTCAGTGGAGCACCTTCCAGTCCCTCTCCTTCTGTCTGCGACCTCTGCTTCCATCCCCACATCACCTTCTCTGGTTTTGACCCTCTTGCCTCCCTCTTAGAAGGACCCCTGGGCTCACATTGGGCCCAGCTGAGTAATCCAGGCTGATCTCCCCATCGTGAGATCCTTGATCGCATCCACAAAGTTCCTTTAGCTGTGTAAGGTCATGTGTTCATGAGTTCTAGAGATTTCCATACACCCCACAACAACAGCCCAGCCACTAGAGATGGGAAACTAGAGGACACAGGGGACGAGGGTACTGGGTTGTGGCAGAGACCCTTGCCAGCTCTAGTTTGCATGTCCTGTGGGAAGAGGAGGTGGACCAGAAGCACCTGAGGCAACTGCTTTCCTTCTCAGGAAAAGACAAATTTCTTTCCTCAGACAAATTTGGAGCAGCCTTGATTCTGCCTTGCCTTGCCCAGCTGCCTAGGTGGGAGAGGGCAGAAGGGTGGGGGCTGCCCATAAACCAGGTCATCTTACCATCTCCCACAAGATGAATGGCCAGCAAGGAAAGCTACCACTTCCACACATAAGCCTGCTCCTGTCCTGTCCATCTCCTGCCCGCCTGTCCTTGACCCTGTTTCTGTCTCTGCTTCTAACCTGGAGACTTACCCACTGACCTTACTTTCCCACCCTTGGCCCCAATGGTTGTTGAACCAGGCCTACCCTCCAGCTCTTCTTACTTCAGTAGAAATCTGTGTACCATCTTTGGTCCCTTGGATATTAACACTGTACCTCAAGGAGATGGACGTTGCTCAGGGAGAAGAGTCTAGAAATATTTGCCACTATTCTCTTGTTCTGTCTGGCTCCTTGTCCTCAGTCAGGCATTCTGACCAGAATGGGCTGCACACACAGTCTTCCCTCAGCAGAACATGGGCCACTGTGAGCTCAACTTTGTGAATAATTGTGAGGTGCTGGTCCCCCCCCCCCCGACCCTGCTATCTCAAAAAATGCTTTATGATTTCATTCATTTAGATATAATTCATCAGGATCCTAGAATTTCAGGGGAAATGATGATTTGTAATGACAAGCAGATAGACTATTTAAAATCAGGGCTCACCCAAAATAGCTAGAACATATGATCGACATCTGGAAAACATCTGCATGAATGGTGTGACGACAACAGACACCAAGGAAGTGGAAATTTTAAGAACTACACTGAGGACTTCTGGGTCCTAAGAACACCAAAACGAAGTCCTTATGGATTATATAGCAAACTAACATCCCAGGGGAGATTTTTTATTTATTTAATTTAAAAATAATTTTTATTTATTTATTTAAGGAGAGAGAGAGAGTGCATGAGCAGGGGGGATAGGAGAGAGGCAGAGTGAGAGGGTGAGAGAGAGAATCTCAAGCAGGCTCCACATCAAGCACAGAGACTGACACGGGGCTCGATCTCACAACCCTGAGATCATGACCTGAGTTGAAATCAAGAGTTGGACGCTTAACCAATAGAGCCACCCAGGTGCCCCTCCAGGGGAGATTTTCTTTTTCTTTCTTTCTTTTTTTTTTTTTAAACAAAACCCTTTTTACTGTAAAATAAGACACAGACACAACAAAACAAATACATGACTCGATGACTTATTTTAAGCCAAACATCCTCGTCACCACCAACCAGGTCAAGAAATAGAGCTTTGCCAGGCACCCGAGAAACCCCTTCATGTTTCCCATCCAAACCATACCCAACCCCCCCACCAGCATGTAACCGTGATCCTGACTTCTCTGCTGATCACAGAAAACAATAGTTTTATCACTCAGCTGTACATTCCTATACTATAGTTTAGCTTGCCTTTAAAGAAATTTTTTTTGGTTTGCCTTTTGCAAACTTCTCTTCAGATGTCTTCTAAGTCACTTTTAACCTATTCCCCACCCCCCTTCCATTTCTTTCTTTTCCTTACAACCTAACTTTTGGAGGGCCTGAGCCATTTTGTCCCGGACGGTTTCCCATAATCTGAGATTTGCCCATGTCTGCTTGCAGCTCTGTCTGCCATTTTCCTCTGCCCACCATCTGAGGAGATTTGAGCTGTGAAAAGGAGGAGGAATGGCAAACGAGGACCACCTCACCCGTTCATCTGTGGTCTTTTCCCAGAAATCTTGCGAATGAGGCTGGTGCCTATTTAGCTCTCCATGCCTGTGGGGCACCTGCTTCCTCAGCCTTGTCCTTTGGGTTCCCACAAGCCCAGCTTCCCTCATGGAACTGCCCCCCAGTCCTTCCCAACCCCATCCCAGGGTCAGGGGATCTGGCGGATGGTCACAATTTCCTGGCTTCAGTGAGGTTAGAAAAGCAGCCAGGGCTCTCCACGAAAGATCCTGTAGAGCCTGCCTGGGCTGGAGCCTGTTTTCCCCACACACAAGCTTTGTAGCAGGTCAGGCTGCCTCTGCCCGTGGTAATGCCTCTGGCCCATTGCTTCCAAAGGGAGCCCGTGTCCACTGAAACATCGGATCATCCAGAAGCATTCCTGGCCACATTCTTTTACTGCACTCTCCTGGACGGGCCTGCACTGGAGGCTGGGCTACTCCAGGCAGCAAAGGGAGCTCCTTATCCAACATTGCCCTTGGATCTGGGCCAGAGGGCCCTGGCCTGGGCTCCATGCTTTGGAGGTGGCCCTATTGCTGTAAGAACACACAGCAAACACGTGGTAGAGATTGCATGGGCATCTCCGCCTTGGGAACCAGTGGTCTGGTCAGGGCTGGCCTAGTGCTGAGCCGTGAACTGTGCCCTTCTTAGAACAGCCACTTGCATGACTAATGACTGTGGAGGTCCTAGGGAAAGAAATACTTCTGCACAGCGCTTGCACTGTGTCCTCAAAACAAAACGCGACTATTTATGGATGCCATGAAGGTTTGTGGGTTGTGCCTTCTGTGATCTTAGAGATGGCCACTGCTTTGGAGTAAGGGGGGGAATTTGAGCAGCAGAGGCTTAGCAGGAAAAAAGACAAATTAACGCATCAAACCCTTCCTTCCGATAGTGTGAACGCAAGAGATCCACGGGTAACCACGTTATCATTTCCCACTAATGCTGCATGTCCCTATTCTTGTTTCTCTTTGTGTTCCAAATGGTGGTCCCACAGAGGTGCCACGTGGTGGCTAAGGAAAACCACGAAACATTAAATGATTAATATTACTCTTAAGTCTATACATATCTATATCTGATAAGCATACATTATTTTTAATTTTTTACTTTTAAAGATTTTATTTATTTATGTGAGACAGAGAGAAAGAGAGTGAGGGCGTACACAAGCAGGGGGGAGGGGTAGAGGGAGAGAGAGAGAAGCAGACTCTATGCTGAGCAGGGAGCCGGATGTGGGGCTCCATCCAAGGACCCTGAGATATGACCTGAGCTGAAACCATGAGTCAGATACTTAACCGACTGATCCACCCAGGCACCCCACAGACTCTTGACATACAGGAAGCATGGTATTAGTTCTCTAGGATGGAGCTTAGGTGGACGTTGGACACTAATAATGTAAAAAGTTATATATTTATAAAAACATTTAACAAGATTTAATTAAGTTTCAAATGAGTGGGGTACCTGGCTGGCTCAGTAGGAAGAGGATGTGACTCTTGATCTGGGGGTCATGCATTTGAGTCCCAGAGCAGGTGTAGAGATTACTAAAAAAAATGATAAAATTAAAAAATAAAAATTCTAATAATAAAAAATTTATTAAAAATTAAAAAATAAAAATTCAAATTATTAAAATTCCAGCATGACTTAAATCACTCTGACTTCAAGTTCTGATGTATACATTTTGAGTATACATGTGATAAGGGGGCCTGCATCTGTCCTCTTGCCCTTGAGCTTGCAAGTCTGGGAGCTGGGCCAGATCTTATACTCTTGAACTTCAAGCTGTCAGGCCTCTCAGAGTAACCTCCCAGCAGCCCCTGCTAATTGCAGACTTCTGTCTTTAAAGCTGAAGTTCTGAGCCATTCTGCTTTAAAAATGCCACTGTCTTCCCTTTTTTCTTTTTGCTGGTTTCTTATATTTCCATCGTGGACACGGACTAATTGATTAATTGTGGTTGTAAAAACCAGCGACTGTTGGTGGTAGCCTAGAGTAGTAAGATGCCAGGAATTCCTCTCTCATACCATTCTGTTGTTTCCAAATTCTCTATATTTCTTTTTTTTTAAGATTTTTATTTATTTATTTGAGAGAGAGAGAGAGAGTACACCTATGAGCTAGGGGCGGGTAGAGGGAGAGGGGTAATCAGACTCCACTTTGAGCACAGAGACCTATGTTTGGGGCTTGATCTCACGACCCTGAGATCATGACCTGAGCTGAAATCAAGAGCCAGCCGCTTAACCAACCGAGCCACCCAGGCGCCCCTGGAAACTGTCTACATTTCTAAATTTTCAAATTTTCCAAGTTACTTTTATAACCTGAGAAGAATTACAAGGAAAGAAAAGGTAAACTTCTGGCCATGAGTGGGGTCTAAGTCTTCTTGATCAGGAATCCGACTTGTATAAACCCAAATAAATGTTAAGATGTTCAATTCAGGGGCGCCTGGGTGGCTCAGTGGGTTAAGCCTCTGCCTTCGGCTCAGGTCATGATCTCAGGGTCCTGGGATCGAGTCCCGCATCGGGCTCTCTGCTCAGCAGGGAGCCTGCTTCCCTCTCTCTCTCTCTCTCTCTCTGCCTGCTTCTCTGTCTACTTGTGATCTCTCTCTGTCAAATAAATAAATAAAATCTTAAAAAAAAAAGATGTTCGATTCATTCGTACAGTGGCTGTTGATCAGGGCACCATTCTGGGAGCTGAGGACACAACAGCAAATCTTTCATTCTGTGAGACAAAACATATAAAGTTACTCATGAAAAAAGAAAAAACCCCAACAAACTAGAGAATGGATGAAGCAAAATGGATGAGGGTTGGGAATGAGGAGAGGCAGGAACAGGAGGTACACTTAACTGAACTGATTTCAGGATTAATTTTGTCCTACCCCTAAGTCTCCCTACCTGTGACATGATGTTGGTATTCTGTATGTAAGCTTATGCGACAAACCCTATTTTAAATGGATAATTAGTAATTATTCCAATTGAAATGGAATATGTTTATTTATGTTTTTATTTTATTTTTTAAAAGATTTTATTTATTTGACAGACAGAGATTACAAATAGGCAGAGGCAGGCATAGAGAGAGGAAGGGAAGCAGGCTCCCTGCTGAGCAGAGCGTCCAATGTGGGGCTCGATCCCAGGACCCTGGGATCCCGATCTGAGCGAAGGCAGAGGCTTTAATCCACTGAGCCACCCAGGTGCCCCGTAAAAATAAAATCTTTAAAAAAAAACTTCCAGTATACATTAACATACAGTGTTATGTTGCTTTCAGGTGTACAATATTGTGATTCAACAGTTCTGTACATTACTTAGTGATCGTCATGATAAGTGTACTCTTTTGTTAAAAATTAAAAAAAAAATTTTTTTTTAATTTTTTAAATAGGCTCCATGCCCAGTGTGGAACCCAGTGCAGGGCTTGACCTCATGACCCTGAGATGAAGACCTGAGCTGATATCAAGAGTTGGATGCTTAACTGACTGAGCTGCTCTGGTGCCCCACGGTAAGTGTACTCGTAATCCCCTTCACTTATATTACCCTGCCTCCACCTTCCCTCTGGTAACCATCAGTTGGTTCTCTATACTTAAGAGTCTATGTTTTGGTTTGTCTCTTTTTTTTCTTTGTCCAATTGTTTTGTTTCTTAAATTCCACATACGAGGGGCACCTGGGTGGCTCAGTGGGTTAGGCTTCTCCCTTTAGCACGGGTCATGATCTCAGGGTCCTGGGATCGAGCCCTGCATCGGGCTCTCTGCTCAGCAGGGAGCCTGCTTCCTCTGGTCTCTCTGCCTGCTTGTGATCTCTGTCTGTCAAATAGATAAATGAAATCTTTTAAAAAAAAACATTCCATATACGAATGGAATCATATAGTATTTGTCTTTCTCTGACTGATCGATTTCACTTAGCATTATACCCTCTAGATCCATCCATGTTGTTGCAGGATGGCAAGATTGTACTCTTTTTTTGTGGCTGAGTAATATTCCATTGTACGTATGTATACCACATCTTTCTTATCCATTCATCTATTGATGGACACTCAGGTTGCTTTATCTTAGCTGTTGTAAATAATGCTGCAGTAAACATAGGAGGGCATACATCCTTTCAAATTAGGGTTTTGTTTTCTTTGGGTAAATACCCATTAGTGGCATTACTGGGTCATATGGTAATTCAATTAAAAAAATTTTTTTTTGAGAAAACAAACACCATACTGTTTTTTTTTTAAGATTTTATTTATTTATTTGTCAGAGAGAGAGAGAGAGTGAGCACAGGCAGACAGAGTGGCAGAGGGAGAAGCAGTCTCTCTGCGGAGCAAGGAGCCTGATGCGGGACTCAATCCCAAGACGCTGGGATCATGACCGAGCCAAGGCAGCCGCTTAACCAACTGAGCCACCCAGGTGTCCCACCATACTGTTTTCATAGTGGTTTTACCAGCTTGTATTCCCACAGCAGTGCACAAGGGTTCCTTTTTCTCCCTATTCTCGCCAGCACCAGTTGGTTCTTGTCTTGTTGATTTTAGCCATTCTGACAGGTGTGAGATGGTAGCTCACTGTGGTTTAGATTTGTATTTTCCTGATGATGAGTGATGTTGAGCATCTTTTATGTAGCTGTTAGCCATCTGTATGTCTTCTTTGGAGAAATGTCTATTCCTGTCCTCTGCCCCATTTTAAAATTGGATTGTTTTTTTTGGTGTTGTATAAGTTCTTTATATATTTTGGATATTAACTCCTTATTGGATATGTCATTTACAAATATCTTCCCCCATTTAATGGGTTGTCTTTTTGTTTGTTGATGGTTTTCTTCACTGTGTGAAAGCTTTTTATTTGTATGGAGTCCTAATAGTTTAATTTTGCTTTTGTTTCCTTTGCCAAAGGAGACATACATAGAAAAATGATTCTATGGCTAATGCCAAAGAGATTACTGCCCATGTTTTCTTCTAAGACTTTATGATTTCAGGTCTCATATTTAGGTCTTTAATCCATTTTGAGTTTATTTTGTGTATGGTGTAAGATGTGGTCCAGTTTCATTCTTTTGCATGTAGCTGTCAGTTTTCCTAGTACATTTGTTGAAGAGACTGTCTTGTTCCCATTGTGTATTCTTGCCTGTTTTTTGTCATAGATTAATTGACATATAATCATGACTTTATTTCTGGACTCTATTCTGTTTCTTTTTTAACGAATTTTTTTTGGTATTGTTTCATTGATCTATGTGTCTATTTTTAAAAGATTTTATCTATCTATCTATCTATCTGTCTTGAGAGTGAGAGTGGGGGGAGGGGGAGAGGGAGAGAGAGAATTCCAAACTGACTCCATGCCAAGCACAGAGCCTAATATAGGGCTTGATCTCATGCCCCTGAGATCATGACTCAAGTTGAAATCAAGAGTCAGATGCCTAACCAAACTGAGCCACCCAGGTGCCCCATATGTCTATTTTTGTGCCAGTACTATATGTTTTCATTACTATAGCTTTGTAGTATATCTTGAAACCTGGGATTGTGACACCTCTAACTTGTTCTTCTTTTTCAAGACAGCTTTGGCTATTCTGGGTCTTTGTGGTCCATCAAAGTTTTGGATAATTTGTTCTAGTCCTGTGAAAAATGCTGTGGTATTTTGATAGGGATTGCATTAAATCTGTAGATTGCTTTGGGTAGTGTGGATATTTTAACAATATTAGTTCTTCCAGGCCATGAACATGGAATATCTTTCCATTTGTGTCATCTTCAATTTCTTTCATCATTTTTTTATGGTTTTCAGAGCACAGGTCTTTTACCTCCTTGATTAAATTTATTCCTAGGTATTTTACTCTTTCTGGTGTACTTGTTTTTTTGTTTTTAAAGATCTTATTATTTTTTTAAAAAAGATTTTTATTTATTTATTTGACAGAGATCACAAGCAGGCAGAGAGAGAGAGAGAGAGGAGGAAGCAGGCTCCCTGCTGAGCAGAGAGCCTGATGTGGGGCTCGATCCCAGGACCTTGGGATCATGACCTGCGCCAAAGGCAGAGGCTTTAACCCACTGAGCCACCCAGGCGCCCCTAAAGATCTTATTTTAAGTAATCCCTATAGCCAAGACGGGGCTTGAAGTCACAACCCTGAGATCAAGAGTTTTGTGGTCTACTGACTGAACCAGCCAGGTGCTCCTCTTTTTGGTGCACTTGTAAATGGGATTGTTTTCATTTCTCTTTTGCTCCTTCATTATGTGTATAGAAATGCAGTAGATTTCTGTATATTGATTTTGTATCCTGTGACTTTAATAATAAATTATAGTTCTAGTAGTTCTTTTTGGTGGAACCTTTAGGGTTTTCTATGTATAGTATCATGTCACCTGCAAATAAGGAGTTTACTTCTTCCTTAGCAATCTGAATGCCTTTATTTCTTTTTCTTGGTCTGATGGATGTGGTTAACACTTAGGCACTATGTTGAATAAAAGGGGTGAGAGTGGACATCTTTGTCTTGTTCTTTTTTTTTAAATTTTTTTAAAATTTTTTTTTAAGATTTTATTTATTTATTTGGCAGAGAGAGATCACAAGTAGACGGAGAGGCAGGCAGAGAGAGAGAGAGAGAAGCAGGCTCTCTGCTGAGCAGAGAGGCCCGATGCAGGACTCAATCCAGGACCCTGAGATCATGACCTGAGCCGAAGGCAGCGGCTTAACCAACTGAGCCACCCAGGCGCCCATTTTCTAAAATTTTTATTAAAGATCTTATTTATTTATTTGACAAAGAGAGAAATCACAAGTAGGCAGAGAGGCAGGCAGAGAGAGAGAGGGAAAACAGGCTCTTCGCTGAGCAGAGAGCCAGATGCGGGGCTCAATCCCAGGACCCTGAGATCATGACCTGAGCTGAGGCAGAGGCTTAACTCACTGAGCCACCCAGGCACTCCTTGTTCTTGATCTTAGAGGAAGAGCTGTCAGTTTTTACCATTGAGTATGATGTCAGCTGTGGGTTTTTCACATACGCCTTTATTATGTTGAGCTATGTTTTTTCTAAACATACTTTGTTCAGTTTTTATCATGAATGCATGTTACACTTTGCAAAATGCTTATCTGTATCTATTGAAATAATCATATAGTTTCTTATTCTTTATTTATTGATATGTTGTATCACATTTTTTTCTTAAGATTTTAAGTATGGGAGGCTCCTGGTGGCTCAGTCAGTGATAGCGTCTGTCTTCGGCTCAGGTCATGATTTCAGGGTCCTCAGATCGAGTCCCCGGTGTCAGGCTCCCTGCTCAGCAGGGTGTCTGCTTCTCCTCTCCCTTCTGCCCCTCTCCCTCCCACTTGCTCTTGCTCTGTCTCTGGCTTTCTCTCTCTCAAATATATAAAATCTTTTTAAAAAAATATTTTAGTTATTTGACAGAGAGACAGCAAGAGAGGGAACACAAGCAGGGGGAGTGGGAGAGGAGGGAGAAGCGGGCTTCCCTCCTAGCAGGGAGCCTAATGCAGGCCTCGACCCCAGGCAGTCGAAGGGGACGCCTAACACCTGAGCACCCAGGTGCCCCATCAAATAAATAAATAAATAAAATCTAAAAAAAAAAGATTTTAATGAGGGGTACCTGGTGGCTCAGTCGGTTGAGCATCCAACTCTTGATTTTGGGTCAGGCGTGATCTCAAGGTTGTGAGATCGAGCCCTGATCAGGCTCCATGCTCAACAGGAAGTCTGCTTGAGATTCTCTCTCTCCCTCTCCTTCTGCCCCTTCCTTCCCCGCTCTCACTCGCTTTCTCTCTAAAATAAATAAATAAAATCTTTTTAAATAAAGATGTTATTTTAAGTAACCTTTACTGTCAACATGGGGCTTGAACTCAAAACCCCAAGATCAAGAGTCAAATGTCCTTCAACTGGGCCAGCGAGGCGTCCCTGAAGTGATGTATTACATCAATTGATTTGCAATATTGAACCACTGGAATATTTTTAGATGGGTTTTTGTAAAATATGAATCCCTTATGTCTATAAATCCATTTAAAGGGTGCCGGGCCTGGGGTCAGTCAGAAGAGCATACAACTCTTGATCTTGAGGTTGTAAGTTTGAGCCCACATTGGGTGTAGAGATTACTAAATAACTACATAAACTTAAAAAGTACATTTAGAAAGGCCTTAATGAGAATGCATAATAATTGAAATCAGCCTCTTTCATGGAATGGCCCAGTAGAAGAGCAGCAGCCACTTCCCTGGGTAAGAAGTACTGTGCAGATGTTATCCTGATCAGTGATTTCTGCTTCTTGTCGAGGAAAATAGCAGAGAATGTTCTTTAATACCCTCAGCTGGGGGGATGGAGAGGGGAGGGTAAGGGTGTGATGAGGCACCACCCTGAGGAAGGTGGGAACTTGCCTGGCAGCTGAAACGGGAAGGCAGGGTGGAGATGGCTTAGCTAGCTAGAAGAACAAAGTTCAGTCTAGGCCCCACCCCCCCTTCTTGGCCCGCTGTAGGCCCCTGGCCTCGTATCTAAAATGTTAATATTTTATAAATTGGCCCCAAACTGAAGAAAGAAGGTCACTTCTGTGGGATGGGTGGAAAATGCACCCCTCGTCAGGCTGGGGTCACGGACCGCAGCTAGAGCAGCCCCCTCTGTCTCTAATGTGGGACAAAGGAAACAAGGAAGTCCTCAGTGAGTGGGACTGTTATTTACTTGAGGCGGGGTTTCGGTGCGGCCCATCTAGGACTGGCTGTTTCCTGGTTGACATTTGACTCTGAGCTGTTTAGCACTGTTGTTTCCTCACGTTTGTCAGAATGAAGGAAAACTTGTCAAACTTTCGCTTGCCGAAGTTCTGGATGATTCCTTGCTTCTTTAATTTGGTTTTTGTATGATCAGGTTCTCATAGCCAGTACCATCCTTTTTTTTTTTTTTTTAAGATTTTATTATTTATTTATTTGACAGGCAGAGATCACAAGTAGGCAGAGAGGCAGGCAGAGAGAGAGAGGAGGAAGGAAGCAGGCTCCCCGCTGAGCAGAGAGCCGGATGTGGGGCCTGGATCCCAGGAACCCGGGATCATGACCTGAAGTGAAGGCAGAGGCCTTAACCCACTGAGCCACCCAGCGCCCTAGCCAGTACCATCCTTAGATCTGGGCAAGAGGGACCCCCTCCCCAGACCCTGCATTTCAGAGAGCCCCACAGGTCACAAAAACACATTTATTACCCAACACAGGGGCACCTCTTGGCTTAGAATCTGCTAGTCCGCCTTGGCCCTGCCCCGTGCAAGATCTTAAATGTCCCTCCTGTTACTGACAGTGTCTAGGCCCCAGGAAACACTTGTCTACAGGTGTAGACTGTGTCCTTCAAACAAAAGGTGACCATGGCCACACACTATGGAGATCTGTAAGTTGTGCTGCAGACACCAGAGGTGGACAGGTTTTAGGAATGTGAGTGGAGGGTTTGATGGGCTCAAGTGCTTGAGAACAGGCAGTATCATCACACTCACCAACTCTTTCCTCTCAGGACAATTCATGGTTCTGGAGGCTCTCATGAATGAAGTCGTTTTCACAGCATGGCAGCTGAGAAACATTTGCAATTTTGAGCTGTATTGAAAACATATAAACAATATTTAAACAGCTAACAATATAAAAAGCAATTTGTATTAGTCCCTTTTTAATTTTTTTATTTTTTAAAACTTTTTTAAAAGATTTTATTATTTATTTGACCGAGATCTCAAGCAGGGGGAGAGGCAGGCAGAGAGAGAGAGAGATAGGAGGAAGCAGGCTCCCTGCTGAGAGAGAGCCCAATGTGGGGCTCAATCCCAGGACCCTAGGACCATGACCTGAGCCAAAGGCAGAGGCTTTAACCCACTGAGCCACCCAGACACCCCCTACTTTTAAAACTTTAAAAAAATTTTTTATTTATTTAACAGAAAGAGAGAAAGAGATGAGCACAAACAGGGGGAGCATCAGAGGGAGAGGGAGAGAAGCAGGCTCCCTGCTGAGCAGGGAGGCAGATGGGGGGCTCGATTCCAGGACCCTGGGGTCACGACCTGAGCTGAAGGCCCACACCTAACCAACTGAGCCACCCAGGAGCCCCATATTAGTCTCTTTTTAAAAGATATTATTTATGGGGCCCCTGGGTGGCTCAGTGGGTTAAGCCGCTGCCTTCGGCTCAGGTCATGATCCCAGGTCCTGGGTTCGAGCCCCACATCGGGCTTTCTGCTCAGCAGGGAGCCTGCTTCCTCCTCTCTCTCTGCCTGCCTCTCTGCCTACTTGTGATTTCTCTCTGTCAAATAAATAAATAAAATCTTAAAAAAATAAAATAAAGATATTATTTATGCATTTGAGAGGAGAGAGAGAGAGAAGAAGAAGCAGACTCCCCACCCAGCAAGGAGCCTGACGTGGGGCTCGATCCCAGGACCCAGAGGTCATGACCTGAGCCCAAGCTTAACTGACTGAGCCACTCAGACACCCCTGTGTTATTCTTAATTTGTTATATATGCAAGTTTGGACCTAATGTGTGCAACATGATACCATTTTTTTTTATTTGTCAGAGAGAATGAGCACAGGCAGAGGCAGAGGGAGAAGCAGGCTCCCTGCTGAGCAAGGAGCCTGATGTGGGACTCAATCCCAGGATGCTGGGATCCTGACCTGAGCGAAGGCAGCTGCTTAACCAACTGAGCCACCCAGGCGTCCCGATACCATTTTTTATTATATTGTTTTGCCATTACAAAATGGTTCTTAAGAATTAAATTTTCAAAACCTTAAATTTAACATGTCAACCTTATTTAACGAACCTAGATAAAAATTTGATATACGGGGGTGCCTGGGTGGCTCAGTGGGTTAGAGCCTCTGCCTTCGGCTCAGGTCATGATCTCAGGGTCTGGGATTGAGCCCGGCATCGGGCTCTCTGCTCAGTGGGGAGCCTGCTTCCTCCTCTCTCTCTGCCTGCCTCTCTGCCTACTTGGATCTCTGCCTGTCAAATAAATAAACAAAATCTTAAAAAAATTGATACACATTGATTATATTTGCCACTTAATTAAAAATGTTTTTGCTGTGGTAGAATACATATAACAAAATATATCATCTTAACCATTTTTAAGGGTATAATTCAGCAGTATTAAGGACATTTATATATATATTTTTTTAAGTTCTTTGAAGGTTTATTTATTTATCTATTAGAGAGAGAGAGAGAGAGAGAGTGAGTACACAGAGGGATAGGGAGAAGCACACTCTCCATTGAGCAGGGAGCTTAATGTAGGGCTGGATCCCAGGACCCTGGATCCATGACCTAAGACAAAGGCAGACGCTTAACTGACTGAGCCACCCAGGTGCTCCAACATTTTAAATTAGAAGGAAAATATTTTTTTAAAGATTTTATTTATTATTTGACAGACAGAGATCACAAGAAGGGGGAAGCAGGCTCTCTGCTGAGCAGAGATCCCAATGTGGGGCTCGATCCCAGGACCCTGAGATCATGACCTGAGCTGAAGGCAGATGCTTAACCCACTGAGCCACCCAGGCGCCCCTAGAAGGAAAATATTTTTAAAACATTATTTTAAAATTATTTTAAAATTTGACATAAATATATTTTAAATATTTTTTACCTTAATTTTAAAATTTGACATAAATACATTAGAAATGTGTACAATTTTAATGCAGTTACCTCTTCTGAGGTAATAGAAAATATATCTATATACACACATTGGTTTCTGTCCCTGGTTTCTGGCACAGAGCTCCCAAAATCCTTTGTAAGTGCCCAAGTGATAAGAGCACATAGAGCATCTTTTGTTTTATTTTATTTTTATTTTATCTTTTTTGCATCTTTCAATTTACTGTTTGGCCTTAGACTCAGGTCATGATGCAGAGTTCCTAAATCCTTTGCCAGGGTGACAGCAGTGTCTTTTTTTTTTTTTTTTTTAGATTTATTTATTTATTTTTAGAGAGAGAGCGTGAGAGCAAGCTTGCATGAGCAGGGTGGGGGGCAGAGGGAGAGAATCTTTCAAGCAGACTCCCCACAGAGCGAGGAGCCCAGTGCGATGCAGGGTTCAGTCCCAGAACCCATGAGATTGTGACCTGAGCTGAAACCCAGAGTTGGATGCTCAACCGACTAAGCCACCCGGGTGCCCACGATGTCTTTTGTTTTAGTGAAACCGCTGCTGGTGTCTCCTGGATGGGGGCTACTTACTGGAAAGACCAAACCATGATTAGAAGGTGGAATTTTCAGCCTCATTCCCCATTCTCCAGAAGGAGGAGAAGGACCAGAAATGGAGATAATGATCAGTCATGCCCAGGTGAGGAAGCCTCCATAAAAACCCCAAAGTACAGGGTTCAGAGAGCTTCTGTGTTTCCGGGTTGGTGAACATGTGGCAGTACCAGGGAGTGCCACAGGCTGAAAGGGTGTGAAAACTCCTCCCCCTTTCTCACACTTTGCCCTATGTACTCTCTCTCTCTTTTTTTTTAAAGACTTTATTTATTGACTAGAGAGAGAGGAAAGAGCACAAGTAGGGGAGAGCAGCAGGCAGAGGGAGCAGGCGAAGCAGGCTCCTGAAGGAGGCTCCCTCGGAAAAGACAGAGCCCAATTGTAGGACTCAATCCCAGGACCCCAGAATCATGACCTGAGCCAAAGGCAGACGCTTAACCAACTGAGCCACCCAGGTGCCCCCCCCCTTTTTAAGATTTTATTTATTTATGTATTTGAGGGAGAGAGAGTTCAAGCGGGCAGGGGCAGGGAGGAACAGAAGGAGAGGAACAAACAACTCTGCTGAGTGTTAGAGCCCCCATATGGGGCTCGATCCCACAACCCTGAGATTGTGACCTGAGCCAAACCGAGTCAGTATGCTCAACCAGCTGAGCCACCTGGGCACCCCCTATGCACCTTTTCATTTGGACATTCATCTGTATCCTTTGTCATACCCTTTTACAATAAACTGGTAAACAGTAAGTAAGTAAACTTTTCCTGAGTTCTGTGAGCCACTCTAACAAATTAATTGAACTGAAGGAGGGGGTCATGGCAACCTCTCATTTATAGCCGATCTGGCCAGAACAGGTGAAAATCTGGACTTGTGACAGGCATCTGAAAGAGAGGTGGGGGGCAGTCTTGTGGGGCTGAGTTCTTGACCTGTGGGATCTGACACTAGTGTTAGATTTAACTAATTAAATTATGGTACACCCAGGGGCACCTGGGTGGCTCAGTGGGTTAAGCCTCTGCCTTCAGCCCAGGTCATGATCCCAGGGTGCTGGGATCGGGCCCCGCATCGGGCTCTCTGCTCAACAGGGAGCCTGCTTCCCCCTCTCTCTCTGCCTGCCTCTCTGCCTACTTGTGATCTCTGTCTGTCAAATAAATAAATAAATAAAATCTTTTTAAAAAATTATGGTACACCCAGCTGGTATCACAGAGGATTGTTGGTGAGGGAAAGCCCCACACATGTGGTGTCACAAGTGTGAGTGTGGTAGTCATGTGAGAGTAAAAGAGATATATAGGAGAAGACTGAGTTTTTCCCAAACACGTATCTTTTGTTAAAATTCTTTAGGTAGGGGCACCTGGGTGGCTCAGTGGGTTAAAGCCTCTGCCTTTGGCTCAGGTCAAGATCTCGGGGTCCTGGGATCGAGCCCCGCATCGGGCTCTCTGCTCAGCGGGGAGCCTGCTTCCCTTCCTCTCTCTCTGCCTGCCTCTCTGCCTACTTGTGATCTCTCTCTCTGTCAAATAAGTAAATAAATAAAATATTTTTAAAAATCCTTTTTATAATTGCTATCAAGAGAACATGGATTATGTAAATTTTTTATTATAGCTGCATAACTTCTGATTTTGTAAAATAAAGGCAATGCTAATATATAAAGATAGACCTCTTTATTTTTTTACTCATCCAAACTCAAATAATACACAGACATGCATAAACATAACTGATTTCAGTAGTCTTTAATGTATTTTATTAAGATTTTTAAAAAATATTTTATTGAGAGAGCAAGAGAGAGCGCAAGCTACGGGTGGCAGAGGGAGAGGGAGAAGCCGACTCCCTGCTGAATAGAGAGCCTGATGCGGGGCTCGATCCAGGAACCCCAGGATCATGACCTGAGCTGAAGGCAGACGCTTCACTGACTGAGCCACCCAGGCACCCCCACCCCTTTCTTTAAAGATTTTTAAAATTTATTTTTATTTTAAAAATTGTTAGATTATTTATTATTTGAGAAAGAGGAAGAGAGTGTTCACAAGGGAGGGGCAGAGAGAGAGGGAGGAAAAAGAGAATCTCAAGTAGATTCCCCGCTGAGCACAGAGCCAGATGCAGAACTCCATCCCAAGACCCTGAGATCATGACCCGAGCTGAAACCAAGAGTCGTATGCTCAGCCAACTGAACCACCAGGCACCCCTAAACTTTTATTTTTAAGTCATCTCTCCCACCCAAAATGGGACTCGAACTCACAGCTGTGAGATCAAGAGTCCCACAATCCACCAACTGAGCCAGCCAGTGTCCCAGTAGTTTTTGATATTTTACTGACTTTCAGTCATATAAAAATTTGTCATTGTGTGGGTGTATTAGTCAAGATAGGAGAATAGAACATACTTTATTCAAACAATTTGCTAGTTTGGTGTATGACTTAGTCTTTCGACATAGGGTATGGGGACTTCCCTTTGTACTCTTGTCCCGGACAGTTCGGGGTTGCCAGATTTAGCAAGTAAAAATACAAAAGCAAAGTTAGATTTGAATTTCAAATAAACAATGAATTTTTTTTCTAAAGATTTTATTTATTTGACAGAGAGAGAGATCAACGTAGGCAGAGAGGCAGGAATAGAGAGAGGGAGAAGCAGGCTCCCCACTGAGCAGAGAGCCCGATTCGGGGCTCGATCCCAGGACCCTGAGACCAATGGCCTGAGCCGAAGGCAGAGTCTTAACCCAACTGAGACACCCAGGCGCCCCAACAAGAATAATTTTTTAAGATAAGCCTGTCCCATGAAGTATATTTGAAATATACTAAAAAAACTGTGTGTTGTTTATCTGAAATTGAAATGCATTGGGCAGTCATTCTCTACTTTGTCTGGCAACCCTGAGCTGAATTCCTCAAATGTAAGGAGGAGACTTACCTACAACCCAGTCTGACCTGCTGTGAATTTTTACTGTAATTAAATTTTATCTGACTTGTTAGTGTTGTTGTTGTTGTTAACATTTTATTTATTACTTGACAGAGAGAGATAGCAAGAGCAGGAACACAAGGAGGGAGAGTGGGAGAGGGAGAAGCAGGCTCTGTGCTGAGCAGGGAGCCAGATGTGGGGCTCGATCCCAGGACCCTAGAATCATGACCTGAGCGGAAGGCAGACGCTTAATGACTGAGCCACCCAGGTGCCCCTGACCTGCTAGTGTTTTTTAAAAAAGTTTTTCCTTGTGAAGTAAAAGACAAAAAAGTGCCCTGAAACTTACATGTGTGATTTACCAAATGTTTATAAAGCAACACCCACATCAGCAACACCCAGATAAAAACATAGGACATCGCTCCCACTCTGAGGTCCCAGGTATCCCTTCCAATCATAGTTTTCATCTGTCCTTAAGAAATCATCCTCTCGGGACGCCTGGGTGGCTCAGTTGGTTGGACGACTGCCTTCGGCTAAGGTCATGATCCTGGAGTCCCGGGATCGAGTCCCGCATCGGGCTCCCAGCTCCACGGGGAGTCTGCTTCTCTCTCTGACCTTCTCCTAGCTCATGCTCTCTCTCACTGTCTCTCTTTCAAATAAATAAATAAATCTTTTAAAAAAAAAAAAAGAAAGAATCCCTCTCCTTACTTTTATAGTAATCATTTCATTGCTTTTTTTTTTTTTTTTACCTTTCGACTACTCATGTATGGTTTAGCAAAACAAATGACAAAACAAGAGACAGACTCATAAATATAGAGAAAATAAAAACTGGTTGTTGCCAGAGAGGAGGAGATGGGGGATGGGCAAATAAGTGAAGGTGACGAGGGTAGAGACTTCCAGTTATAAAATAAATAAGTCATGGGGATGAAATGTACAGGATAGGGAACGCAGTCAGTAATGTTGGAATAACGTTATGTGGTGACAGATGGTAACTGTACTTATCATGGAGGACGTTGTGTAATGTATAGAATTGTTGATCATACTGTACACCTGAAACTAATCTAACCATGTATATCAGCTATACGTCAATAAAAAAAGAGATAAGGGACACCCTGGCTGGCTTGGTCAGTTAAGTGTCCAACTCTTGATATCAGCTCAGGTCATGGTCTCCAGGATGTGAGATTGAACCCTGCCGTGGGCTCTGTGCATGTGGAATCTGCTTGGAATTCTTTCCCTTCCCTCTCCCTCCCCCTCTGCTCCTGCCCCCTGCTCATGTACTGCCCCCCCAAATAAATGAATAAATAAATAAACCTTTTTTAAAAAAAGATCTAAAACAATATGGTTTCACTTTTTTGTGTGTGTTAGTAATCACTACGCCCAACATGGGGCTCGAACTTACGACCTTCAGATCAAGAGTTGCCTGCTCTACCAACTGAGCCAGCTGGACATCCCACTATGGTTTAGCTTTGCCTTTGCTTGAACTTTAGAGAAATCAGTTATACTGCATGTATTTGGGGGGGTGCCAACCTCTCTGTGTTGTGGCGTGTAGCTCCAGTGTATCCACTCTTACCACTGTATAGCATTCCATGGTATGAACATTATGTAATTTATTTATTCTTCCTGCTGTTGAGGGGCAACTGAGTGTTCCCAGTTCAGAGTACTCATAAAGACTACTAGCATGAGGGACGCCTGGGTGGCTAAGTTGGTTGGGCGGCTGCCTTCGGCTCGGGTCATGATCCCGGCGTCCTGGGATTGAGTCCCACATTGGGCTCCTTGCTCGGCGGGGAGCCTGATTCTCTCTCTGCCTCTGTTGCCACTCTGCCTGCCTGTGCTCGCTCTCTCTCCCCTCTCTCTCTGACAAATAATAAATAAAATCTTTTAAAAAACAAAAAAGAAAAAAGAATGCTAGCATGATTCTTGGCCCACGTGTATCCTTGTGCATATATACAGGATTTTGCTAGGAATACACGAGGGTTTAGATTGCCTAAATATGGAAATTAAGTAGACATCTAAATTGGATTCGTTGTATTATATTAGAATTCTCTGCTTAAGAAATACATGAGTGGGGGTGCCTGGGGGGCTCAGTTGGTTAAGGTCTGTCTTTCGGCTCAGGTCATGACCCCAGAGTCCTGGGATCAAGCCCCACATTGGGCTCCCTGCTCAGCGGGGACCCTGCTTTGCCCTCTCCCTCTGCCTGCCGCTCTGCCTACTTGTGATCTCTCTCTCTCTCTCTGTCAAATAAGTAAAATCTTTAAAAAATAAGAAATACATGAATGAAAATAAAACTGAAGAATTCTGGATTTCATCTTGCCTAATTCAATGAGCAACCTATTGTTACATTTAAACCAGAAAACTGTCATTTTGTTTTTAAAGGAGATAGAAGTTTATTGAATATATTACAAAGGAGCAGTGGGCAGGACAGCAAAGGAATGACCATCTACAAGACTTTCTTTTAAAAAGGATTTTATTTATTTATTTTCAGAGATCACAAGTAGGCAGAGAAGCAGGCAGCGAGAGAGGGTGGAAGCAGGCTCCCCACCAAGCAGGGAGCTCAATGCACGGCAGAGCCAAAGGCAGAGGCTTAACCCAGTGAGCCACTCAGGTGCTCCATACAAAGACTCTTTTTTTAACGTTAGCTCCTTGCCCAATGTGGAGCTCAAACTCGTGACTCCAAGGTCAAGAATTGCATGCTTTACCAATTGAGCCAGCCAAGTACCCCTGAAGCAGTGTCCTTTTTACATACATGTGACCCTATATATTTCCACCTCCTGTTGCTTTTTGCTTAAATTTAGATATCATAGGCTTTTAGTTTGTGGTTTTCTGAAGCTCCTGGTGCTAGGAGAAGGGGAGTACAGAGTAGTCATCCTCAGTTTCCTTGATCTTTTCCTTTTATCCTGCCAGTTTTGTGGCATCCTTTGGCTTGTTGTATCAGCTCCACTCAGTCTACCTATAATTATGGTGTCTGTGTGCAGGAAACAAGACTTGGAAAGGAGGAAGAAACAGGTCCTGCTGACCTAGACCAGTTTTTTCCAAGTGAAATATCTGTATTAGGCCAGTAATGATATTTTCCTGGAGAAGGAATTGACGTGAATGGTTTAAAAAAAAAAGAGTTTTAAAGTGCAACATGCATGTGTTGCATGCGAGATAATGTAATGCGAGATAATGTAAGAGTTGGTTTGGTATCACCCCTCTTCCATAAGAAACGTAGTTTTGGTAATACCAGCCTGTCCTGTGAAGAGAGCGGGAACTCCTCCAGGAATAAGGGGATTATAGAAGCTTTAGGGAGAAACATCGGTGATTAAAAAAATATTTGGTTGGAAAAAGCCTTTTATTCATTATTTTTTAAAAAATATTTTATTTATTGTGTTTTAGAGAGGGCGTGAGCAGGGTGAGGGGCAGAGGGAGAAGGAGAGAGAGAATCTGCAAGGCAGACTCCGCCACTGGGTGCAGAGCCTGATATGGGCTTGATCTCATGATCCTGAGATCATGACTTGAGTTGCAATCAGAGTTGGACCCTCAACTAAGCCACCCAGATGCCCTGGAGAAAGCCTTTAAAAATAGGTCCACAACCCAGAAACCACAAAGCAAAAACTAGTAGTTTTGATAATATAATATAAAAAATGTGTATGTGAATCAAAATACCATAAGTAAAGACCAAAACTAAACACAGATTCCCCCCCCAAATCTTTGAAATACCCATAACAGACTATATGCTAATTTTCTGAACATACAAAGAGCTTGTACTAATCAATGAGGAAGGAAAGGACTAATAATCCAACAGAAAATGGGCAAGGGTCAGGAACAGGTAGCGTTCACAGAAAAAGAAATATGAGTGGCTAATAAGCATGTGATAAGATGCTCAATGTAATTTCTATTAAATAAATGCAAATTAAAACACACCATATTAGCCTGCCTAATGGTTAAAGAATTTAAAGTTTGATAGAACCTATGATGTCGTAGAAATAGAAATTCTCATCCTCCATTGGTATATGTGCAAATTGGCAACCCCTTCATGGAGACAATGTAGCAGTACCTAGCAATTTGGCACCATTTAGCACAGTGTAAAAACGCACCAAGCTCTTTGACTCAGCAATTCTACTTCAAGAATTTAGCCTACAGATATACTGAAACAAGTGGGTAGAAATAAATCTAAGAGAATGTTCATTGTCTCAATGGCTTGTACAGTCTCGTGATATAAATGGTTAAGTACTTTGCAATACATTTTTACTGGGGTAGAAGAAGTAGGTCTATGGTGCTGATGTGTGAAGATGTCTGTGTTGTAATCAGTGAAGATGTTCTCAGAGTCTCTGCCTCTCTTCTGTCTCCCCACACAGGGTAGGGTTGTACTGACCCATCCTCTTTATTTTTTTTTTTAAGATTTATTTATGTTTAGAGGAGAGAGAGAGCAAGAGCGTGAGAGCGTGGGGGGAAGGGGCAGAGGGAGATGGAAAGAGCGTCTGAAGCAGACTCTTCCCGAGTGTGGAGTCTGATGCAGGGCTTGATCTTATGATCCTGAGATCACAACGTGAGCCAAAAACAAGAGTTGGATGCTTAACCAACTGCACCACCCAGGCTCCTTTCCCAACCTTTTTAAAGATAGGTGTGGCCACATGGCTTGTGGCCAAAGATATCTGAGTAGAAGTGACATATGTCCCTTCTGGGTGAACACCTTACATGCCGGTAGGTGACATTCCCTTCTTCCTGCCCCTGTGATTGTGGACACAAATGTTGAGATGGGTCCTGGGTCTCTGAGTGACTATGATGAGCATGGCTCTCTTAACTATCTGAGTTAGTAGGAGTGGGAAAAAACATTTAAACCACTGAGAATTGTGAATGCCTTCCATTACCTCAGCATATTCCAGCCTATCCTGACTAATATGATCTCCAAGATAATTGTTACATGAATAAAACCTAAGTGCAAAAAGAATGATCTCATTTGTATGCATGTGTATTTATATGCTTAAGAAATTTCTGGAAGGATTTCTGAGAAACTTAATAGTGTTTACAACAAAGGTGTTGAGAGGAGACAGAGATGGGGAAGGCTGTTCTGCTTTTCACATTATAACATTTCACATTATAGCTGGGGTTTAAAAAAAAAAAACCACCATGACCATGTGAATTTAAATTTAAAACCAGCAATGTTTCCACAAAAGATTTCTGCAAGAACATTCATGGCAGCTTTATTCATAGTAGCCCCAAACTGGAAATAGCCCAGATGTCCATCTATAGGAGGATGGATAAACAAATTGTGGTATATTCATCAATGGAATACTTACCATCCAGCAATGCGAATGAATGAACCATGCTGAGTGTTCCCCATGTGGAAACTCATACAGATAGGACACTGAATAAAAGCTCGCACACAAAAGAATGTGTAGTTATTCCGTTTATGTAAAGTATAGAAACTGGCAGAGCTAATTTATGGTGTTAGTAGTCGGGCTAGTGGTCATCTAAGGAGGTGAGTGGGTTTTGACCGGAAGTGGGCTACATGTGGGGAGCAACTGGGTAAGGACTATGAGGATGTGCTCAGTTTATGGGAATTCGTGGAGCTCTCGCTTACCATTTGTACACTTCTCCATGTACAGGCTATATGTCAAAGCCAAATCTAGTTGGTACAAAGAAGAAACAAATAGGAGCACCTGGCCGGCTCAGAGTATACGACTTTTTTTCCCTTCATATTTTATCCATTTATTTGTCAGAGAAAGAGAGAGAGAGAGTGCACAAGCGGGGGAGAGGCAGGCAGAGGGAGAAACAGGCTCCCTGCTGAGCAAGGAGCCAGATGCGGGACTTGATCCCAGGACCCTGGGATCATGACCTGAGCCGAAGGCAGACGCTTAACCCACTGAGCCACCCAGGCGTCCCAGAGGATGTGTTCTTAATCTCGGTGTTCTGAGCTCGAGCCCCATGTTGGGCGTAGAGATGACTTAATAAAATCTTAAGGAAAATAGAATAAACAGCTAGCAAGAAGGCAGCGCTTGGCAGAGCTGGGATAGGCTGTCCCCGCCCATGGTGCCCTGTTGGCGGCAGATCCGCGAAGGCAGGCCTGGGCACGTGGGTGCACTAAAGCCCCAGGAGCTCAGTGTCCTAGTGGGAGCCCCCAAATAAAATCCAAGCAGGCTAGCTTCCCAGCCGCTGAGCCTTGCATTTAAAAACACCGCATGGGGGCGCCTGGATGGCTCAGTGGGTTAAAGCCTCTGCCTTCGGTTCAGGTCATGATCCCAGGGTCGTGGGATGGAGCCCCGAGTCGGGCTCTCAGCTCAGCAGGGAGCCTGCTTCCTCCTCTCTCTCTGCCTGCCTCTCTGCCTACTCGTGATCTCTGTCTGTCAAATAAATAAATAAAATCTTTAAAAAAATAAAAATAAAAATAAAAAAATAAAACACCGCATGGACATCTGCTGGAGCCGCTTGGTGACCAGTACTTTCCAGTGGGGACAGGGCATCCTTGGCAACCAGGGCATGATTCTTGCTCTGTTGCAGGAGAGATGCAGCAACACAAGCTCCAGCAGGAGCTTCTGGCCTCTTGGCAGTGATGCTTAATTAGCTTCCTGCAGAGATTTTGTTTTTAATATAAAAAATGATCTAATTTAAGCAGTTTTATTGAACATCGAATCGAATGAAAAACAATCTTGTTTAATCCATCCCTCTGTGGTGCAGTTCAGGTTCCCACCAGGTTCAAAAACGACTTTCATAAAATACTAAGACATTGT
The DNA here is from genome assembly GCF_902655055.1 of Lutra lutra. Taxonomy (NCBI): domain Eukaryota; kingdom Metazoa; phylum Chordata; class Mammalia; order Carnivora; family Mustelidae; genus Lutra; species Lutra lutra. The sequence goes on along the minus strand of NC_062296.1, from coordinate 63,100,096 downwards.
TTGCCTTTTCCCCTGTCATTCTCTCTCAAGTGTACAGTGGGGTTTTCCAAGGACTCTGTACGTTTGCTAACACCAAGGATGGAAGGGCGAAGCACTTGGAGAACCCAGCTGTCTTTTATTAAGCCATACATGAGAGATTTGCAAAAATGTGAAACAATGCCAATCTTCCGGCTCTTTTGTTTGTTTGGCAAAATGCAGGGTTTTTTTTTCCCCATAAAAGTATACGATTTAGGTTAATATGTAATGGGTTTCTTAGTCTCATTTTAATAAATTAATGAATATATATTTTGTAAAAAAGATTTTGTTTTTGACAGAGAGAGAGAGACAGTGAGAGAGGAAACACGAGCAAGGGGAGTGGGAGAGGGAGAAGCAGGCTCCCTGCCGAGCAGGGAGCCTGACGCCGGGGTCGATCCCAGGACCCTGGGATCATGACCTGAGCTAAAGGCAGACGCTTAGGCCGACTGAGCCACCCAGGCACTCCATGAATACATATTTTTAAAAAACTTTTCAGTTTAATTTTTAAAAAGGATTTTATCTATTTATTTTTGCAAGAGAGAGAGAGTGAGCACATGAGCCGGGGTGGGGGGGAGGGGTAGAGGGAGAAGCAGATTCCCTGCTTAGGAGGGAGCCCCATGCAGGGCCCCAATCCCAGGACCCTGGGATCATGACCCAAGCGGAAGCAGATGCCCAACCGACTGAGCCACCTATGCACCGGTTTTAATTTCTGATCAGTAAATATTGATTGCTATAACCCACATAAACTAGAGCTCTTTGGGGTCCTCAATTTTAAGAGTGTAAGGGGTTCTGAGACTAAAACATTTGTGAACCACTGCTAGCTCTATAGGTTTTTTTTTAAGATTTTATGTACATATGTATGTATATATGTATGTTGTGCATGCATGTATGTATGTATGTATGCATGTATTTTTAGAGAGGGTGTGGAAGCAGGGAGGGGGGGGAGAGAGAGAGGGAGAGAGAGACTCTTAAGCAGGCTCTGCACTCAGTGTGGAGCCCGACTCAGGGCTCTATTTCCTGACCCTGAGCTGAAAATCAAGAATTGGATGCTTCACCAAATGAACCACCCAGTTGCCCCAAATATTTTATTTTTATTTAATTTTTTTTAAGATTTGGTTTTTTATTTATTTGACACAGAGAGAGATCACAAGTAGGCAGAAAGGCAGGCAGAGAGAGAGCCGGAAGCAGGCTCCCTGCTGAGCAGAGAGCCCGATGTGGGGCTTGATCCCAGGACCCTGGGATCATGACCTGAGCCAAAGGCAGAGGCCTAACCCACTGAGCCACCCAGGTGCCCCCAAATATTTATTTTTTTAAGTAGTCTTTACACCCAACACAGAGCTTGAACTTAAATCCCTGAGATCAAGAGTTGCATACTCTATCAACTTGAGCCAGCTGGATGCCCACTCTATAGTTTGTTTGTTTTTTTTTTAAAGCTTTTGATTTTATAGGGCACCTGGGTGGCTCAGTTGGTTAAGCATCTGCCTTGGGCCTCAGGTCATGATCAAGTCCTGCATCAGGCTCCCCGCTCAGGGCAGAGTCTTCTTCTCTCTCTGCCCCTCACCCCACGCTGTACACTCTCTATCTCTCTTTGTCAAATAATAAATAAAATCTTTAAAAAAAAAAAGTGAAGGAACCAGCATTGGTACATTTCATCCCTGTACACTTACCAGCACATGCCTACTATCTCTCTTGCTTATTCCACTTCATATTATTTTGTATGAACATTTTCATGTTTTATTTTTTTAAAAGATTATTTATTTATTTATTTGACAGACAGAGATCACAAGTAGCAGAGAGACAGACAGAGAGAGAGGGAAGCAGTCCTCCCTGCTGAGTAGAGAGCCCAATGCGGGGGCTCGATCCAGGACCCCGGAGACCATGACCTGAGCCAAACGCAGAGGCTTTAACCCACTGAGCCACCCAGGCGCCCCCATTTTCATGTTTTTAGATGGTCTGTGTATTAAAATTTTTGCTTAGTTGTCACCCATATTGTCATATATCATATTGTTTTTATATTTCACTATTATCAGTGGTCTGCATGCTTTTATTCAGTAGGTTTTTTTGTGTGTGTATATGTGTGGTATTTTTGGCTTGTATTCCTCAGAATGAAATTATTGTGCCAAAGAGTATGAATAGTTTTATACCTCTTGTTATATATGATGAATGTATATATTTGTATTTTTTCATTGTTTAAAAAATATTCTTACAAAGTTATATTAGTTGACTCTCTTGATTAAGAGTTACAGAAATCAAACTGAAGCTGTTTAAGCGTCAAGGGAATTTCTTGGTGGGAGGAGAGAAAGGGGAGTCCTTATTTAATGGGTACAGGGTTTCAGTTGGGAATGATGGACAATTCTGGAGAAGGATAGTGGTGATGGCTATACAGTAGTGTAGGTATACTTAATGCCACTGAATTGTACTGTAAAACAAATTAAAATGGTAAATTTTGTGTTCTGTGTATTTTACTACAATTTTATAAAAGAGTGGGGAGGATTTCTTGGGTCTAGCAATTGGATTGGATCTGTCACTTCAGGCATGGCTGGATCCAGGGGTCCCAAGCAATATTATTAGGATTCTGGCCCATTCAGTCCCATATCTTAGTTCTTTTCTTTGTGTGGATTTCAATCCCAGGGAGACTCTCTCCACAGGGCAATTAAGATGGTCACCAGAGTCAACAGATTTATGTCCTTAACCTTCAGAATCCTGGAGAACTCACCATGACTCTCTCCCAGTGTCCATGTCACTCCTTAAAAAGGGCTATGACTGGCCTGCTTGGATTACATGTCCAATCTAGGAGAATTCACCCTCTTTAGGAGGATGAGTTACTCTGGCCATCTGGGTCACCTCCTCATCACAGAGCCAGGGGATTGACCGTTCCACCAAAGTCATGCAGAGTCGGGGAGGGTAAGTTCTCCAAAGAAAGATTAACTGTTACCCTTCTGGCAAAAACAACAGATGTCTACTGCATGTGTTCTGGATTTCCCATGTAACCCAAGCACTACCAAAGAGAACATTTGAATGTTTCAAAACATTCCTGTGTGATCGGCATTTTGTTTTTGTTATTAAAAAACATTAATGCTTTGTGGTTTGACCATCTGGTGGATGGTATTTCTCCCTTTCTGTGAATTCCAAATCTAATAAGTTGAACAAACTCTTAATGTGTGCTAAATTAATGAAAGAATGAATCTTTGTGGTCTAATATAGGATCATAGTTTTTTGCACGTTTGCAGATGGTATAATCTTTCTACACTTGGAAAGGACTATATTACCTTGTCCCACCTTAAGTTTCTCCACATGTCTGCTAACCTCATTACTGTTTAGGAGCAATCTTCTAGCACAGACCCTGGGATCTAGTGAGCACCCCTCCCAATTTTTATTAAATGAGTTATTCAATTATATAGTATTTTCCAGTTTATTGTTTGTTATTTCCCAAATGGAATGTTAAGTGTTCCAATGAAAATAATATTTGTTTTTATTTCTTCTCGCCTTTTTGACCTGTCTTTCCTGGACTTTGTTGCGGTAGCTTTTGTAACATACACATTCAGTATTTCTTGATTTAATGTACGTTCGGTCATTAGGTCATGACCTTATTTGTTTATTGTCCTGCTTTTGTTCTTGACATCTGCTTTACCTGCTTCCCCGCTCTTCTTCTGTTTCTCATAGGACTATCCTCTTACACTGCTACTCTGTTGATTTTCTTTTTTGGTGTATATATCTCTCATAGGGAACACATGGTTAGATTTTGTTCTTTTAATAGTCAGTGAGCTGCCTTTCTTTTTCAGGAGAATTCAGCCTGTTTACATTTAACACTTAATTGATGAAATTTTACCAAATCCAATTTCCTTTTATTTTTCCCTTTTAAATTTATTTTAATTTTTATCTGTTTTCCTCCCTTTAATTTATGGACTTTTATGTGGGGTACTTTATCTTTTTAATTTTTTTTTTTAGATTTTATTTATTTATTGCCAGAGAGAGAGAGAGAGAGAGAGCGCGCGAGCGCACATGCAGGCCGAGTGGCAGCAGAGGCAGAGGGAGAAGCAGGCTCCCCGCCGAGCAAGGAGCCCGATGTGGGACTCGATCCCAGGACGCTGGGATCATGACCTGAGCCGAAGGCAGCTGCTTAACCAACTGAGCCACCCAGGCGTCCCTCTTTTTAATTTTTTAAAGAAGATTTTATTTATTTGAGAGAGAGCGAGAAAGAAAGAGAATACAGAAGGAGAGTGTGAGAGAGAAGCAGGTTCCCAGCTGAGCAGGGAGCCCGATGCAGGATTTGATCCCAGGACCCTGAGCTCATGACCTGAGCCAAAGGCAGATGCTTAATCGACTGAGCCATCCAGGTACCCCTCCCTTTTAAAAAAATATTTTATTTTTAAGTAATCTCTATACCCATTGTGGGGCCCAAACCAAAAAACCCCAAGGTCAAGAGTTTCAGAGTCCACTGACTAAGCCAGCCGGGTGCCATAGGCCCCTTTTGGATTATATCAGAAGATAACTGATATAACTCATCTGTATTCTAGTGTTTTCGATGTATTAGGCTTTTACATAACTTCCTAGTCCTAGCATTTACTTCTCTATTATTAACCTGGGATACTTTGAATTCTCACACAGGAATATTAAAAGCCTAGTTTTGGAAACTTTATTCTCTGTTCTCTGTGCTCCCACCCCCAATCATGTATGGTTGTTAGATAGTCTTTTTTAAAAAATATTTTATTTATTTATTTGACAGAACACAAGCAGTGGGAGTAGCAGAGGGAGAGAGAAAGGCAGGGTCTCCGCTGAGCAGGGAGCCTGATGCAGGGCTTGATCCCATGATCCTGGGATCATGACTTGAGCTGAAGGCAGGTGCTAACTGACTGAGCCACCCAGGCACCCTAGTTGCTAGATATTCTTTTTTTTTTTTTTTTAAGTTTTATTTATTATTTGACACAGATTGAGAGAGAGAGAGAGAGAGAGATCACAAGTAGGCAGGCAGAGAGAGAGGGGGAAGCAGGTTCAGAGAGCCTGATGTGGGGCTCGATCCCAGGATCCTGAGATCATGACCTGAGCAGGAGGCAGAGGTTTAACCACTGAGCCACCCAGGCACCCCGTTGCTAGATATTCTTGTTAAAATGCAGTCTGTACCAGTTGTTTCTTAAAATATTTACTGACTCATTTTACTTTTCCTTTTTTGTCAGACTTGTCCTTTGCTGATGTTAGATTGTACTAAGCTCATGTTCACATCTTGCTGTTTGAGTCACAAAGAGCTGTGTACTTGTTTTCCCTCCCGGTGGGCATTTGTAGCTTGGTGTTTAGGAAAATTTGCTTTGGCATTCTGCTCTCCATCCTTGTTGAAGACTGTAATGACAAGTACCCCTGTTTAATTCTTTACTGTATTTATTAGAGATTACCAAGAGTTGGTTTTGAAGGCTGTTTTGTTGTTGTTTATTTGACACACTGTGAGAGAAAGAGAGAGCGCGTGCACCCACGCTCATGCAGCAGGTGGAGAGGGAGAAGCAGACTGTCCCCTGAGCAGGGAGCCTGATGCGAGGCTCAATCCCAGAACTCTGGGATCATGACCCAAGCTGAAGGCAGATGCTTGGCTGACTGAGCCACCCAGCCGCCCCTGTTTTTAAATATGTCTGTCTGTAGGCCTGGAGGAGAAAATTTTCCTTAGTAATGATGAAATTGATTGCATTTTTATCTTTGATTGGCTGCTGGACATGTAACCTTACATCATGAATTTGAGGTATTAACTTTAGCTTCACCCTGTTTTTCCTGCCGTGTGTTCCTTTCTGTCCACTTCTTTGGTTAGAAAGAACTTGGTTAGAAAAATTCTTACTGTAGATACCCAGTGTATTGTATTGTATTTTATTATTATTATTGTCACTATTTTTGATGTTGCATGCTACTAGAATCCCTTTTGGGATAAGAGAAGTTTCCAGTGACAACAAATTATAATATTCTTATTTGTATATATTCCAGGTATGCTCAATGGCTATTTTCTGAAAGATTGGCTAAGCATCTCCAAATTTGTGACATATCACCTGGGGACATCCACTGTGCTAGAACTTTGTGGGGCCATAGTTTTCTTTGATAATCTTCTTAAGTGAGTTAATACTCTTCAGTCTTTATGAAAATCTTTCATATGGAGTTCTCTTGTTTCCACAAAAGTCTCAAATCCAAGGAAACCACGGAGAACTCATTTCTGATATATCAGAACATATATATATGTTAAAGATTTTATTTATTTGAGAGGGAGAGGGAGAACATGAGATGGGGGAGGGTCAGAGGGAGAAGCAGACTCCCCAGTGAGCAGGGAGGGCAACTTGGAGACAGTCCCAGGACCCTGAGATCAGGACCTGAGCCCAGGGCAGACACTTAACCATCTGAGCCACCCAGGCGCCCCACATTTCTGATATATTTATAAAATGACCTTAGAGATGGCTTTGGAGAATCTATACAAGGAAGGATTTTCGTGTTCAATTTAATGTTCATCTTAGTGGCTGAAAAATTACAACGCTTTTCTGCACTGTCATCGATCTTAGTGGCGGATAGGAAGTATTATTAAACTGATTTTTTTGTTGTTGTTGTTGCACAAATTGTAAATTTCTGAAAAGCGGTCCTAAGTGATACAGAGCAGAATTCTTTGGGGGTTCAACTGTCTTTGTTTAGAAAAGCAGACTGATTGATGGGCCACCGTGACTGTAGAAAGAGATCAGGGCTGGGGCCACCTGGGAATGAGAGACAAAGAACCAGACTGCTTTAGCATAACAAAAGAATGAAGAATTTGGGGGGATTTGGGGGTGTTTGCTGGGGAGAGGAACAAAGGAGGAGGAGATGGCCCGCAGAGTGGCTGGAGAGGGGAGCCACGCGGAAGGGTCCGGAGCAGGAAAGGCGGAGCGGGGTGAGGGGCAGGTGTGTGGCTGGGTGGGGGGCGGTATCAACCATTCCGTCTTAAAAACTGTCCTCTGTTCTTCCGTGAGGTAGCACCCCATTGCTGCCTCCAAATCCTGAGCAGAAGTCTGCACACATTCACAGCCGCCTTGGGGAGTAGGGTTTGCGGGAGGTTGCGGAAAGGGGGCTTTACTTCATATTCGGGTTGGCGTGGAGTGGAGAGAAAACAAGAGGCGAAAAGTGGGTGGCAGAGAATTCGGAGCAAGCCGGAAATGAGACCCGGAAGTCACTAGGTGAAACGCACGGGTCTCCTGCCCCACCCCACGAGCCGGTGATTCCCCGCAGATCCTGGGAGCCGGCGCAGGGTTTCCCACTGCCAGGGAATTTGACACCATTGTATTAGCATTTCAAAGAGCTGCATTACTGCGGCCGGTGTCTGCATTAGCAACGCCCTGGTCAGCTATTTCGCAATGGGCTTGGCACTGAATGGCTGAAAAGTTGCCAGTCATTCCTAGCTAGGTGTCAGGAGACAGGAATCTTGTAGCTCCTCGCCTCCTGGTGAGGACTTAAAAGGCAAGTACAGGTTTCTGGGGGGTCATTTTGGAAGCAATCGAGTTGATTTTCCAAACCTGTAATCTCAGCGTTTTGTTTTATTACTGCTGCCCGCTGGGTTTTTGGCAGGCTTACCGAAAAGATGGCTACTTTTACTGTTCATTCACTCTGTTTACAAAGCAAAAGGTTTCTCTTTCCAGCGTGCTTTCACTCAGATGGGGAGAATCTGTACTTTGTTAATATGTTTTAAAAGTCTAATGAGGACTTAGTAAGCGTTTGGAAACTGCAGCTTTCAGGATGAAAGCAAGGATCTGTGGTTATGACATCATCGCAGTTAATTACCCCTTTGCAGAAATCTGCCTGAATGAAGAAGGGGTGGGTGTATCTATGTATTTAACTTGATGATTAAAATATATTAATGATAGTTTTCACTTCCCTGGCAGGGTACATCTTAGGATCTTCTTTGAAAGTGCTTCCACAAGCTTAAATTAGCCCTTATCACTCTACTAGGAAGAAGTAAAACAGCCCTATTTTACAAAAGAGGAAAGTGAAATACAAAGAGAAAGGTCCTGTTTGGGGAAGGACTTTGGTAGAAAGAAGCTGCCTTCCTACCGCTAAACAATGGGCTCAGCCTCCTTTGTTTCCACCAGGAACTGACATTCACAGGCTTTGAATGAGGAGCACAAATTTGATCATACCTTACAGCATGATCACATGCTGGACACCTGAGCCAAAACAGTACGTTTTGGGGTCCATAAGCAATTATTGCTTGTTGTAAGCCATCTCACAAACAAACAACAAAGAAAATCCAAACAGTAGATGGAATGGGCCGTAAAATTCAGAGATTCTGATTCTCTTTCCTCCTTCACCATTTTGAGTTCTGGGTTATATATGGAACTGTTCTAGATTGAAAAAGGAAGGGATGATTGCTAATTATTCTACTTTTTATAAGTTATTTTCATTTTCTTTTTAAAGATTTTATTTATTTGAGATAGAGCGAGAGTGAGAGAGAGCGCGAGCTCGCGGTGGGGGGGGGGCGGGGCGGGGCGGGAGGGGTAGGGGCAGATGGAGCGGGAGAAGCTGCTCTCTAACTGAGCAGGGAAAGGTGCTTAACGTTCTAAGCCACCCAGGCACCCCATTTTCATTCATTCAAATGAAGGAAATGTATGACACTTGATAGGAATGCATGGAAGGAAGTTCAGAGACAAATAGAAAATTTTCTTCCCACCACGTATATTTACCTATATATCTGAAAGAGGTCAAATGAGGAGCATACTTTTTTAAAGCTATTCTAAACAGTTTTCAAACACACACCAAAGTAGAGGAACCACATGTATTCATCACCAGTTTCTGCAGTTATCAACTTTCTGCTATTTTTTTTTTTAAGTAGGCTCCCCATATGGAGCCCAACAATGCAGCCTGAACTCAGGTCCCTGAAATTACAACCCGAGCTCAGATTAAGAGTCAGACACCCAACTGACTGAGCCACCCAGGCACCTCAACTTTCTGCTATTTCTTTTTCTTTCTTTCTTTTTTTTTAAGATTTTATTTATTCACTCGACAGAGACACAGCGAGAGAGGGAGCACAAGCAGGGGGAATGGGAGAGGGAGAAGCAGGCTCCCTGTGGAGCAGGAAGCCTGATGCGGGGCTTGATCCCAGGACCCTGGGATCATGACCTGAGCTGAAGGTAGATGCTCAACGACTGAGCCACTCAGGGACCCCTTCTTTTCTTTCTTTCTTCTTCTTTTTTTTTTAAGATTTTATTTATTTATTTGAGAGAAGGAGAGCACGAGCAGGGGGAGGGACAGAGGGAGATGGAGAGAGAGAACCAGACTCCCTGCTAAGTGGAGAGCCCCACATGGGGCTTGATGCCAGGACCCTGGGACCACGACCTGAGTCAAAGGCAGATGTTTAACCAACTGAGTCACCCAGATGCCTCAACTTTTTTTTTTTTTTTAAAGATTTGTTTATTTGAGAGAGTGAATGAGAGAGAGCACGTGCAGGGTGGAGGGGTAGGGGGAGAGAGAGAAGCAGACTTCCCACTGAGCGGAGAGCCCAATGTGGGACTCAATCCCAGAATCCCAGCACCATGCATGACTTGAGCCGAAGGCAGATGCTTAACCGACTGAGCCATCCAGACGCCCCTATGCTATTTCTGTTTCAATTCTTCCCTGCCACTTGTTTTGTGGGACGATTTTAAAGCAAATCCCAGACATATAATTTCACCATAAATACTTCTATATTTTTTCCTAATGCATAAGAACTTAAAAAATAGGGTATAATACCACTGTCACACCCAGGAGGAAACTAACTCTGTATATTACCTAATAATCAGTCTATGTTTTTTTCTGCTGTTTCACAATTATCCAAAGATTGCCTTGTTTGACGTCTTGTAAGTTTGTTTCACTTAACAGATCTCCCTTCTTTCCCCTCCTCCCCATTCCATTAATTTGTTGGAAAAATTGGATCACTTGCCCTGTAGAACTTTCCACAGTCTATACTTAGCTGATTGCATCTTTGGTGTCTTTTAACATATTTCTCCATCCTTCATATTTCTTTAAATAGTAGCTGGATCTGGAGGCTTGATTAGCTTCAGGTTCTTTCTTTTTTGCCTGTGATTACCTCAGTGATAGTGCTATGTACTTTCTATTAGGTCATGAGAGGAGGCACCTACTGTCTGTGCCATTTTGGAGGCATGTTAGGGGTGATCAGTAGGATTCATGATTTCACAGCGGCATAGTCATTTCCTCATTCTGTCACTTCTGGATTTATTATTTATTATTTATTCTGTGGTTTTTAAAAAAAAGATTTATTTATTTATTTGACAGAGAGAGAGAGAGAGAGACACCGAGAGTGGGAACACAAGCAGGGGGAGTGGGAGACAGAGAAGCAGCCTTCCTGCCAAGGAGGGAGCTGGATGCGTGGCTTGATCCCAGGATCTTGGGACCATGACCTGAGCGGAAGGCAGACACTTAATGATTGAGACACCCAGGCACCCCTAGCTGTGATTCTTTTATAAAGAGAAACTTTACCTCATCTAGTGCATTTGGTTACCTTATAGTCCATAAATATGGAAAGGCAACATAAACGCTTGATTCCTGCCCCTTAGTTACCACCTTTTTTTTCGTTTTAAAGATTTTATTTATTTATTTGACAGACAGAGATCGCAAGTAGTAGGCAGAGAGGCAGGAGGAAGCAGGCTCCCCGCTGAGCAGAGAGCCCAATGCAGGGTTGGATCCCAGGACCCTGGGATTATGACCTGAGCCAAAGAGGCTTTAACCCACTGAGCCACCCAGGCGCCCTAGTTACCACCTTTCAAAATAATGCTTTAGTAACCTCCAAAGTCTACTGATGAATGTTTTTAAGTATCATTATAAACTCACGGATCTAACCAACGTTTAGTTTATTTGTTGCATTTCAGTTTACTTAGGTCAGTATTCTTATAGATGCTTGTCCCATCTTTGGCCAGTGGAACTACTTGACTTTTCTTCTACCCACCCAAGTATCTTGGATGGCTTGTCTTCTGAAAAAATAAGACGTTCCAGAAGGGCGTTGTACTTTGCCTGCCCCTGGCCATGGAAGTAACCTTTTCTTGGAGGAGCTCTGGTTTCTTTGAAGAGAGACCTACTTTTGATGCAGTGTCAAGAGTGATGATTTCAAAAGAGGCTCCACGGAGGTGTATCTTTGGGCAGCGGGCAGTGTTTGTTGAATGAAATGGCAGGAAGGGTCCCCGGGACCAGCTTTTCATGCACAAAGGAGCTAACAGGGTATCAGCCACCATCAGAGCTACATGACCGAGTCACCAGGGCAAGGCACTGGGAGACTATCCCCAGGGTGTGACCTTTGGAAAGTCAGGCCCTCGCCCTGGCATCCCTTCCAGCGGGACACTCTGCGGCTCCAGGTGCGTGACTAACGTTTCCGGCAGCGACGCGCCCTGGGACTTTCCCGGCCCCAGCCTCCCCGGCCTTGCTGCTGAGAATGGCGCTGCGGGGGCGGAGAGCAGGTGGGGGCTGGGGCTGGGAGCCGCCCGGCGGGGCTCCGGAGCCAGGGCGCCCTCTGGCGGTCACACGGGGAGGGGCGGGACTCGGCGGGGGCGGGGCTCCGCACCGGCAGCCCCTCCTCTTTGACCCTGGGGTTGGGCTGGGCGGGCGGACGCAGGCAGAAGCTGAAAGGTTTCGCAAGGACGTGACCTTAAGGGGTGAAAACCACCGTGTGACGCGTGGTTGCCAGTCGGGGCTAGCGAGCTGAACTAGTTCTCCGACGCCCGGGGAAGGGGGGAAGGGAGCGGCTGGGCCGAAAGGTCCAGACCTGTGACTCAATGCCTGCAGCCCCCTCCATTGCTGCGGTGGCGCGCCCTGCGCCCCGGGAGAAGGAAGGGGGCGCGAGTCTGCACCTGGTCTGCGGTTGGGGTGACGTCACTCCACCCGGGGTGGGGGGGGGGCTCAGCGGAATGAGGGCATGGTTTTCTCTGCCTCTCCCCTCCCCCCAGTGAAGCAGCGAGGCCCAAGCTGGTCACCGAGCTGGGGGTTTTGATTGGAAGGTTGGAAGTGAAAGGACAGGGGAATTTGCTAATAGATAACAAAGGAGTTAGGTATTTTAGCCGTGGAATAGCTTCAGTCAACGTAGTTTAGGGGTGCCTTCGGTGCCTAGCAAAAAGTGGGCTGGTACCTCCCCCTCCTCACGCAGGCAGCGGGAGTGGCCATGGGGGGGCATCTTTTGTTCCCTTGTCTTACTAGGGTCCCGGAAAAGCCCAGGGACTGGGAGGCAGGCGGACGGGGTCCTCGCTTCATGTTTACCTGTCACTCTGGGAAACAGGTCACTTAACCTACCTGGGTCCATCCCAGACCACGAGGGCCCTTCCCCCCACATGTCCTCCATGTGCAAACAGCTGACCCTTAAGAGGCCACTTCTCCAGCATACACAGTAGTGGCACAGTCTACGCTTAGGGGGGTGATTAAGAAAAGCAGGTTCAGAGTCTGGGCACTGCATTCTGAGGTCCCGGGGGCCCCATGACTCCTCACCCTGGGTCTCCCTCCATCTTGCCCAGTCTGAGGGTGATCTTGGCGTTGTGGGAGGGCGATTTGGATCAGCCACAAACCTGGACCAAACGCTACAAAGGGCAAGGCCTGTGGGCATCCAGGGAGGACGCCAGGAAGGGGCTCACTTCTTAGAGGAGGTAGCGCTTGTGCTAAGCCTGCCAGGAAGGCTGGAATTTCAGCACGTGGAGAAGTGAGCAGAGAAAGGCGCAAAGGCTGGGGGACCGGCCATCCAGGGTCAGAGTGTCTGTGAATTGTGACCACCGTGCAGAAAGGCTGGAGGTGAAGTCTGTGCCCTTCGAGTAACAGGCGAAGCCTCCTGTATCACTGTACCATGTAGCGTGGGGGCCCCCGGGCTGTGGAGCCCCTGAGAGGCAACCTCGCCCATCAGAACAGGAGGAGACCCTGTAGCTCATCCCAGGGCAGCTTGGCATTGAGCAAAAATCCCAACACGTCTCCCTGTACCAGGCCACCTTGGTAATCGGCATTTCTTTACCAATTCCAAATTGGGGAAGCTTAGCTGCTCCCACCTTCCATAAGGAATTCTGCCCCTTGATTTATGGTAAGCGATGACCCTGGAAAGGAGGTTTTTGTTTTGGTTTTGGTTTTGTTTTTAGATTTTATTTATTTATATGAGAGAGAGACAGAGCACGAGTGAGGGGAGGGGTAAAGGGAGAGGGAGAAGCAGACTCCCTGATGAGTGGGGAGCCCGATGTGGGGCTCCATCCTGGGACCCCCAGATCATGATTTGAGCCAAAGGCAGACATTTAGCTGACTGAGCCAGTCATGCTCAGAATTTTCTTTAGGAATCAGTACATCTCTGTCATTTTGCCTGGTAGCCAGAGACTGCTGGAGAATATGAACCCCCTCATCTCCTCCTGGAGCAGCCCTCTACAGAGGGTGGGTGTTGGTGGATAGATGGCCCGGTTCCTTGCCCTGCAGTCGGGATAATTTGGAGATATGTGCTCTATACTGTCTTTGTAGATTAGGCTCTGTTTGCCCACAATGCTGACTTGCCTGTTAACACCGTTGATTTCCACCTTCTCCACTCTCCTGCTGGTGCTTCCAGGAATCACCTCCCAAATCAAGCCCGGGTGACCCTTGAACAACATGGTGGGATTAGGGACACTCAGAAAACCCACGTATAACTTTTGGCTCCCTCAAAACTTAACTACCAAGAGCCTGCTGTTGACCAGAAGCCTTCCCAAGAACATAAACAGTCAATGAACACCTATTTTGTATAGGCTATGCATTCTGCACTGTATTTCTGCCATATAAGCTAGAGAGAAGAAAACGTGGTTAAGAAAATCATAAGGAAGGGCGCCTGGGTGGCTCAGATGGTTGAGTGACTGCCTTCGGCTCAGGTCATGATTCAGGACTTCCAGGATCGAGTCCCGCATCGGGCTCCCAGCTCCTTGGGAAGTCTGCTTCTCCCTCTGACCTTCTCCTCTCTCATGCTCTCTCTCACTCATTCTCTCTCAAATAAATAAATAAGATCTTTAAAAAAAAAAAAATCATAAGGAAAACACATTTCCCGTACTGTAGTGTGTTTGTTGGGGAAAAAATCCTCACGTAAGTGGACCTGTGCGTTTCCAACTCACATTGCTTGCTGGTTGATTGTACTTATATTTATATCTTTGTCTCAGGATCTGTTTCTGGGGGAACGCGAACCAAACATGAGGACTTGTGTTGCCTGAATGAAGCGATTGCCAATTCCTTCCAGGGCTCTCCTGGGCGTGTGTCTGATTTGCCTCATATGACATGAAACAGGGCACCTCGGAGCACCTGGCTGGCTCAGCGGGAAGAGCATGCGACTCTTGATCTCAGAGTCATGAGTTCAAGCCCCATGTTGGGTGTGGGGATTACAGAAATTAAAAAGAAAAAAAAAGGGGAAACAGGGCACCTTTGCTTTGTTTCACTTGGAGTCAAGCTCCACATGTCCGTGCCCTCCGTCCCCCCCTTCCCCCCCAACGGTCTTATCTCCACGTGGTGTGTGTGTCTGTGTGTGCAAGCAGGAGGGGTCGGAGGCAGAGAAATAGAAACAATCTGGTTTCGTATCTGAGTCTTCTCCAAGAGTGTGCATAGGAGGTGGCTGAACGCCTGAACCCACGAATCCACAGGAGGAATTTTGACTCCCCTCCCCACCCCGACCCCCACCCCGGGCAGCAGGAATTACAAAGAAACACCAGGGCTTCCCACCCCTCCTCTGCTGACAGGAAGCTTTTCTAGAAGGCCACCTGCAAAGGCAGAGTGTTGCTTCCTGGGCTGCTTCTGTTTCACAGGGTTACTTACACACTCCTCCTCCCTTTTCCTTCTTATCAGCTACCAACAGCATTGCAACATTGTCAGCACGAGTGCAGCGGTGTGGCTGGGGGCCAGACTGCCTCGATCTTTGAAGTTTCTCCCTGAGGGTATGCCAGTCCATCTCGGTGGCACTTCCTGTGACCACCCCCACCCTCTTGCTTTTAACCCCTTGGGGCCCTTGGGATCAAAGTTTTTGATCGCAAGGTGGCTTGTTCTCCAGCTGGAGTCCATGGTGCTAGCTGGCTTGGCAGTTGGGTCCTTTCCTTTCCCCGCTGAGGGTCTCTGACTGCTCCTGACTTTGCATCTGGGAGAAATGTCTGATTTCCTAAGTAGAGAAGGTCTTCCTCAGGGAGGTCCTTGGCCCAGAGCGACAGACCCAAGAGCCTGGAGAGGACTGAAGGCGAGGTGGGTCCAGTAAGCTGTGGGCAAGGACTGTAGTTGTGGACAGGCTGTCCCAGCCACCTTCCAGCCTGGGCAGCGGTTTCGTTTGTAAGGTCATGCACATATTTCTACCCCATCGCCAGGATGCTTTCCTTCCCAGCAGAGGTTATAGCAAGTTCAGCCTTATATTGGCTTACAAGGCCCAAGCGCAAGAAAACCAAAATTCTCCAGGCACGGCGGCGGTGGACGTCTAGATTTGCACCCCGAGCCCCGGTTGTGGGAAGGGAACTCCAGGCTTCCATCCAGCGGCACCAGCATACCAAGGTCAGGCCAGCCAGGATGTGGCTGTCTCCCCTTGGGTGGTTCTAAGCCCTGGGTACCTGGCAGGTCAGTCCCAGCAGAGCAGAGGGCCGGATCCTACAGCCAAGCTTGCTGGGGCCAGAAGAATGTGGGGGGCACCGAAACTGCCCCCTCCGCTCGCCTAAACCAGCCCCCACACCCATGGGAATCTGATGAAAATGGAGAGCTCTGTCCCTTCCCCACCTCTCCAGGTTCTATAACAGCGTCCTTGTTGAAAATGCTGATAATGCTGTTTGGCAGAAGCAGGAAGCCAGTTTCTGGCTACATATTGCTTGGGGGCTGGGGCTGGGGTCAGGGCCGGAGGTGGGGTCTGTGGGGGTTGGTTTAAGGAGAGAAAGGGGCCAGGCAGATGGAGAGGCCAAGGCCTGGAGATAAAGCCGATTGGTGTGTCAGCAAAATCTGTCCTGGGCTTTGGTGATTCGAAAGGCAGACAAATTCTTTCATCTCTGTTAATCCTCATCTGATACAGGATTTTCCTGCCATTAAATCTGGAGAAAGAAAAATAAGCACTCGAACCTGCATGAGCAAGTATTTCTCCTCGACTCCTGCTCGCCATCTCCCTCTCCCCACCCCCACTCCCCTTTACTTCTCTGCTGGACCATTTTTTAGGTCTGTGGCTGCCAGACTTAGGAGATGGATGGGCTTGGGGAGCCGAAGGGCGCCTTGGAGGAGGAGCAGGACCAGGCAGACCCCCAGGACAGTAAGCGACATTTGGGGACTGACTATTCATGAATGCTTCTCAGCAGAGGTCTCCTCTCTATCCATTTGCTTGCTGGGTTGTCAGTGAGTCCATCTGTGTTGCTGTCAGGGTTCTAGTCTGATGAAGGGTTTCCAAACAGAGCCAAGCTGTCAATTGGGGGCGGGGGGAGCTTCTGATGGGCTGTTGTTACTGGTTTCTCTTAAGACCAAGATCGATGGGGAGAAGTGAGTGTGAAGAAGAGGGCAAAGGCAGGGCATTCAGGAGGAAGTGAGCAGGTGTGGGGAGGGGCCTGTGTGTCCCGTTCTCCAGGGACCCCTCCTGGGCGCTCGGTGACCTGTGCTGTCTCCCTTCAGGTAGGGAGTCCACAGCTGGGTGGTTCTAAGCCACCAGGTGCATGAAAGGCCACGGGATGCTGGTCCTGCTGCTGCATGGTGAGTTCCAAGGCCCGTTCCTCCTGACCCCCAGCAGACAGCTGCCAGGGGGGGCAGGGGTTGGAGAGCCCATAGAAGATTCTAGAAGATGCATGGAAACCGCAGGGCTTCTACCCAAGGAGCTTGGTCTTCAAGTGGCTTCCATGAAAGCCGTACATGGACACCATGTACAGAACTGTGATCGGGGGGAGGGGATGGAGAATGAGATAAAACAAAATAGGTGGGGGGTTTAGTTTGCTTGTTTGTTTGTTGAAAAACAGAATTCCTGAGCCAAATACATGAAATAACCTTTTGGCAAAATTCTTATTCTAATTTCAGATATGAATTCTTTTTCTTTTTTTTTAATTTTTAAAAAGATTTTATTTATTTGAGAGAGGGAGAGACAGCAAGAGAGGGAACACAAGCAGGATGAGTGGGAGAGGGAGAAGCAGGCTTCTTGCTGAGCAGGGAGCCCCACTCGGGGCTCAATCCCAGGACCCTGGGACCATGACCTGAGCCCAAGGCAGACGCCTAATGACTGAGCCACCCAAGGCGCCCCATCATTTTCTTATTCTAATTTCAGATACGACTTCATTGGTGTAATCACCAAAAACTACAGTGGTCATATTACTTTAAGCTTATTTAGTTAAAAAAAAAAATCCCTTGGGGCGCCTGGGTGGCTCAGTGGGTTGAGCCTCTGCCTTCGGCTCAGGTCATGATCTCAGGGTCCTGGGATCGAGTCCCGCATCGGGCTCTCTGCTCAGCGGAGAACCTGCTTCCTCCTCTATCTCTCTCTCTGCCTGCCTCTCTGCCTACTTGTGATCTCTCTCTGTGAAAAAAAAAAAATCCCTTAAGCCATCTTCCTAAAGGAAGAAGAAAAAAAATGAAAATATCAGGTGGGAATTGTGTGATTATGGATGTTGAAACATTCTTCCCCAAGGTTTTTGGTCCTATTGTTACGTGGGTTTTAATATAACAAGAAGACTCCTCACAGAATTTTTTTGCCACACCTCTGCAGACCCACCTGCTCAAATCCGAGATCGCCCAGGGGGAAAAAAAAAATCCCTTGGTAAATTCTGCAGTAAAGGATTCTACACAAAGAATCTGTTTTTCTGGCCCTCGGGTGAACGTAATTATTTGAGGTGATAAGTACCCATGTGATAGACGTCTGTGTGCAGTGCTGGCAGAGAAAATTTTGCCAGATAATTCCAAAATGGTAGTAATAGAATCTTCTTACCCTTTATTCCACTTTTTCAAAAAGTAGAGCTTGTTCTATTCAGTGAGTCAACAGTACACTCCAGGGATATTATGAGGGGTATAATTGGACAGCTTTTGTCCTTGAGAAGCTTGCATTCCTTTATGGAAGACCTAATACATAAATGAGAAACCGAATTGGAACAAGGTGCAGGGAACACGTGATAAGCAGGACATGACTTTCTACACCGAGGAGCCTCCAAAGGACAGAGGTGGACCTATAATTACAAACAGCCAGCTCCTTGCCATATCTTCTACCTAGAAAGGACATGAAGTTTGATTGACTCATTGGGACAGAATGTTTGGTTCTCTGAGCCAGCATGATTTTCAGTGTGTACCCAAAGCTCTCCCATCCCTGACAGAATGCAGACAGTATTCCTAGCCTGCGCATGGCAAAACCGGAGCTGTTCTTGCTGCCGCAGAAACCCGAAATACATCCAGACTTCTTGTGACAAGTTGGAGAGCTTAGCAGTGACATCATTTGCTAACAATAGATGCACTTAAAATTAATGACCGTCTCCACATCCCCTGGCGCTTTAATTTAAAACACACTCAGCAGCACAGACAGTATTACTCTGACTACAAGTCACAGGATTATGAACGACATGTTCCCGAGAAGCAGGCAGGGATAGGGTTGTACCTCCTTAGCTAGAGAAAAAAAAATGATTAAATGAGCCTGACAAAACAAGGTCGTGGGGGAATCAGAAGTGGCTCACAGCAGGGCAAATCTGGGACAAAACCGGAACAGAAATTCTCTGGACAGGAGGGTTCACTGGAAGTACCTGCCCTCTCCGCCCCTCCCCTCCCTTCCCTTCCCTTCTCCGCCCCTCCCCTTCCCGCCCCTCCCCTCTCCACTATGGCAGCCTCTTTGGGGTCTTCTTGCTGTCCACAGCGTAATATCCCAATTCCTTGCTTTACAGGGTTCCTCACCCAGGGCTTGCTCTAAACCACAAGTCTCTAACAAGGGCCCGGGTTTCTCTTTTATTCACCTTGCTGTCTCTAGAATCTAAGACATTGTAGGTGCTTGTAAAGATTTGTTAAATGGGTGAAGCCGCCCAGATGAGAACCATTACAGTACCTGATAGAGGCCTTGCACCTAAAAAAATCTGTATCTTGTTCAGAAACTCTTCAAACTCAATAATAAGACAACCCATTACAATTTTTTTTAAATGAGTAACCTCTATGCCCAATGTGGGGCTTGAATTCATGACCCCAGGATCGAGAGTCACATGCTCTCCCAACTGAGCCAGCCAGGTGCCCCCTAAGACAACCCATCTTTAAAATATGGGCAGCATGTTTTGAATAGCTCTTTCATCAAAGAAGATATACAGATGACTAGCAAGTACATGAAAAGATACTCAACCTTATTAGTCATCAGGGAGATGCAAATGAAACCCACAAGGAGATACCACTTCACACCTACTAGGATGGCTAGAGTTAAAAAGACATAGCAATGGGCGCCTGGGTGGCTCAGTGGGTTAAGCCGCTGCCTTCGGCTCAGGTCATGATCCCAGGTCCTGGGTTCGAGCCCCACATCGGGCTTTCTGCTCAGCAGGGAGCCTGCTTCCTCCTCTCTCTCTGCCTGCCTCTCTGCTTACTTGTGATTTCTCTCTGTCAAATAAATAAATAAAATCTTTAAAAAAAAAAAAAAAGACATAGCAAGTGTTGGTGTGGATGTGAAGCAACTGAGATACATACCATTTGACCCAGCAACTCCTCTCCTAGGTAAATGCTGACTGAAAACACGTGTCCGCGGCAAGACTCACCCACAAATCCTTCCGTCAGCCTTAGTCACAATAGGTGAAAACTGGAAAACAAACCAAATGCCCATCCACAGGTGACTGAACACACAAATTGGGGTACATCCGCACAGTGGAATATTGTCCAGCAGTAAAAATGAACCACCGGGGCCCCTGGGTGGCTCAGTTGGTTGAGCGTTCAACTCTTGGTTTGGGCTCAGGTCATGATGTCAGGGCCATGAGATTGAGTCCCGCGTCTGGCTGCACGTTCAGCAAGGAGTCTGTGAAGGTTTCTCTTTCCCTCTCCCTCTGCCGCTCCCTGAGATCTCTCTGTCTCTCTCAAATAAATAAATAAATCTTTAAAAATAAATGAAGGAACAAGTGACATTCAGACAACACAGATGCATCTCACAAACATCATGTTGACTGAAAAAAACCATTTGATTCCATTTATATGAAGTTCTAGAATAGGCAAAACGAATCTACAGTTCAGAAAGCATATCAGTGGTTTTCTGGAGCTGCGGATGGATGGGGAGGGAATTGCTGTCAATGGGACCCGAGGAAACTTTCTGAATGGTAGGAATGTTCTAAATCCTGTGTAGAGCGGAGCTTACATGGGTGTGTTGCATTTGTTATACACTTAAAATGGGTACATTTACATTGAGGTAAATTATACCTCAATCAACTTGACTTAAAAGAGAAAAGGAAGTCTTTAGGGAGAGAGCGCCTGCACCCCAAAGAGAACACATCCTTTATTAATGAGACTCAGGTGCTGTGGAGTGAAGGGCAGTATGTGTGCGCCATTCATTGGTGTCGTTGCATGGATAAGTAGCTCGTTGGCTTTAATTGTGGAGTAGTACTCCTTGTATGGGGGCTACTAGTTTGTTCATCATTCATTCCCCCCATTGAAACAAGTAGAACACTTGTTTCAGTTTGGGGCGATTATCAATATTTAGGCCTAGAGGCCTTCCTGGGGCCTTGTGTTCTACTCCTCCTATGGGACAGCTCTCTACCATAGGATTCGCAGGGCCTGTGAGGCTATCAGCAGAACACCCTTCCTGAGACACACCAGTTTCTCCATCCCCCATGACGCACATTAGTCAGCAAAGCTGAGGGGTGAATCCAGGATCCTCTCTGTCTTTACTGTCACAAAAGGTATGTTTGTGGCATGAGAAGGAAGTTCCGGGATTACCGTGAAGTCAGAGGCCATGGGATGGTCTCCCCCACTGCCTCTCCGTTTCCCCCAACCCATTTCGTTTTGAAAATCCAGCACTGGGTCTTGGCCTGAGGAGCAACCCGGATAGCATTTGCAGGGAGTGGGAGGAGAACGACTTTCAGAGCCAAAGTGGCTGAAGAGATTTTTGCTGAAAGCAGAAAATGACCATATTTTCCCTTGCTATTTTGGTTTCGTGAGGTGCAAGTTCTTTGAAAACAATGAGGATGAAGAAACACTTAAAACTCAGTCTGTGGTTGGAAACTCCATGAGTAACTGCTCTCCTCAGCAGACCTCAAGGGGAAAAGCACACGTCTGAATAGCGGAGGGCCTCTGAAGGAGAAATTCCTCAGCTGGTCTACATTAAGACCTCATTCTATGGGGCATCTGAACCCAGCCTTCCCTGCTTCCCTGCAGCGTGGAGGTGGTCAGCACATCAGACCCGAACACAAAAGCAGGGACCCATTTCTGTATTTGCCTAGATTCCAAACACCTTGTAACATTCACTATTATTATTATTTTTTTATTGAAGTAAAATTCACACAACATAAAATTAACCATGAACCATTTTCTTTATAAGAGAGAGAGAGAGAGAGAGAAAGTGCACCTGCATGCATGGTGAGGGGAGAGGAGAGGCAGAAAGATAGAGACTTACACAGACTCCATGCCCAGCATGAAACCCAATGTGTGGGCTCGATCTCAGGACCCCCAGATCATACCCTGAGCCAAAATCAAGAAATCAGGAGTTGGACGCTTAACTGACTGAGCCACCCAGCTGCCCCAATCATGAACCATTTTAAATTCTTTAATTTTTTTTTTTTAGAGTAGGCTCCAAGCATGACATCAAGACCTGAGCTAAGAGTTGGATGCTTAACTGACTGAGCCACCCAGGTGCCCCAAACCATGAACCATTTTAAAGTGTAGAGTTTGGCAGCATCGAGCACATTCACAATGTTGTGCAACCATCACCTCTATTTCCAAGGCATTTGCATCACCCCGAAAGGAAACCCTCTACCTATTAGGCAGTCACTCCACATTCTTATTACTCCCAGCCCCTGGCAGCCACTAACCTACTTTCTGTCTCTACGGCTTTGCCTCTTCTGGGCATTTCATGTAAATGGAATCGTACAGTATGTGGCCTGTGTGTCTGGCTGCTTTCCCCTAGCCTACTGTTTGTTTGTTAGATTTTTTTATTTATTTGAGAGAGAAAGCACGGGGGGAGGGGCAGAGGGAGAGGGGGAGAATATCAAGCATACTCCATGCTGAGCTCAGAGGGCAATGGGGGGCTCAATCTCATGACCCTGAGATCACGACCTGAGCCGAGTTGGATGCTTAACTGACCGTGCCACCCAGGCACTCCTAGCATAACGTTTCTGAGGTTCATCCACATTTAGTGTGTATCGCTACTTCATTCCTTTTTATGGCAGAATAATATTTCATGGTGTGGACAGACCACATTTTGTTTATCCATTCATCTGTTGATGGACATTTGTTTCCCTCTTTGGGCTATTGTGAATAACACTGCTATGAACTTTCATGCCCAAGTATTTATTAGAACACCTGCTTTCAATTCCTTTGGGTATATACCTAAGGAGTGGAATTGCTGGGGCATATGGTAATTCTAGGTTACACCTTGTAACATTTTATACCACGTGGATAAATCCCATTTTTTATTTTTTAAAGATTTTTATTTGTTTATTTGACAGAGATCACAAGTAGGCAGGGAAGCAGGCTCCCTCCTGAGCAGAGAGCCTGACTCAGGGCTCGATCCCAGGACCCTGGGATCATGACTTGAGCCGAAGGCAGAGGCTTTAACCCACTGAGCCACCCAGGTGCCCGATAAATCCCATTTTAATAAAGTTGGTCCATCTGGACCCTTGGGTTTTGACTTGGGCTGTGTATTGGGATAATCTGTGGAGCACAGTGCCTGGTTCCACCCTTGAAGATCAGGATTCTCTTAATGTGGTATCCCACCTGAGCATTGTGAGTGTCTGGAAAGCTCCTTGGATGATTCTAATGTGCAGCCCAGGCAGAGAACCATTCTAGACTCTTCCTTGCAGTCTACTTGTTGTAACTTCACTAGTCTCATACTTGGTGTCTTGCTTTCCACTTTGGGGGCAGATCTCCACGTGATCCTTGAAGTACTAGTCTCTCGGTGAGATTTAATCCTGTGGCAACAGTGCCTCATGGAGCCTGCTGTTAGCTTTATCCCATGCTTCCACAGCTGTTTCGAGCTTTACAACTCACCCGTTCCTCATAATGGTCTGCCTGTTACAGATGAGGGAACTGAGATTCGGAAACCTTGGCTGAGGTTAAAGTAACACAAAACGCTCAAGAGAGCAGTATGAGAAGGCAAGGATGAAAGGCAGTGTCATCAGAGTTTATGAGAGAATGAGAGAGGCCGTGCCCTCAGGATGAGTGCTTCCAGACTGAATGCTCTGGAAAGCCCCGTATTTGTAACCTTGAGCTGTGACAGAGCCTGGCTGAGCAGCGGCCAGTCCTGAGACCGGGCCAGGTTGGCTGAATTTCCCATCTTCCTCTCCCAACGTCAGACTGGGAATAAAAGCACTGAAACCTTTTCAGAGTTCCACACGGATCCTTCTCAAAAATACTGGTGTGCGAACAGAAATTGCTCAGCAACTGCCAGGGAGTTTGACCTTCACCTCTCACAAACTGTCATCTTTATTTTAATTCGGTAAATGTTTTTCTGGCCAAGGGATCCCAGTGGAACTTGGCCCTGGACAGCCGAGGAGATTCGCTTTTGGAACCATCACTGCTGATGTCATTTGCATTTGGAAAAATCAGGGATGGCCTCAACAAATTTTGATTCTATATTCTATTTATTGTGCCAGTGAATAGCAAGGAGCTTCCTTTTGGATGAGGGGCACTGCCTGGTCCTGAATTTGAGTAGCTTTTCTTTTAAGGTGGAATGTTCACGAGGTTCTTTGTGGGGGAGGAAGGGGCCAGAAGGAGGAGATGGTGCAGATATTAAGGGGACCTGTTTTACCTCTGATGCTGTTTTGGATTCTTGATGTAAACCACAGCACCTACTTAAGGTACCGTTGAAGCCAAGAAAGGGTTATTCAGGATTGTGAGGTGTTCCCAGTTTTCCTGGTTGGGGCCCACTGCCCAGAGCAATGCCTGAGCCAGGGAGCCCGGCAGCTCCAGCAAAGGCCCTGAGGCCACCACCACTGGTGGACCCACCTGGCACTCATGGGTGTCATGCTGGGCACTGGGTCCCAGACGTAATACCTCGAGAGACCGAAAATCCAGATACCTCTGCCGTCATCCTGGCCAGAAAATGGTTTCTGCCTTGCACTTACTTCTGAATCCAAGTGTCCCTTTGGGTGTCCAATCGACAAAACTAGGTCACATGCCTGGGCCCTAACTGTAAGGGACGTTGGGAAAGAGAATTTCTGGCTTCTGTCTTGAGGAGGAAGGACTTATAATGTAGAAAATTCCCTAAATGTAGAAAGAGTACTTAAAAGGTGCCGGGTAGCCAGAAAAAGTATCAAACATCCTCTACTATCAGAGATGGTTTGGTCGCAAGGAACAGAAATCCACTTGTCCACGCAGGTGGTTTGAGTAGGTTTATAAAATGGAAACGAGGAAACGTCATAAAAACAGCTATAGCCGGGCCTTCTGGGAACTAGCGAGCTGGCTAGCAACTTCCTGCTCTTCCTCATCTCCATCTCTGTGATTCTCACATTGGGTTTTGTCCTCTGTCCGCACACCAGCTTCCTCACCTTGCCCTGGACTCCTGCTCCCTTGTAACTCTGACCAGCACGTGGCTCTGGTAACAAACCTAGCCCCAGTATTGTACTGGCTGATGCCCACACCATCTCACTGCCCATTCCATGTTCACGGCCAGTTGGTGGGGAGGGGGGCAGGGGCTGTTGAGTGAATCTGATTGGCTCTGCTTAGGTCAAATGTTTATCCCCAGTCCAAACAGCTATGTCTGGGAGGAGGCAGCAGAGACTCACGGGGTTCTGGTACTTTTTCTTAGAGGTGGCGGTTGGCAACAGCTGCTGACCAACTGGGAAAATGAGAGCCAGAACGGCCCCTAAAGGGCAGGAAGTGCGGGCCCTTCAGTGTATAGTTAAAGAGACGGAAGCTCTTTGGGTGTGTCTGGCGGGGAAGAGTACAGCATAATGGAAAGACAAAAACCAAAGGTTGATGTCATTTAACCACTTTGAACCTCAGTTTCCTCTTTCATGAGAAGAGAATAATACTTACCTTGCAGATTGTCATATGAAATGAAAAAAAGGTAGCAAGCTTAGCTTTGAGCAAACACTAATTAAAAAGAAACCCACAAAATCTGATTAATTTGAACTCTATGATACATGCTCCTATCACCCAGATAACATTCCCAAACTGTCTTATAGATATTTGCTGTCTTTTGAGACCGAGTTCATCTGCAGGCCTTACTCTGTTGAGCTCTCAGAGCCTCCCTGCCAACGGCTCTGTTCTGGGACTGCATAGAAGTATAATCTTATAGTATGTACCCTTTTGTGTCAAGTTTCTGTGGCTCAGCATAATGTTTTTGTTGTTTGTATCAATGGTTTGTTCCTTGTTCTTTCTCTTCTGTTGGGTAGTTTCCAATTTTTATCTGTTCTGAATAAGCCACTGTGAGCATTCGTGTATAGTCTTCATGTGGACCTTTCTTTTATTTCTCTCGGGTAAATACTTAGGAGTGGAATTGCTGAGTCATAGGGTAGGCATATGTTTAGCTTTAATAGACACTGCCAAAGCTTTGCAGAGTTCCCGAACTATTTTCCACTCCTGCCAACCATGTGAGAATCCAGTTGGTCTAAGTCTTTGCCAGCATTTGGGGTTGTCAGTCGTTTGAATTGTTGCCATTCTAGTGGGTGTATAAGGAAATCTCATTGTTTTAATTGGCACTTCCCTAATGACTACTTAATCTATTCTTTCATGAAGTGTCTCAAGTCTTTTACCCATTTTTATTTAGTTGTCTTTTCATTATTTGTTTGTAGTTGTTTTTATATTCTGTATACAAGTCATATATGTATATGGTATACAGAATATATGTACACACTGTATTATTTTCCTTGATATCTTTTTTTTTTAAAGCTGCTTTATTGGGGTACCTGGGTGCTGCAGTTAATTAAATGTCTGGCTCTTAGTTTCAGCCCAGGTCATGATCTCAGGGTCATGAGATCGAGCCCCATGTCGGGCTCTGTGTGGGGCTCCACATGGGACTCTGTGACAGACTCAGCACTCAGCTTGGAGTCTGCTTAAACTTCTCTCTCCCTCTGCCCTCCCCCACACACTCGCTCATGCTCTCTTGTGCTCTCTCTCAAATAATCTTAAAAAGAACCAACTTCTTGAAATATAATTGATGTTTAACAAACTGAACATATTTGAAGTGTACCCTTGTGAAACCATCAGTGCAATCAAGATAAATGACATATCCATTACCTCCAAGATTTATGGTTCCTCCTTCCATGTCCCTCTCTGCCTCTCCACTCATCCTGGGCCAACCACTGATCTTTCTGTTACTACAGAGTAATGTTCACGTACATGAAATCAGATACTATGTACCTTTTTTTGTTTGGCTTCTTTTACTCAGCAGGATTATCTTGAGATTCATCCATTTCTTTTTATCACCCAGTAGCATTCAGTTGTGTGGCTACATGATAATTTGTTTACCTGTTCAGACTTGATGGGTGTTAATGTTGTTTCCAGTTCTGTGTTACTATGAATAAAGCAGCTGTGAACAGTCACGCCCAAGTCTTTTTTTTTTTTATAAAGTTATTTATTTATTTATTTGACAGATTGAGAGAGAGAGAGAGAGATCACAAGTAGGCAGAGAGGCAGGCATGGCGGGTGGGAAGCAGAGAGCCCAATGCGGGGCTTGATCCCAGGACCCTGAGACCATGACCTGAGCTGAAGGCAGAGGCTTAACCCACTGAGCCGCCCAGGCGCCCCGTGCCCAAGTCTTTTGTGTGGACATATGCTTTTATTTCCCTAGGAGTAGAATGGATGAATCATAAAGTAGGTGTATGTTTAATTTTTTAAAAAAATATTTTATTTATTTATTTGTTTGTCAGAGAGAATGAGCACAGGCAGAGGCAGAGGGAGAAGCAGGCTACCCGCTGAGCAAGGAGCCCGATGTGGGACTCGATCCCAGGACGCTGGGATCCTGACCTGAGCCGAAGGCAGCTACTTAACCAACTGAGCCACCCAGGTGTCCTTGTGCATGTTTAATTTTAAAGGAAGTGCCACATTGTTTCCAGTGTGGTGGTACCACTTTACACTCCCACCAACCCTGTAAGACGGTCTCAGTTATTCCATATGCTCTTCAACACTTGGTATGTTGATCTTTATAATTTTAGTCATTCTAATAGGATGCAATTCTAATTGGCATTTCCCTAACAACTAAGGATGTTGACCATATTTTCATGTTTGCCTTTTGTGTATCTTTTTTTGGTCGAGTGTTTCTTCACATATTTTGCCCATTTATTAATCGGGTTATCTGTTTTCTTATCACTGAGTTTTGAGAGTTCTTTATATATTTTGGATACAAGTCTCTTATGAGATATATATACAGAGAAAATATATAGCTATTTTCTCCCAGTCTGTGGCCCGTCTTTTCATTCCTTTTTAAAAAAATGATTGATTGATTGATTGATTTTAGAGAGAGAGCATGCGCAAGCTCGACCTAGTGAGGGGTAGGGGGAGGGAGAATCCTGAAGCAGGATTCTCTGAGTGTGGAGCCCAATGCAGGGCTCAATGCAGGGCTCAACGCGGGTCTTGATCCCAGGACCCTGAGATCCTGACCTGAGCCGAAATAGAGTCAGATGCTTAACCATCTGCATCACTCAGAAACCCCTCTTTTCATTCTCTTAACAGTGTCTTTCAAAGAGCAGACTTCTTTTATTTTGATAAAGTCCAAGTTATTATTATCTTCTTTTATGTTTTTTTTTTTTCTTTTTGGTTCTAAGAAGACCTAGCTTATCATTAGGTCACAAAAGATATTCTTTTATATTGTCTTCAAGAAGCTTTATAGTCTTAGCTTTTACATTTAGGTCTGTGGTCCACCTAAAATAAGTTTTTGTGTGTAGTGTGAGATGGGGGCCAAGGTTTGTTTTTTTTTTTTTTCTAGGGATTGCAATATGTATCTTTAATTTATTGTGGTCTGCCTTGAATTAATCTTATACTGCTTCATCTATAATGTAAGATCCTTACAAGAGTACAATTCAGTTTTAGTTCCCTTCTTATCCTTTATGCTCTAGTCATATTTGTCATTTACATATGTTATAAACTCCACAGTGCATTGCTCTTTTGGCTTTAAACAATCACTTACCTATTAAGCAATTAAGGTGAGGAAAAAGTCTTTTTGTGACATTATTGGCCATTTCCATTACTCTTCATTCCATATTTCCCTTCAGGCTAAAGAACATCTTTGTTTCTTGTGCAGAAGATCTGTTAGGGATGAATTTTCTTTTTTTTAAGATTTTATTTATTTATTTGACAGAGATCACAAGCAGGCAGAGAGGCTGGCAGAGAGAGAGGGGGAACAGGCTCCCCACTGAGCAGAGAGCCTGATGTGGGGCTCCATCCCAGGACCCTGGGATCATGACCTGAGCTGAAGGCAGAGGCTTAACCCATGGAGCCACCCAGGCGCCCCTAGGGATGAATTTTCACAGATTTTGTTTACTTCATTTCTGAAGATACTTTTATCGGATATAGAATTCTAGGTTGCCAGATTTGCTTTTTTTTTCCCCCCCCAGGACTTGATTATTTTTATTTTTATTTAAGTAATTGCCACACCCAGTGTGGGACTTAAACTTGCCAGCCAGGTGCCCCTTTTCCAGCACCTTATTTTTTATTTTTTATTTTTATTTATTTTAATTTTTTTTTAAAGATTTTATTTATTTATTTGACAGACAGAGATCACAAGTAGGCAGAGAGGCAGGCAGAGAGAGAGGAGGAAGCAGGCTCCCCATTGAGCAGAGAGCCCAATGCGGGGCTCGATCCCAGGACCCTGGGATCATGACCTGAACTGAAGGCAGAGGCTTTAACCCACTGAGCCACCCAGGTGCCCCTTTATTTTTTTTAAACTATTTTATTTATTTATTTATTTATTTATTTATTTATTTATTTGAGAGAGAGAGAGAGAGAGAGCAGAGGGAGAGGGACAAGTAGACTCCACACAGACCATGGAGCCCTACTTGGGGCTTGATCTCAGGACCCTGAGATCATGACCTGAACCAAAATCAAGAGTTGGATGCTTCACTGACTGAGCCAGCCAGGCACCCTTTTTCCAGCACTTTAAAAGATGCAATTTCAGGGGGCACCTGGCTGCTCACTTGGTAGAGCGTGGGACTCTTGATCTTGGGGTTATGAGTTCAAGCCCCACATTAGGCATAGAGTTTACTTAAAAATTTTTTTAAAGATATATTTTATTGTCTTATAGCCTCTGTGGGTCAGTCATCGTTCTTATTGTTGTGTACTCTATGTAATGTCTTTTTTCTTTGGATGCTTTAAAGAATTTTCTATCTTTGGTTTTCAGCAGTTTGACTATGATGAGTCTAGAAGTATATGTGTGTGTGTGTGTGTGTGTGTATGTGTATGTGATGTTACTTGGGGTTTGCTGGGCTTCTTGGTTTTAATCAAATTTTAGAAACTGTCAATTATTTTTCTGCTGTATTCTCTTTCTTCTGTACTTTTAAACTCCAAATACATGCATGTTAGTCTAATTGCTTGATATTATCCCACAGGTCATTGAAGTTCCAATCATATTTTTTCCAGTCTTTTTTTTTCTTCTGTGCTTCTGTAATTTCTGTTGACCTCTCTTCAAGTTCATGAAACCTTTTTTTCTGCTGTGTCCAATCTGTTTTTCTTATTCAATCATTTTTTTAAAATTTCAAATATTGTGGTGTGCCTGGGTGGCTCAGTTGGTTGGATGTTCAACTTGTGACTTTGGCTTAGGTCATGATTTCGGTGTCCTAGGATTGAGCCCCACATCAGGCTCCATGCTCTGCAGGGAGTCTGCTGGAGGATTCTTTCTGTTCTCTCTCTCTCCTTCCCCAGCCATGCTCTCTGAAATAAATAAATCTTAAAAAAAATAAAATTTCAAATATTATATTGTTGTTTCAGCACTAAGATTTCCATTGGGCTCATTTTTAGTTTCACTATCTCTTCTAAGATTCAAATTTTCCATGTCTTCACCCATTATATCCATCTTCTCCTGGAAATTTCTTAACATATTTATAATTAATCCTTGTTTGGTAATTCCAACATCTGGGCAGTCTTTGGGTCTGCCTCTGTTAACTACTTTTTTTTTTTTTTCCTTTTGACAAGTGTTATGTTTTGCTACTTCACATATCTAGTATTATTTGTATACAAGTAGTAGTTATAAGGAATTCTAGACTCTATATCTTCCTTTGAGGAGTGTTGAATTTTGTATGGCATTCACTTAAAGTACTGACTGGCAGGTCACCTTGATACTGGGGAGGCTTACTTTTAGGCTTTGTTAGGGTAGGCCTAGTGGAGTTTTGCCCTTTGTCCTGGGAAATGGTCTTTACTGCTAAGGTGTGGCCCTCTGGGATTTCGATGGAAAGCCTGAGGTATTTTATAAGCCTTCTAACTTGGTAGACATTGAACTTTTAATCTGTCTCCCTTTACTGGGAAATTGTTGAAATCTTTGGTTAGTGCTTTTGGCCTTCACTTCTTGGCTCCTTGGAGTCACTCCACATATAGGCACGTTAGGACTCAAACAAAGATCTGAGGGGAGTCTGTATGCTAGTTTTGTGGCTCCTTCTTTTCCATGTTTTCCCTCTTCAATTTCCAGACACTGTGGCAGCTGTAATACTCTGACTTCTAACGCATCAGCCTGATAAGACTCTTGCTTTCTGCTTGAACTCTACTCCCTATCTGCAGCATGGACTTGAAAATGCCCTAAGAGGGGGCGCCAGGGTGGCTCAGTGGGTTAAAGCCTCTGCCTTCGGCTCAGGTCATGATCCCAGGGTCCTGGGATGGAGCCCCATGTCGGGCTCTCTGCTCAGCAGGGAGCCTGCTTCCTTCTCTCTCTCTGTCTGCTTCTCTGCCTACTTGTGATCTCTGTCTGTAAAATGAATAAATAAAATCTTAAAAAAAAAAGAAAATGCCCTAAGAGGAAAAGGCAGTTTTCTTTTCATTTTAATTTTTATAATTTGTTATTTTTTAAAATTCCAGTAGAGTTAACATACAGTGTTATTTAGGTATAAGAGGAAAAGTCAGACAAATGTGTCTTCACCTAGTTTGCCTCTCATTTTTTTAAATTAATTTTTTTTAGAGAGGGAAGGAGGGGGAGGGGCAGAGAGAGGGAGATTGAGAATCTTTTTTTTTTTTTTAAAGATTTTATTTATTTATTTGACAGAGAGAGATCACAAGTAGACAGAGAGGCAGGCAGAGAGAGAGAGAGAGAGAGAGAGAGAAGCAGGCTCCCCGCCGAGCAGAGAGCCTGATGCGGGGCTCAATCCCAGGACCCTGAGATCATGACCTGAGCCAAAGGCAGCGGCTTAACCCACTGAGCCACCCAGGTGCCCCGGGAGATTGAGAATCTTAAGCAGACTCCATGCCCAGCTTGGAGCCCGACCTGGGGGTTTGATCTCAAGATCCTGAGATCATGACCTGAGCCAAAACCAAGAAATCAAGAGTTGGAGGTTTAACCGCCTGAAACACCGTGCCTCAGCTTCTCTTCTTTTAAGGGTTGTAGCTACTCTGGTTGCCTATTTAAGTTGCTCTCTCGTGTCTTCAAAGATTTTTTTGTTTAAGTATTTTTTCAGAGTTTACACTAGCTATCAGCAGGAATGTTAGTCTGATACAAGCTCCTGTGCCATTACTGCAAGCAGAACTCACCCAAATATGTTATTATTATTTTTTTAAATTTTGTTTTAGTACCCTGCTTTTCTGAATCATTAGACGTATACTTAGTCTTCATATTGGGTAAACCCATACTGGATTTTGGTTGTCTGTTCTGAGAATTTACTTGATTTCATTTGAATTTCACTAAGTAATCCAGTAAATTAATAATTCCTAAAGGCTCTTAAAGTTTCAGAGGTTGAAAATAGATGTCTAATAGTGACAACATCTTGATGTTGTCTGAAATAGACATTCCCTATTTTCTCAAATAGGGAATACATCCACATGGTTTAACATTTAAGATAAAAACGACACATAAGGGGTGCTTAGGTGGCTTAGTGGGTTGAGTCTCTGCCTTCAGCTCAGGTCATGATCCTAGGGTCCTGGAATCTAGCCCCGCATCTCATCTCGGGCTCTCTGCTCAGCAGGGGGCCTGCTTCCCCCTACCCTTCTGCCTGCCTCTCTGCCTACTTGTGATCTCTCTCTGTCAAATAAATAAATAAAATCTTTTAAAAAAAAGGACACACAATAAAAAGCTTCACTCCCACCCCTGTTGCATGTGTTTTAGAAAAACTGGCAGCTCCATTTTATTAACTAATCCCTGTCATAATCCCAGGAATTCCTTGACAGAGGTTTTGTGTTTTTTTTTTTTAACCAAACTTCTTTAAAAAAAGATTTTATTTATTTGAGAAAGAGAGAATGAGAGAGAGAGAGAGAGACCATGAGAAGGGGGAGGGTCAGAAGGAGAAGCAGACTCCCTGCTGAGCAGGGAGCCCAATGTCGGACTTGATCCCAAGACCCCGGGATCATGACCTGAGCTGAAGGCAAACACATAACTGACTGAGCCACCCAGGTGCCCTGTTTTTTTTTTTTTTTTTTTAATAGATTTTTAAATTTATTCATTTGACAGAGATACAGAGAAAGCACAAGCAGGGAGAGAGGCAGAGGG
Source organism: Lutra lutra (assembly GCF_902655055.1). NCBI lineage: Eukaryota > Metazoa > Chordata > Mammalia > Carnivora > Mustelidae > Lutra > Lutra lutra. The sequence continues at coordinate 63,067,440 of NC_062296.1, read as the reverse complement.
AGAGGGAGAAGCAGACTCCCTGCTGAGCAGGGAGCCCAATGTGGAACTCCATCCCACATCGAGCTGAGCTGAAGGCAGATGCTTAACCATCTGAGCCACCCATGTGCCCCTTATGTTTTGTTTTTAATAAATGACATTCTCCAGGAGGAATCATTACAGAGGAAGGCATCAATTCCATTTAATTCTGCAAACATTTAGTGTGTCGGGAACAATGTTAGCTATTGTGGAGTAGAAACATGAGTCATACAGTTGAGAGTGCGCTTCTCTTAATTAAAAAGGAGAAGAGAGTAGAATGAAGGACTATTTGTAAGGAAATCTGATGCCTTCTACTTGACCCAGTTGGAAGAGTTGTGATAGAAAAAGGTCCCATCCCTGCCCAGCTGACGCCTGGAGTTAAGGTTATATTCTTGGCTCTGTCTCTCTAAAAGGGTTTCTCTCTAGCCCAGCTGCTGCCCTGTTTACAGTCAAGCTCAGCACAAGGTCCAAGAACTTTGCTGGAAGCTTGGTGTCTAGTTCATAGGGAGAGGTTAGAACTAAGTCAAGCCTCTGCAATATCAGAATGTTTAACTAGCTACAGTTTACAACAGAGGGGTTGCTCAAAGGGCTGAGTGTTCTCCAGCCAAGTCTGAAAAAGCTGAACCCCTTCCTAGCAGCTGAAAAAACATGGAGTGTCCACAACAAATGTACTGAAGGTACTGGAAGCTGAACAAAGCCACAGAGGCAGCAGCAAGCAGATTCTGCACACTCCTTGTGTGGCCACACCTTCAGGTTCCTACAAGAGCTCCAAGGCAGGGTAATGGGTACACAGTGGGAGGGACTGAATGGCAAATCAGGGATGTTTGCTAGGAATTTGGGAGTACTGCTGAGGGAGGCTAGAAATTATGAGTGTCAGTGGTCAGGTTTATCTCTGGGTACCTTTGTTCCTCTGCAGGAATTTCAGATCGAGCACACTCCACCTGTGAGCTGCTCCTGGCCAGATAAAACCTGTGTTTCTTCCATGCTGCCTTTCCCATTGGAACTCAAGATGGGGCTTAGGACCTCTGGCTACCATTCTGTTTTGCTGCAGGTGGCAAGCCTCCTGGAGGGCTTTTGAAGCCTTTATCTGATTCTCCATTCATATGCTCAGAATAAAATTAACTTATAAACACCATTCTCTCCTGTGATGATTTATAAAAGTCTCTAGAGAGCAAGGGCTGGTGAATGATAATTAACTCCACCGTGTCCACAGTTATTTTTTTGAGATGCATAAGCAGGTCATTGTAAATTTAGAATGCTGTCCTTATGGCTTAAATGTGGTGATTGTTAAAAACAAAACAAAAAAAAAGATTGACAGAATTTTCTTTCTTGACCAACCTCCTGTTCCTTAAATCTTATTCATGAGGCTTAATTTCCTCGGGGGGGGGGGGTGTAAGTTTTCAGTTATTGAATTCTTATAGCGGGAGGGACTAGAGCAGCACCAGTAAAAATATAATGCAAGCCACAAATGTTTAAATTTTCTAAGTAGCCCCATTAAAAATGTAAAAAGAAACAGTTGATATTAATTTTAATATTTTAGTTAATCCAATATTTCTAAAATGTCATTTCAACACATAATCAATATAAGAATTATTGATGAGATAACTTTTTTTTTTTTTTTGGTACTAAGTGTTTGAGACCTGCTGTATATTTTACACTTCCAGCACATCTCAATTCGGGCTAGGCATATTTCAAATGCTCAGTAGCTACATGTGGCTAGTGACGACGACGGTACTGGGCAGCGCAGGACTAGAGCACAGGCCTCGGTGATGCCCTCGAGGTCCCCCTACGCATGCAATGAACCCCCTAGGCCGAATTCTAGGAGAGCATTAAGTGATGTTACAGGCGGGAGGATGTTTCGAATTGGGTCAGATGCCAGAATCCCACTTGGGATTTGCCGGTGAAGATAACTGGAAAGCAAAGGGGTGGGTGGCGTGGGTGGGGAACCTGCGCCGGGAAGGTCTGGGACCTGGAAAGAAGGAATTCGGAGGGCGCAGTTATGCAGGAGGTGTGAGAACTTGGTGGGTAGAGGGCAGAATCCTGCTAAGTGGACAGGTAGGACTTCACTGGCGCGACCCTTTGACGGTTGTTCCTTTTCTGTCTTTCCGTGCTCCTCACCTCCCAGCGGTGGTCTTCAGCCTGCCCAGCGTCTGGGCGGAGGAGGCCTGCACGCGCACCTGCCCCGCCGCCTGCGCCTGCAGCAGCACCGAGCGCGGCTGCTCCGTGCGCTGTGACCGCGCCGGCCTCCTGCGCGTGCCGGCCGAGTTCCCGTGCGAGGCGGCTTCCATCGACCTGGACAGGAACGGCCTGCGCTTCCTGGGCGAGCGGGCCTTCGGCACGCTGCCGTCGCTGCGCCGCCTGTCGCTGCGCCACAACAACCTGTCCTTCATCACGCCCGGCGCCTTCAAGGGTCTGCCGCGGTTGGCCGAGCTGCGCCTGGCGCACAACGGGGAGCTGCGCTACCTGCACGCGCGCACCTTCGCCGCCCTCGGCCGGCTCCGCTGGCTCGACCTGGCCTCCTGCCGCCTCTTCACGGTGCCCGAGCGCCTCCTGGCCGAGCTGCCCGCCCTGCGCGAGCTCGCCGCCTTCGACAACCTCTTCCGCCGCGTGCCCGGCGCGCTGCGCGGCCTGGCCAACCTGACGCATGCGCACCTGGAGCGCAGCCGCATCGAGGCGGTGGCCTCCAGCTCGCTGCAGGGCATGAGGCGCCTGCGCTCGCTCAGCCTGCAGGCCAACCGAGTCCGTGCGGTGCACGCGGGCGCCTTTCGCGACTGCGGCGCCCTGGAGCACCTGCTGCTCAACGACAACCGGCTGGGGGAGCTGCCCGCGGAAGCCTTCGTAGGCCTGCGCCGCCTGCGCACGCTCAACCTGGGTGGCAACGCGCTGGGCCTCGTGGCGCGCGCCTGGTTCGCGGACCTGGCGGAGCTTGAGCTGCTCTACCTGGACCGCAACAGCATCGCCTTTGTGGAGGAGGGCGCCTTCCAGAACCTCTCGGGCCTCCTCGCTCTGCACCTCAATGGCAATCACCTCACTGTGCTGGCCTGGGCCGCCTTCCAGCCTGGCTTCTTCCTGGGCCGCCTCTTTCTCTTCCGCAATCCGTGGCGCTGTGACTGCCACTTGGAGTGGCTGCGGGACTGGATGGAGAGCTCTGGGCGCGTGTCCGACGTGCCGTGCGCCGCCCCGGGCTCTGTGGCTGGCCTGGACCTCAGCCAGGTGGCCTTTGGGCGCTCTTCTGATGGCCTCTGTGTGGACCCCGAGGAGCTGAACCTCACCGCATCCAGTTCAGGCCCGTCCCCAGAGCCAGAGGCCACCACCGTGAGTAGGTTCAGCAGCCTCCTCTCCAAGCTTCTGGCCCCGAGGGCCCCAGTGGAGGAGGTGGCCAACACCACAGAGGGGCCGCTCAACATCTCCCTGTCCGACAGCCTTCCCTCCGCCGGGGTGGTCGTCTGGGTCCACAACGCCCGGTTTCTCCTCGGCTCCGGTCTCCTGCTCAGTGTGGCCCAGCACGCGGTGTTTGTCCTACACGTGGACTGACCTTGCCCCAGTGGGGTAGCCCAGATTGTCTTGGCCAGTGGGGGGAAGTGTAGTTAACTGGCCTTGAGATTGTTTGTGGTGGCGGGGAGAGGGGAACAGGGTGGGGGCAGGTGGTGAAAACTCCAGCCCAGGACGGAAGGGACAGTTAACTTTCAGAGATGGCTCTAGTAAGAGGAGAACCCTGGGCAATGCCACGCCAGGGGTGGGGTGGAGGTGGAGAGAGGAATGGATTTCTGTTCATGTCATGGGCATCAGTTGGAGAAGAGAATCAAGAGTGAACGTGGGCCCTCCAGTGAGAAGATTAGGAATTGGAAGCTCCTAGGGCTACAGGGCTCTACCCCATCACTTGCCCCCATCTTCCAGGAAACAGAGACTCCAGTGCCGGAAATAGCATCAATCCAGTGGCTAAGTACCAAGAACTGTGCCAGTTTTGCTGGTGGGACCGCCCATTAAGCCCAGTCCCTTTGTTTTCTACCACAGTTGCCCTCCCCCTCACGGAGGGACACAGGACACTAGAGTCCAGGAAGATGGACAGAACAGGAGAGAAGGGGGATGTGAGAGGAACTTAGACCCAAGGGGTTGGCGTTGGTTCCTGGGGTCTAGAATGTGTCAGGAGGCATTGAAAACAAAGATCCATTTCACTTACTTCACAGTTATTCCCAGGGGTGGCCTTAGCCACAAAACAACTTTAGGGCAGGGGAGGGGGAGAAAAGGCGGGGGAATGGGGTTTTCCATATACAACTAAGTGTGTAAAATACTAAGATTTAAAAAAAAAGTCAAACAAGTTTCTTTATTGCAAGATTTTTTAGTCTTTCATATGCAAACATGCATTGTGAATCTCCAGAGAGGCCACAAAATCCTCTTTCTTAGGTTGTGTAGAAGACAGAGATGCTGTTAGGGGGGTAGGGAATCTCCAGCTTGGATGATCCCATTAGGTGTGGAAATTATTATGGGTGGCACACTTTGGGGCTGACTAATGGCCAGGAGACACGGAGGCAGCCAGTAGCTGGGAAGGGGGCCACAGAGATTTCCCAGGGTAGGAGTTGGCCAACTGTAAGCCCCTAGGCCTGAGTGTCAGAGCAAATTCTGTATGCTTGCTAAATACTTGCTCACGCACTTGTCCACACATGAGTAACGATGACTGCATTTGTCAACATGCGCGAAATCCCTAGGTTTTGTTTTTTTGTTTTTTGTTCTTTGTTGTTGTTGTTGTGTGAGTAAAGTGATAGGGGTTTTTTAAGTGAGGATACAGAAAAAGCTCTCAGGAGGGAGAGCAGTCCCATCAGGGTTGCCCTCGAAATCTCTAGTTTTAATGTCCTGAATTCCTCTATGTTTGAAGAGCTGGTTTTTCAAAGTCCACATAATTCCACATAATGCGCCAAGCTGTCTGGTCTTCCTGGTGACAGTACTTCTTTGTTTCTAGGTCATACTAAGTATCAGAAATGTTGCAGAAAGCTCCTCTGAGGGTCGGAGTGTTCAAATGGGTTGTGATCTTTTGTGGTCAGTCACCTCACCTCAACCGGTCACAACCAGCATTTAAGAAAGATAGAACAGAAAAGTCACAGAGTCTTACATGTAACAGGTATTGTTTTGTGAAACTGTATTGAATTTGTACGCGTTTGTTCAGATGATATGTGTATGTGTGTATGTTGTGTCTGGATCACTGCATACAATTTATATTTTATTGTGGGCTATTGTTGAGAAAGTTTGAAAGTCACTAATCTGGAGGCTACATGATTTTCTCAAACTCTTTATTTTGAAATGTGTCGAACCTACAGGAAAGTTGCAAGGATAGTAGAATGAACACTTTGGCCATTCACCTTGGTTTCCAGATTGTTCACATTTTACTGTACTTGCCGTATATAATCTGAGTTAGTTGTAAACATCACAGCCCTTCACCCCTAAAAAAACCACAGCATGTATTTCCTATTCGGAACATTATCATTGATAGAATACTATTACTTAAAATATACTGTCTTGAAATTTCAGCGGTTGTCAAAATGATTTTTGAAGCAGTCATTCTTTTGCCTCTGAGTGGGAAAAAAGGTTCCTGTGTTCGTTTAATCACAATACTCAAAATTCCAAATCCGCCAGTTGACTTTAATATTTTAAAATGAATTCGTTCTCCAAATGTCTTTTAAGATGTGAGAACCAGATGAGGTCAGAAATGTTGTTTGTTCAAACTGTGTGTTGTGTCCATGGTAACTGGGTAAGGATCACGAGAATCCTGGAGACCAGATCTGTGCATTTGGGTAGCCATGGAAGCCCACGGCAGACATGTAGCCCGTGTTACTGAGGAACGAGATGCCGCCTCAGGAGGAATGTCCTGCCTTTCATTTGGAGCCGGTTCCCGAGAGTCAGTCTCAATTCTGCTGCTCCAATTCTGCCTGGTGGTTAGATGGCCAGCTTTTTAATGAACGTTTGTTTGACTGAATGTTTTTGAACAAGTATCAACACTGAAATAGCCTCCAGGGAGACAGATTTTTATAGAACTACCCAGCCCAGTAGAATTCTGGGAACGTGGGAGTTACTTACTGCCAAACAGATCCAGAGTCGCCTGGAACAGGTTCCCAGTGAATTGTGGCCATTATGAGCTTTCATGAGAGAACAGGGAGTGGAGTTCCCAGTTCTGAGTTCATTAAGTTTCCCACCCCTTCATTGGCTAATCATACCTTGAGAAATCCTAAGGTGCTACGGATTCTGCTCGGGAAAACAACGTGAACCTGTCTGGGTGGGCCATGTTATGCTGTGGTAACAAACGATCCACCTTAAGTTCCCCACAGCCGGGAAGTGTGGTCCTTCTGTGTGCCCAGGAAGAGACGAGGACTGGGAATGTGGAGGAACACGAGCAATGCTTCAGAGCTGCTCCAGGCGGTTCACCTGATACACAGTCAAGCCTGGACTTCTCTGAACTGTCAGAAGAAATAGAGACTCGAGGGAGAGATCTGGCAGGCAAGCCAGTAGCCTCCGCCTCTCCCTCCTCCAGGCACACCAGCTAGGCTTTGAATATGATAGTTGCTCTAGCCAGTAGGAAGCCTGTGGCCTCATTGGTTCTTTGAAGAACGGGGAGAGAAAATATAGGCAAAAGATTCATACTTTCCCCTTTAAATAATGTTTTCCACACAAACACTCAACTTACAGTATTCAAATCTTTGGAAGCTTGATCTTTGGAAAATTCCCTCTCACCAAGCTCCCTGGCTATTTCTAAGCGGTCTCCCTGTCGAGGTTTCAGGATGATCAAAGCCCCCATCTACCCACCTGTCAGGCCACCCAAATGCTGCCCTCTAGAGGACACTTGTCGGCTGGGCACAGCTGTCCTTGGCCATTGGCTCCCTCTGCCAGCTTCACCCTGACCTGGAGGAAGGGGACCCTATTCTCCCCTTCAGTACTCTGGCCAAAGGACAGCTTAGGTTCTCCCCCAAATCTCTCACAGCACAAAAGTGAAGGAGGTTTTTCCAGAGGGCTGGGTGTAATGGAAGTAAGTAGCCCCTCTGACCAGTCTTGGATGTGTTGGAATCCGCAGACATCAGACCCCTCTGCGGCCCATGTGACCGGGCTGGCTTAACCCCCCCGCCCCCCAGGGAGGACCCTTTTTTCCTTGTCCCTCAGTGTAAGGCCCACCTCCCCACTCTACAGGTAGTGGCCAGCCTTGCCCTCTGCAGCATTCGCTATAAGATACCACACACAGTTCCACAGTGGGGTCCAACAGAGCTGTAAGGACTAGTCAAGTTCAGATCTTCAGCCCAACCCCCCACCTGCCACCAGTCCTTTTTCTTCACCCTAGTGCCATGTGGCTTGAAACTGTGGCTCAGAGCTCCAAAGGAACAAACAACAGTTCTGGGGACGTCATTAACCTACAGAGCAAAGTAACATTTCTCTCCAAAAAGTCCCCACCTCTGGGAGACTGGGAGACACAGCTCTGATAAAAGATACAAAAGTCCCCTCCTTTTTTAAGTGTTATATAAATACACACACACACACACACACACACACACACACCAGTGTTTTGTTTTTTTGTTTATCCTGAAAGATAGTCTCTTTTTCTGGTCTGGGATAGGACTCTTCACTTCACTCTCTGAGATTCTGTTCAGGTTTGGCCCCCAAGAGTGAGGGGGTGGGCCCTGCCTTCTGTTTGCGCTGGGCCTGATGGCTTCACAGAGCAGAGGGGCAGTCTGTCCCGGAGGCCCGCCTAAGCCTCCATTCCAGTACCCAGAAACTGCTTGTGACGTGAAATGTTTCTGGGTCCCAGAAGTCTGAAGGCTCCATCTCTGCCAGTGTGGTCAGGAAAGGCTGAGGGGCGTAGGAGTATACGAGGGGTTTGGTGGTATTTTTATTGATCAGAGAAGGAGTCATGAGCAGCCTCTGGTCTCAAAGAACACTCCGGCATCGGTCTCCCTGTGGCCTGAGGTGCAAGGTTGCAGTGAAACATGGACCCCTCCAACCGTGTGCCCGGCCAACTTCAGCTGCTGCATGAACGTTACTTACATTCCTTCTGTTCGTGTCCCAGGCACAGAAAATTTAGGAGCACTTAGACAAACATTTGCCATTTTCAAGAGAGTTCCCTTGACATGTTGCTGACTGTTACATCTGTGATCCTGACAAGAGAAAAGGAGAGTTTTTGTTCAGCCATACTGGGATACCAACCTGCTGGGAGACCTATGTAGGGCTTATCTCTCTGGTTCCCAGCAGCCCAGCAGGAGTTCTTTTTGAACATATATGACCTCCCGGCTGAGGCCCACTCGTGGCTAACTCAGGATCCATTCAGCAGGTCATGGGATTGGTAGTAGCAACCAGCATTAAATAATAGTGACAATATAGATGGGGAAACTTCCACATGTATCACTGATAGTAACAAAAGTGTTATTTCATTAAACTTTGACTTGAGTTATGTATGTTTGTGTGGGCGTGCACAGGAACACAATAAAATACACATAAACACACACAAAAATGTACCTGTCACTGCAGATCACAATCGTGAATATCTGTAAGCCAGCGTCATAGGTCACTTTGACTCCTTACTTGTTTTCAAAGAGCGTGGGGTTGGAAGTAAAGTGCAGCACTCCATTTCATTTGTTGATTATTCTTCTCCCAGCCAATTTCTTTTCTTGCATCATCCCCCCAAAAGTAGGCTTGCCTTATTTATACCCTACTTACAAACCTAGTTAGATCAAAAGAAGTAAGATTGGGGGTTTTGGGGAGCACCTGAGCAATTAGAATCAAGGTGCTCTTTGATCACCCAAAGAGCCAGGGGGAAGTGTTGTGTGCAGACCAGGCAGCTAATGCCTGTGGGGCCCCCGCAGCGAGGTTCTGTAGAGGCCTGCAGAGCAGTAACGGCTGTTGCATTTAATAAGTTAATAACTAATAATGAGGATATCTTTGAATGATCCTCTTGGTGTCTCATGGTGATATCTATTACTAAAACATCTAATAACACGAAAAAAGAAAACCCAAGGATAAATGATTATAGACATGATCATTTTGCATGAACTTTGCTATGTGACCTCTGTGCCCTATGACACTATATATAACCGCCCTTCAGAAATGTTTCTAATTCTTCTTAAAATCTTGTTGCCCGGGAATTCAAATGGTACCATTTTTAACTACTTGTTAGGTGCCAGATAGTGCCTCATTACCTAATTCTCTCGCTTGGGCATTGTTATTCCCATTTTACAGATGTGGAAACTGAGGTTTTGAGAATCAAGTGACTTGCCAAAGGTCTGGGACTAGTAAATGCCAAAACTGGGATTTGAATCCTGGTTTCAAAGCTCTAGACCCAGAGGAAACTTCCCTGTTTTTAGATAGTGATTGATACTTTTCATCTCTGGGAAATTTTCTCTTCTGAAGCTATTAGTTGAAGTTCAGAAGAAATGAGTATAAGAAGATTCCAGAAGAACTATATACCATCACCACCACCAAGCAGGATTTATTCCAGGTATGCAAGTCTGCTTGAACATTTGAAAATCAATGTAATCTACTGTATCAATAAACTAAAGAAAAAAATCATGCCAATTAGTTCAGAAAAAACATTTGGCAAAATAGAATACCTATTCATAATTAAAAATGCTCAGCAAGTTAGAAACAGGGGGCAATGGCCTGAACTTGATAAAGAAGCATTTATATGAAATCTGCTAGCAATATCAGACTTAGTGGTAAAGAACTAAATGCTTTCCCCTAAAATCAGGAACGAGGTGAGAATGTCGACTCTCACCACTTTTATTCAGGGTAGTACTGGAAGTTCTAGCCAGGGCAGTAAGTCAAGAAGACGTACATATTTGAAAGGAAGAAATAAAATTGTCCTTATTTGCAAATGACATAATTTTCTATATAGGAAATTCCAAATAATATACAAAAAATTATTAGAACTAATAATATTCAGCAAGATCACAGGATCCAGGATCAATATGCAAAAATCAATTATATTTTGGGGCACCTGAGTGGCTCAGTTGGTTACATGTCTGACTCTTGACTTCAGGTCAGGTCATGATCTCAAGGTTGTAAGATCGAGCACTGCGCTGGGCTCTGCCCTCAGCGGGGAGTCTACTTGAGATTCTCTCTATCCCTCTCTTTGCCTCTCCCCCCAACCCCATCAGATAAATAAATAAATCTTTAAAAAAGATCAGTTATATTTCTATATACTAACAATGAACACATGGAGACCAAAATTAAAAACACAATACCATTTACAATCACTCCAAAGAAAATGAAATGCTTACATATACATTTAACAAAATATGGGGGCATCTGGGTGGCTGAGTCGGTTAAGCACCCAATTTATTTATGTCCTCCCCCAGATCTTCCATTTTATTTTAAAATTATTTTTATTAACATATAATGTATTATTTGCCCCAGGGGTACAGGTCTGTGGTTCATCAGTCTTACACAATTCACAGCACTCCCCATAGCACATACCCTCCCCAATGTCCATAACCCAACCACCCTCTACCTACCCCCTCACCCCCCAGCAACCCTTAGTTTGTTTTGTGAGATTAAGAGTCTCTTATGGTTTGTCTCCCTCCCGATCCCATCTTGTTTCATTTTTTACTTCCCTTCCCCCCACAACCCCCCGCCCTGCCTCTCAAATTCCTCATATCAGAGAGATCATATGATAATTGTCTTTCTCTGATTGACTTATTTCTCTCAACATAATATCCTCTAGTTCCATCCACATCATTGCAAATGGCAAGATTTCATTTCTTTTGATGGCTGCATAGTATTCCATTGTATATATATACCACATCTTCTTTATCTATTCATCTGTTGATGGACATCTAGGTTCTTTCCATAGTAAACACCCAATTCTTGATCTCAGCTCAGGTCTTGATCTCAAGGTCATGGGTTCAGCCCTGCATTGAGCTCCACACTGAGCATAGACAAAAACAAAACAAAATATGTACAGAGTCTCTAAGAAATGCTGATGAAAGAATATTTAAATAAATTGGAGAGACATACTGTGTTTATGGATGGGAAGACTCAATGTAGTAAAGATGTCAGTTCTCCCAGTTAATCTGTGGAGGTAATGTAATTTCTATTACGATTTCAGCAGTTATTTGTAGATATAGACTAGCATATTCTTGAACTTATACAGAGAGAAAGAGACCATAGGATAGCCAAACCCATCTTGACAAAGAGGAATAAAGTGGGAAGAATCCATGTGATAATAAGTCTTCTATATAGCTACAGTAATCAAGACAGTGTGATAATGTCAGAGATAGGAATGTCAAAACATAGATCAATGAACAGATAGCGAACCTGGAAATCAACCCACACAAATTAGTTCAGCTGATATTTGATAAAAGTGCAAAAGCGTTTCAATGGAGGAAGGGTAACCTTTTCAGCATGCGGTTCTGGAGTGATTGGACAACCACAGGCAAAAAAATGAGCTTTGACCTAACCCTCACACTTTATTAACAAAGTTAACTCAAAATGAATCTTGGAATTATATGTAAAATATAAAATAATAAAAATTTGACAGAAAAATAGAAAATCTTTGGAATCTAGGACTAGGCAGAGAGTTCTTAGTATTGACACCAAAGGATAATCCATAGAAGGAAAAATGGACAAATTCTATCTCATTAGAATTAAAAAGTTTTGTTCTGCAAAAGCCTATATGAAGAGGATAAAAAGATAACCTATAGCCTGGGAGATAATCTTTGCAGACCACATATCCTATTAAGGAATCTCACATTTCAATGGTAAAAATAGAAACAGTGTAATTAGAAAATGGCAAAACAGAATAGAGATCCCAGAAATAAATCCACGCATATATGGTCCATTAATTTAGGACAAAGGAGGCAAGAATATACAATGAGGAAAGGACAGTTTCTTTACTAAGTGGTGCTGGGAAAGCTGCACAGCCACATGCAAAAGAATGAGACTGGATCCCCATCTTCCACTGTCTTACGCCATACACTAAAATCAACTCAAAGTGGATTCAAGACTTGAACATAAGACCTGAAACCATTAAACTGGAAGGAAGAAGGTAGTAAGCTCGTTGACATTAGTCTTGGTAATGAGTTTTTGAATTTGACACCAAAACAAAGGCAACAAAAGCAAAAATAAACAAGTAGGGCTACATCAAATTGAAAAGCTCTGCATAGCAAAGAAAAATCATCAATGAAATGTGAAGGAAACCTACTAAATGGGAGAAAATATTTGCAAATCATCTTTTAAGGGGCTAGTATCCAAAATATACAAAGAGCTGTAATACAACTCAGCAAAACAAAACAAAAACCCCAATTTGATTAAAAAAATAGGCTAACAGTATCTGAATAGATATTTTTCCAAAGAAGGCATATAGATGGCCAACAGACACATGAAAATGTGCCTAACGTTGGGGCATCTGGGTGGCTCAGTGGGTTAAAGCCTCTGCCTTCGGCTCAGGTCATGATCTCAGGGTCCTGGGATCGAGCCCCGCATTGGGCTCTCTGCTCAGCAGGGAGCCTGCTTCCTCCTCTCTCTCTGCCTGCTTCTCTGCCTACTTGTGATCTCTGTCAAATAAATAGATAAAATCTTTTTAAAAAAATAAATAAATAAGTCCTGAGGAGGTAATGCACAGCATGGCGACTATAATTAATACTGTATTGCACATTTGGAAATTGCTAAGAGAGTAAATCTTAAAAGTTCTCATCACAAGAAAAAAATTCTGTATAATGGTGATCGATGTTTTGGTGTTCATTTTGCAATGTATCAAATTATGTTGTACACCTGAAACTAATGTATTACAATTATACCTCAATTTTAAAAAAAGGCAGGGGAGTGCCTGGTTAAGTGTCTACCTTCAGCTCAGGTTGTGATTCCAGGGTCCTGGGATCGAGTCCTGCATCGGGCTCCCTGCTAAGTGGGGGAGACTGCTTCTCCTTCTCCCTCTGCTGCTCCCCTTGCTTGTGCTCTCTCTCTCTGTCAAATAAATAAATAAAATCTTAAAAAAAAAAGACAGGGGTGTCCTGGCTGGCTCAGTCAGTACAACATACGATGCTTACACGATGCTTGATCTCAGTGTTGTGAGTTTGAACCCCAAGCTGGGCCTAGAGATTTTTTTTTTTAAAGCAAAAAAAAAAAAAAAAAAGAGGACAAAAGGCATGAACAGACATCTTTGCTGAAGAGGATATGCAGATGGCAAATAAGCACATGAAAAAATGTTTAACATCAATAGCCATCAGAAATATACAAATTAAAACCATAGTGAGATAACACCATACACCTATGAGAATGACTAAAATAAAAAATAGTGACAACACCAATTGCTGGCAAGGTTGGGGAGAAATTGGGTCACTCATGTATAGCTGGTAGGAAGGTAAAAGGGTATAGGCATTGTGGAAAGAGTTAGACACTTTCTTCCAAAATTAACATCCTGCTACCAAACAACTCAGCAGTTGTACTCCTGGTCATTCACCCCAGTAAATGAAAATTATGTTTACAAAAAAAAACCCTGTAGAAGAATGTTCATAGGAGTTTTGTTCATAATAGCTAAAAACTGGAAGTGGCTCAGATGTCCTTCAGTGGTTGAGTGGTTAAACAAACTGTGGTATATCCATAGCAAGGAATCCTACTCAGCAGGGAAAAGGAATGAACTAATGATACACAAAACAACTTGGATGTGGCTCCAGAGAGTTATGCTTAGTGAAAAAAGCCAATCTCAAAAGTTTACATACTGTTAGAGTCCTTTTATATAAGATATTTGAAGTGACAACATTTTAGAAGTAGAGAAAATGGGGAACCTGGGGAGCTCAGTTGGTTAAGCATCTGACTCTTGATTTCAACTTAGGTCATGATCTTGGGGTTGTGAGATTGAGCCCCACATTGGGCTCTGCCCTCACCATGGAGTCTGCTTTAAGATCCTCTCTCTACTCGCCCCCCACCCCCACCCTCCAAAAAAGAAGTGGAGAACAGATCACAGGTACATGGGGTTGGGGACTGGATTGGGGAGATGCGGGTGTGGGCACATAGGGATCCTGGTGATAGAATTGTTCACTATCTTCTCTGGTAATGTGTATGTGAGCTTACACAGGTTATAAAATTGTGTAGAACTAAACACACTACACACAAAGGAATATAAATAAAAGTGCGGAAATCTGAATAAGATTGGTGGGGTGGACTATATCAAGGTCAGTATCCTAGCTGTGATATTGCACTGTACTTTTGTAAAATGTTACCCCTGGGGGTAGTTAGGAAAAGCACACTGGGATCTCTCTATGTTATTTCTTACAACTGCATTCGAATCTATAATGATCTCAGTAAAAGACTTCCACTGAAAACAAAAAGATGTTGGGACATCTGGGTGGCTCAGTTGGTTGAGGGTCTGCCTTTGGCTCAGATTGTGATCTCAGGGCCTTGGGATGGAGTTCCATGTTGGGTTCCCAGCTGTGTGGGGTCTCTGATTGTCCCTCTGCCTCTCCCCACACTTGTGCTCTCTCTTTCTCTCGCTCACTCTTTCTCTGAAATAAACAAATAAAATTTAAAAAAAAATGCCGGGGCACCTGGGTGGTTCAGTCAGTTAAGTGGCTGCCTTCAGCTCAGGTCACGATCCCAAGGTCCTCGGATCGAGCCCCACATCGGGCACTCTGCTCAACGGAGAGCCTGTTTCTCCCTCTCCCTCTGCCTGCCTCTCTGCCTACTTGTGTTCTCTCTGTGAAATAAATAAATAAAATCTTAAAAAAAAAAGGATATGCCAAAATCTGGATCCTTGATTTTTAAGGCGAAGGGTGTTTCAAGACCTCTTTGCATTTCTGGCATGGGGAGCAGAATTTGCCACCCCAAGATATGTGTCCTTGGTATAAGATTATTTTCAAGAAACTGCAAACACAGGAGAAGCTCTGAAAACTAAGTATAAATTACCCTTTTGTAAGACACATTTAGGTATATAATGGAAATCTTCCATTTGTCAGGGTGTCTCCCTTGCTGTACCAGGAACGGGATGACTCAGGCTCTACGAACTCTTACCAATGGAGGAGGCGAAGGCTTACATCTGCATAATAACCTTACCCTTGTTTACCATGCTTTTCCTGGTAACCTCCCTTAACCGGCTCCCCACTCCCCAACATCTTCATTTGTCTTTCACTTGTCAACTGAAAAAAAAAGAAAGCCAACCTCAACATAGTTTAGTAAATGCTTAAATCATTGTCTTATTGAGGACTATAGCCTGGGAGACAGTATTTTAGATTGTCCTGAAAGATCTGCTGTGAAGCTTGTTCGTTTCCAGGGATTATATGCAAACAGGGGAAGGGGTATGTGTGCTTCCAAGTGGTTCTCCAAGGTCTATTTGTGCCTTACAAGGTATAATGTGGTTGTAAAAATTAAGGTTTTTTGATTTCCATATAGACACGTGAAAAACCCTTAGGTCATCTTAATACATTATGTTTCTCTCTCTTTCTTTCAAAGATTTTATTTTTAAGTAATCTCTACACCTGACATGGGGTTCGAACTTATAACCCTGAGATCAAGAGTTTTGTGCCAGCCAGGCACCCCATGATGTTTCTATTACATCTGATTGTTTAAAAGTATCGACTACATGCCTCCACTTGACTGGTTTTCTTGTTTTTGTTTTTGGTTTCTCCTTGAGGTCACCTGGGACAGTCACAAGAGGCTGACATCGGTCACCTACTGCAGTTTTAGTGAACAGTCCCCACTCTGGGGCAAATTGTGAACTATAGGCAACAATGGTGAACAAGAATGACTTTGTTCCACAGTAACAGGAAGGCTCATCCGAGTTGTGCTGGTATAGATGAGACAAGCATGTCCTCAAAAGGAGAACCCTCTCTAAGCTTCTGAGTTTGCTGAAGTTTAGGATTTTTATAGCTTGAAGTATCTCCTCATGTCTAAGTGAAATCATCAACCTTTATATAGAACTGTACATGTTATTTATAGTATCGAGACGTTTTGCCATCATTAGCTTTGTGTGAGTCCGACTAGATCACTGCATACAAGAGGCTAACAGTTTTTATAGGGAACATGTTAATGGTAAGAAGGGTAATATCAGAGCTAGAAACATAAGAATGATCTAAGTCAAGAATTTCGGAACCAAACATTTAGCTAATGTTTCCTCAAGACTGTGTTTTGGGTCACTTAAGGCTGATATGTGTTGTAATTAGCTTGCTTCCAGCATAATGGAGCCCCATGACTTAATCTGCTTGAACTGGGAGTCATCCACATGAATCTGTCCCATATCTGGAATAACTTTTCATGGAAAAGTCCATGTGGTATGGTTCCAAATGAACACTCTACCCTTTCGACAAGATTTTTTTTTTTAGTAAAATATCACAGATCAACATTGTTCCCCAGTAGCTGTAGTTTAGCTGTTCTGTTCTAGACCTTAGGGAAGAAGTCTGCTCCATATCTCATGAACCAGGCTTAGTCTTTTTTTTTTTTTAAAGAGTGTATTTATTTATTTGACAGATGGAGATTACAAGTAGGCCGAGAGGCAGACAAAGAGAGAGAAGGGGAAGCAGGCTGGGCCCGATGCGAGGCTCGATCTCAGGACCCTGGGATCATGACCTGAGCCAAAAGCAGAGGCTTTAACCCACTGAGCCACCCAGGCACCCCTGGGCTTAGTCTTGAGAATAGGTTAGTTGGTCCTGCAGGTGGGCTCTCAAAGTTCAGGGAATTAACAAGCATTTCTTATGGGAAGAAAAGAAAAATACAGGTTAATGGTTGGAGCAAACTTGAAACCCAGTGTCTGAGTCCTGAGTGCTGCTCGTGAGAAGATTGCTAGACCAGGCTTGAAGCATCTTCAGGGGGAATGAGGGCAGACCATGGCAATCTGACAGGTTTTCCTGCTTTGCAGTGTGAAAGTTTCTGGTGATCTTCCTGAGCGGCCCCGACAGCAACAGGCATGAACATGAACATTGCGTCCACATGGGCCACTGTGGCAGTTTCTCTAAGTTGACCTCAAGTTGTCTAGCTTCAGTTCACGGGGCTTCAGAAAAAAAAAAGAAAAGAAAAAAAAAGGCAGCTTCTTTCTCAACGATTCCAAGTCAAAACAATGAGAGAAAATTGGAATCCTTAGTTTGGAGAGTCATATAGCCAGATATTTAAGGAAATCAAAAGAATTTCAGTCTCAGCTCAGTTTTGTGGGCAAACAACAAACAGTGAAACATAATCAGACCTAGAGTCTAACATTCACAGAGGTGTGTTCCTGAAACATAAATTTTCTCTCTAAAATCACCCTCATTTCCACCAAAGGTAACCAAATCAAAACTAATTTGTTTATGAAATAAGTCTAATTTCAACAACTTGGCCTGATTATTTTACATAAGGCAGCAAGAATAGTGGTTGACCATATAAGTTCTTTCAAAAATCTGCTTTGCAGGGCGCCTGCGTCTGCCATGAAGCCATCCTTGAGTTCCTTAAAGCTGTCTGGTTGTATTTGAGTCTCTATAAGTCTTTCCCACGTACAACCTTCCAGTCAAAGCCCTGGTAGTATAACCAGTGTTTCCAGTGGTATCCTGTTACAAGGAGAACAGATTATTATTAAACTTATGCAAATAACTATAATTGCCATGAAAGTAACACTGGAGTGTTTCTGAAGTCTAGAGGGATCAGGTAGGGAGAAAAAGATAATTGTTTCCTTAAATCTGGAAGAGCAAATGTCAGAGAACCAGCAATGTTTCCTTAATTCTTTTCAGTCCCATGTTACTAATTCTTGTTCCTTTGGATGCAGTTTTTCCATTAACTCCAGAAATTCTTACTCGGTTTTGTTTTATGATCGTAAGGGTATCAGAAAACTGTGTCTGTCAAAAGTCCTTTCCATGAATCTTTTTGAATCTGAAGCATATTGTAAAAGCAGCAGATTAAAACAATAACTGTAAATGTGGAGACTAAAAAATGGGGGTACCTGAGTGGCTCAGTCGGTGAAGCGTCTGCCTTTGGCTCAGGTCATGATCCCAGGGTCCTGGGATCGGGTCCTGTATCCGGCTCCTTGCTCAGCAAGGAACCTGGTCCCCCTGCTTGTGCTCTCTCTGATAGATAGATAGATAATAAATAAATAAAAGACTAAAAAATGGCCATGGTTAAAGAGCTGATGAGAGTTCATTATAATACAGTTGACAAGGAAATTTGGTTATATCCTGTGGCAAGCAACACTTTGATAATGGAATTACAGGTGATGACATTATACAAGGACATATCAAAACTTTAGGAATTTTATATAATTTCTGGAACAGGTATAGCACAAGCCTATATAATATGACCTAGGAAGGTTTATCATCATTTATCTGAGAATGCTTCCCATGTAACCTAACATACCAAATAAGCCTGATTACTCAAAAAAGTCTTCTTTTAGAATCTGAATTTTGGGATGTTTGTTAAAAATATCAGAAGGTTGTGAAGCACAGGCTTAAATGGGATCACAGATCATTACAAAACCCAATACTTAATTATCTATTTAACCAAGGCAACAGACAATAAGAAATTCTAAAGGCAAGTACAGAAGTTTACATAGCTGTTAGCAAATCTTAGTTCTTTTAATATTGAGAAGATTCAGTTTTCCTAAGTGAGCAAGGACCTCGTAAAGACTAAACATAGAAACTTGTTTTTCTAGGCAGATTACATGAAAGATAAAAACCTTGTTTACAATTTTCTACTAAGAAGAGACCAACAGTAAACCCTTCTCTTGATGAGCGCTGGGTAATATATGGAACTGTTGAATCACTATATTGGTTTTTTTTTAAGATTTTATTTATTTATTTGACAGACAGAGATCACAAGTAGGCAGAGAGGCAGGCAGAGAGAGAGAGGGAAGCAGGATCCCTGCTGAGCAGAGAGCCCGATGGAGGGCTCGATCCCAGGACCCTGAGATCATGACCTGAACCAAAGGTAGAGGCTTAACCCTCTGAGCCACCCAGGTGCCCTGTTGAATCACTACATTGTATAGCTGAGAGTAATATAACACTGTATATGAACTATACTGGAATTAAAAGAGTAGACCAATAATCTAAGAAATTTTTGGTATTTTTAACAGAAAAACCAAATTCCAATCCTGTACCAGTGTACTTTAGATATTAAAGCTCATTCATTCTGATCTTAGTCTCAACCACACATAAAATTCTTTCCCAAAGATTCCTTTTGCATAAGCCTCATACAAATTTCTTTTTTTATTTAGACTTTGTCCTAAGTTTTCCTTCTCCAAAAAGCCAGTCTCATTTTAGGACAAAAGCACTTTCTTTTTCCTCAACAAAAAATGTACTCCTATTCCTCATACCTTTCTTACCCAAAACCCACGTCTTACTTTCCTTGCATACAGAGTTGTTTCCTTTATTATTTACAGTGGTTTTAATTGCATTTATTAGAATTCTTAATGCTTAGAAACCTTACTTTCTAGAGAAAACTAAGTAGTAAGCAATTGTGAACCATCTGTTACATCAGAATTCTCTAGATTGTCAAACTTATGAATACATCTCATAATTTCTAGAAACATGTGTTTTGCCAATGGTAGGTACAATCTTTCAGTAAAGCATAAAACATGTTTACCAACAGACCCAAATTTTTCTCTGTAATAAGGCAAAAGTAGATAAACCTGTGTTTAGTAAGCAATGTTTCAGGATTTTATTTGTGAAAGACTTAGATACCCAACGAATTCAATCCACTATATCATTTAACTTAGCAAAAGTTAGAAATTTTAGGTTACCAAAGATTTTAGAAGCTATTTAACTACAAACTTTTTATCTTATTTAACCCATTTGTTTTGAACAATTACCCACGAAAACTTCGTGAAACAAAGTCAACCATCATTTGTAGTCATTTTGCTGACAAACTACAACAGATACAACACGAATTTAACAAATTGAGTTAGACTAAAAAGTTGATTATCTGTATTGTGTTCAATATTAATAACTCAATGTTCAATATTAATAACAATATTAATAACAATTTTAATTAGACCAACAAACTTAAACTGCCTTTAATACTGAATATTTTTTCAGATCATGTGGACTTGAAACTTTTTTGGGTTAGTTCTGAGAATTTAATTTATATAAGCACTTAATTTTCTTTAAGCCAATCAAATAGAGCCCTTTTACAAATTAATTTTGGCGATACCACGTGGAGGTAGAAAATGCCACATATCTACAATACGTACAGACACAAACAAAAACCTTATAATCATTGTTTTAAGAATTTCAGCCACGAGGCGGGTATGATAATGCAGAACTTGCTGGTTTACAAAAGAACGATTGGACCCAGACTGGTTTTCTGGCAGATGGAATAAATTAAGGTCACCTACTCAGACGGCCAAAGGTTTTTTCCTGTTAACATTTGTGGAGAGGACACTTAAGATTTGTATTTATCCCTGACAAGTAACCTTATGGAAGCTGTGGGCTAGGTTTCAGACAAGTGTTTCTAGAGCCATTTGTATTTTTTTAACTTTTAATTTTTTAAAAAGATTTTATTTATTCATCTGACAGATCACAAGTAGGCAGAGAGGCAGGCAGAGAGAGAGGGAGGAAGCAGGCTCCCCGCTGAGCAGAGAGCCTAATGTGGGGCTCGATCCCAGGACCCTGAGATCATGACCTGAGCCGAAGGCCACCCAAGTGCCCTTTAATTTACTTTAAAAAAAAAAAGATTTTATTTAACAGAGAGAGACACAGTGAAAGAGGGAACACAGGCACTGGGAGTGGGAGAGGGGTAAGCAGGCTTCCCCCTGAGCAGCGAGTCCAAGGAGGGGCTTGATCCAAGGACTCTGGTATCATGACCCGAGCCAAAGGCAGACGCTTAACTACTGAGCCACCCAGATGCCCTGAATTTTTTTTTTTAAAGGTTTCTCTTTCCTTTTTCTTTTCAGTCTTAGAAATAGGAAATGATCTAGATAAGAGTTTATCTAGAGTTTATAAGACTTGACATTGGGGCATCTGAGTGACTCAATTGGTCAAACGTGACTCTTGATCTCAGCGTCATGAGTTCAAGCCCTGTGTTGGGCTCTACACTGGTTGTGAAGCTTACTTTAAAAAAAAAAAAAGACTTTTGGAGGTCCGGGGATTGGCAAAAAGGACAGATTGAAAGACTCTGAATTATTTCGGGGGCCAGATTTCTAGTTTTGCTAAGCTTTGCAAGGTAAGGACAGCTGCCTTTAATCCTTCAAGGAATTGGGTTGCAACTTAAATGACATTCTAGGTTGATCTGTTCATCTGGTTTAGTTCTTCCCCTCTGGGTACATAGTTCTAATTTTAGCTTAGGGGAGGGGGCCTTAAAAAATTCCTAGCAGGCTATGAGTATCAGTGACAGTGGGGCCAACTCTTGACTGTAGAGCCATAACTGCATTAGTATGGTGAGGAGAAGGAGGCTTTGATTTTAATGCCTTATTGCCTGGCAGCTCATTTTAAGGGTAAGAAGGAAGTGGAGCAGTTGGAAGTTCTTCAGGAGTTGATAATTTTGAGCTTAATGTTGTCACAATTTCAGAAAGTTTCTTATTAGTCTCTTGCGTGGATAGTATCTGGTCAATTTCTTTTAGAAGCTTCTAAATAGCAATTAAAATATGTATCCTACTCAGGTGGTTTAGTTCCGAAGCCAGCTTTCTTGAGTTGGGTGTGCAGATAAACTAGTTCGGATTCCAAAGGACCCCCATTTAGGTCAGCTGAGCCATTAGGATCCTCCTTAGTATAATTTTCTGATTTCTTTAGGAACTTGCAAGAATAGGATCCATGTGCTTTAAACATGAATCCCACCAGAGTCTTGGAAGGTGGTTCTCCATCCCGGTTGTCCAGTTGTGATGGCCGATCTCTCAGTGGTTTTGAAGGCTCGGCACTACCTAAGGGGTTTTATTGTGGACCAGTGCGCTGATTAGAGGGATCTCGCTGTCGCAGGTGTTACCCCCCCGAGCCAATTGATCGTATTTTGTGTCTCGGTTTTCTCTTGGTTTAGCCTAGCTAAATCGAAAGTGCTCGGAGAGCTGAGTGGCCAACTCTTATATGCGTCCCCGGCAGAGCAACTAAATTATTTGTATTGTGAATGGGAATCCCTCTGGGACTGCCTGCACGGTGTGAGGTTAACCTCTGTCACTCTCTAATGAGTGGAGCTAGCGTCCCTGGTCTTCTGATTCATTCAGAATCTCGTCTATATGATTGTAGCATTGAGCATTCAAATTGGCAAAATAGCAAAGGATTTTAAATTCCTGGGATGAGGATTCGTCTCCGATAGACCTGTAACCGGCGCTCTAGGGAATGGCGGCGACTCTTCGGACTTACGAATGAAAAGAGAGACAACGGAAAAGACCTGAAGCCTGTGTCACACCCAGGATACGGCCCTTTCCTGTCTTGGCAGGAGAAAGACCAGAAGCAACCATGAAGAAGACTCTGGACTTTCTACCCACCAAACCGGGAGGTCTGGATCTGGGGAAAGACTCACCCAGGCGTCCGTCCTCCTTCTGAGGACACAGGTTGGACGCAAGGGGCCCGTTCTGCTACCAAGGCTCCGGTTCCTCGTGGAGTCCAGTTGGAAAGGTGGCATCTCTTCCGGTCGCCATCCCTTCGTGGTCGCCAAATTGTTGCTTGGAAAAAAAAAAAAAAGCCAACCTCGAAATAGGTTAGTAAATGCTTTTTTCATTATCTCGCTGAGGACTGTAGCCTGGGAGACAGTATTTCAGATCGCTTGGAAAGATCTGCTCTGAAGCTTGTTGGTTTACAGGGGATTATATGCAAAAAAAAGGGGAAAGGGTGTGCGTGCTTGCCAGCGGTTGGCCAAGGTGTAACTGCGCCTCCCAAGGTGTAATTTCTTCGGTTGTACACATTTAAGTTCGTCGATTTCCACACGGACTCGTGAAAGACCATTAGATCCTCTCAATACAGTGTGTTTCTGTCCTGATTGTTCAAAAATATTGCCAGCATGCCTCCCCTTTACTGGTTTTCTGGTTCTTGTGTTTGGTTTCTCCTTGAGGTCCCTTGAAATGGCCACAGGAGGCCGCACAGCTGGAGATGGTATTTAAGGTGATGGCTCGAGCCATTTTGGGGGGGTTACTCAGTTTTCCTGGGTCTCCTGTTATTAAACTTATGTTTTTCACCTGTTAATCCATTTTATATTAATTGATTAGACTAGTCAGAGAACCTAGAAGGAAAAAAGGGAAAACGTTACCACGCCTACAGTATGGTTTAGGTACTAGTTCTCTGATCCTCTCATCTTTGTTTTGTTTGTTTCTTTTTTTGTTTAATATTTTATTTATTTGTCAGACAGCACAAATAGGGGAGGGGGGCAGCAGGCAGAAGGAGAAGCAGGCTCCTCCCTGAGCAAGGAGCCTATTGCTGGGCTTGATCCCAGGACTCCCAGAATCATGATCTGTGGGGAAGGCAGCCCCCTTAACCCACTGAGCCACCTGGCGTCCCTATCTCCCCCCTCCATCTTTGAAACAAATTTTACTGAGAAGGAAAACAACCTTCATGATGAAACATGGTTGCGATTTTTTTTTTTTTTTTGGCTTTTCTGTCCTCCCCACTGGTAATTTTCTTTGCTGACTTTTTTTTTTGCTTTCTCTAGTTTTAACATCTGTTCATCAGCAAAACAGAACACTGTCCATTATGCACAATACCCTCAAAGGCTCTCCCTGGGGGATTGAGATATTTATCTCTCAAGCTGAGAAGTGGCATTGCATGGGTCCCTGGTGTGTTTTTTTGGCCTGGTAGGCTAGCATCTTCTGGTTAGGAGCTGGCCTCCCCAGCACAGCACCTCACTAATTTCAGGCTGTGGCCGACCAAGAACGCCTTGTGCCTTCTGCTCTCCCTGGCACACGGCTGACATCACACTGCTTACTCACCATGATTTATGCAGTGACTGCATGGACGGCCTTCTGAGAAGACCAACCAGCATCCCTCGTCTCATCTCATTACTGGGTTCTGAAGCTTCCCTTTGCTCATGAGGAAAACGCTTTTTACCTCAAAGAGCTATTGTGAGGAACAAAAATAGAACTAGCTGTGAAGCACTCTGCACACGCCAAGGAAATGTGAGTCACTCCGGGACTCTCAAGTAGGACTGGGCTCAGCTGTAACATAAACCATGCCCCCCCCCCCCCCGCCCCCCAGTCCCAGCGGCTGAAACAGGGTAGAAGTTTATTTTTCTCTCATGATTAAGTCCAAGGGAAGTTGTAGGGGAGGAAAAATAATTTTCCTTTTCCCCTTCTGAGTTCTGAGCCCAGAGCCCTGCAATAGAAGATTAACAAGGAGAAAACCTGCTCCCCCCAGCAGTGGTTTATTAACCTGTTGGTCTCCTGTATGTGTGGGAGAAACTCAGGGAAACTGAGCAACTCTCCGAGGTGGCCTAACCAGTTTTTTTTTTTTTTTTAAGATTTTTTTATTTGAGAGAGAGGGTGAGAGTGTGAGAGAGATAACACAAGCGGGGCGGGGAGGGGAGAGGGAGACTCCCCTGCTGAGTGTGGAGCCTGATTCGGGGCTAGATCCTGCGACACTACCCGCCCGTCCCTCCCCAGTCATGACCTGAGCCAAAGGCACATGCTTAACCTACTGAGCCACGCACCTAACTGGCTTAAATACTATCTTCAGCTAAAGGCAAAAGAATGAAAGTTACTATGTGTGGATGTGGATGGGGGTTAGTTCTGAGGGGTGACCCAGAAAAACACAGGCAAACCGGGGTCAGGTGGTTATGCAGATTTAAGTCCGTACCTTCTCCACTGGTTAGAGTTCCTTGTGGCTCAACCTTTCTCTTCTGGTACCGCGCGGGCCACACCCTTACGGATGGAGAGTTCCCTTATACGTGAAAACGGTCATCACAAAAGGGTTAGCTTGTTTTCAAAGCTGCTTCTGTGTCTCCTGTTTCTCAAAGGAATCCTTACGGTACAGAGGCCTGTTTTGGGTTGGTAGCTTCTGCTCCCTTTCAAAGGCTGGAGCACCCCCGACGCACCTCTGCTCCACTGAGCTCTGAAGGACCTAGAATCTCCCCATGTTATTGGTCTGTGGTGTCAGGTTTCTAGTCTCATCGCAGTCTTCTGATCTAAGAGGGGTGCCAGAGCGCCGTCTGACCCCAAGGAAAGATACACTCCTGTGTGCATCTTTACTTAATGTGTCACTTCTGATCACCAAATGTGTGGTTAAGTTTCCCGCAATTAGCGGATACCTGCTGGGTGTCCTACAGTTGAACTGAATTCTAACACTATCTCCCTGGGGAGAACATCAGACCCTGCAGGGTAAAGGCTCAGTCCCACAAGACTTCTAACCCCCTTCAGACAGCAGGTCTAAGTTTAGGCTCTCACCAGTGCTTCTGACTGACTGTAGATCAGTTCCCACATCTCCCTCCTTGGGTTCGATTAATTTGCTAGAGCGGTTCCCAGAGCTCCAGAAGATAGTTTAAAAAATAATTTTTTATTATTTTTACTTTTAAATTAACATATAATATTTGCTTCAGGGGTACAGGTCTGTGATTCATCAGTCTTACACAACACCCAGCACTCACCATAGCACATACCCTCCCCAATGCCCATCACCCAGCCACCCTGTCTCTCCCACCCCTCCTCCCCTCCAGCAACATTCAGATTGTTTTGTGAGATTAAGAGTCTCTTATGGTTTATCTCCCTCTCTGGTTTCGTCTTGTTTCATATTTTCTTCTCTTCCCCTATGATCCTCTACCTTGTTTCTTAAATTCCACATACCAGTGAGATCATGGGATAATTATCTTTCTCTGATTGACTTATTTCACTTAGTATAATAGCTTCTAGTTTCATCCATGTCGTTGCAAATGGCAAGATTTCCTTTTTTTGATGGCTGTGAAGTAATCCATTGCATACATATACCACATCTTCTTTATCCATTCATCTGTTGATGGACATCTGGGCTCTTTCCAGAATTTGGCTATTGTGGACATTGCTGCTATAAACATTGGGGTACAGGTGCCCCTTCAGATCACTACATTTATATCTTTGGGGTAAATACCCAGTAGTGCGATTGCTGGGTCTTAGGGTAGCTCTATTTCAACTTCTTGAGGAACCTCCCTACTGTTTTCCAGAGTGGCTGAACCAGCTTGCATTCCCACCAACAGTGTAGGAGAGTTCCCTTTTCTCTACATCCTCTCCATCACTTGTTGTTTCCTACAGGTTAATTTTAGCCATTCTGACTGGTGTGAGGTGGTATCTCACTGTGGTTTTGATCTGTATTTCCCTGATGCCACGTGATGTGGAGCACTTTTTCATGTGTCTGTTGGCCACCTGGATGTCTTCTTTGCAGGAATGTCTGTTCATGTCCTCTGCCCATTTTAAAATATTTATTTATTTTTAATTTCTTTTCAGTGTAACAGAATTCATTGTTTATGCACCATACCCAGTACTCCATGCATTACATGCCTTCCATAATACCCACCACCAGGCTCACCCAACCTCCTACCCCCCACCCCTCTGCCCATTTCTTGATTGGATTATTTGTTCTTCCAATCCATGAACATGGAACATTTTTCCATTTCTTTGTGTCTTCCTCAATTTCTTTCATGAGTATTTCATAGTTTTCTGGGTACAGATTCTTTGCCTCTTTGGTTAGGTTTATTCCTAGGTATCTTATGGTTTTGGGTGCAATTGTAAATGGGATCGACTCCTTAATTTCTCTTTCTTCTGTCTTGATGTTGGTGTATAGAAATGCAACTGATTTCTGTGCATTGATTTTATATCCTGATACTTTACTGAATTCCTGTACAAGTTCTTGCAGTTTTGGAGTGGATTCTTTTGGGTTTTCCACATAAAGTATCATCATCTGCAAAGAGTGATAGTTTGACTTCTTCCTTGCCGATTCAGATGCGTTTTATCTCTTTGTGTTGTCTTATTGCTGAGGCTAGGACTTCTAGTACTGTGTTGAAAAGCATTGGTGTTACTGGACAACCTGCCATGTTCCTGACCTTAGGAGAAAAGCTCTCAGTTTTTCCCAAATGAGAATGATAGTTGCTGTGGATTTTTTTTATATATGGCTTTTATGATATTGAGGTATGTACCCTCTATCCCTATACCGTGAAGAGTTTTAATCAAGAAAGGATGATGTATTCGTCAAATGTTTTTTTGCATCAATTGAGATGATCATATGGTTCTTGTCCCTTCTTTTATTAATGTAGTGTATCACATTGATTTGCAGATGTTGAACCAACCTTGCAACCCAGGGATAAATACCACTTGGTGATGGTGAATAATCCTTTTAATGTACTGTTGGATCCTGTTGGCTAGTATTTTGGTGAGAATTTTCGCATCTGTGTTCATCAAGGATATTGGTCTGTAATTCTTTTGAATTGGGTCTTTTTCTGTTTTGGGATCAAAGTAATGCTGGCCTTATAAAATGAGCTTGGAAGTTTTCCTTCATTTTGTTTTCTGTTTTTTGGAACAGTTTCAGAAGAATAGGTATTGGGGTGCCTGGGTGGCTCAGTGGGTTAAGCCGCTGCCTTCAGCTCAGGTCATGATCCCA
Organism: Lutra lutra; assembly: GCF_902655055.1. Classification (NCBI taxonomy): domain Eukaryota; kingdom Metazoa; phylum Chordata; class Mammalia; order Carnivora; family Mustelidae; genus Lutra; species Lutra lutra. The sequence continues at coordinate 63,040,033 of NC_062296.1, read as the reverse complement.
GGTCCTGGGTTCGAGCCCCGCATCGGGCTTTCTGCTCAGCAGGGAGCCTGCTTCCTCCTCTCTCTCTGTCTGCCTCTCTGCCTACTTGTGATTTCTCTCTGTCAAATAAATAAAATCTTTAAAAAAAAAAGAAGAATAGGTATTAATTCTTTAAATGTTTGGTAGAATTCCCTTGGGAAGCTGTCTGGCCCTGGGCTCTTGTTTGTTGGGAGATTTTTGAGGACTGCTTCAATCTCCTTACTGGTTATGGGTCTGTTCAGCGTTTCTGTTTCTTCCTTGTTCAGTTGTGGTAGTTTTTATGTCTCTAGGAATGCATTCATTTCTTCCAGATTGTCTAATTTGCTGGCATATAGTTGCTCATAATATGTTCTTATAATTGTATTTCTTTGGTGTTGGTTGTGATCTCTCCTCTTTCATTCATGATTTTATTTATTTGGGTCCTTTCTCTTTGATAAGTCTGGTCAGGGGTTTATCAATCTTATTAATTCTTTCAAAGAACCAGCTCCTAGTTTCATTGATCTGTCCTACTGTTCTTTTGGTTTCTATTTATTGATTTCTGCTCTAATCTCTATTATTTGTCTTTTCCTGCTGGGTTGAGGCTTTATTTGCTGTTCTTTTCCCAGGTCCTTTAGGTGTAGGGTTAGGTTTTGTATTTGAGACCTTTCTTGTTTCTTGAGAAAGGCTTGTAGTGCTATATACTTCTCTCTTAAGACTGCCTTTGCTGAATCCCAAAGATTTTGAACAGTTGTGTTTTCATTTTCATTTGTTTCCATGAATTTTTAATTCTTCTTTAATTTCCAGGTTGACCCAGTCATTCTTTAGTAGGATGCTCTTTAACCTACATGTATTTGAGTTCTTTCCAACTTTCCTCTTGTTGTTGAGTTCTAGTTTCAAAGCATTGTGGTCTGAAAATATGCAGGGAATGATCCCAATCTTCAGTACTGGTTGAGACCTGATTTGTAACCCAGGATGTGACCTATTCTGGAGACTGTTCCATGTGCACTAGCGAAGAATGTGTCTTCTGTTGCTTTAGGATGGAATGTTCTGAATATATCTCTGAAGTCCATCTTGTCCAGTGTGTCACTCAAAGCCCTTATTTCTTTGTTGATCTTTTGCTTAGATGATCTGTCCATTGCAGTGAGGGGAGTGTTATAGTCCCCTACAATTATGGTATTATTGTCTATATGTTTCTTTTTTATGATTTTGTTTTTAATTGGCTTATATAATTGGCTGCTTCCATGTTAGGGGCATAAATATTCACAATTGTTAGATCTTTTCATTGGATGGACCCTTTAAGTATGATATAGTGTCCTTCCTCATCTCTTATTATAGTCTTTGGCTTAAAATATAATTTGTCTGATAAAAGGATTGCCACCCCAGCTTTCCTTTGATGTTCATTAGCATGGTAAATGGTTTCCAACCCCCTCACTTTAAATCTGGAGGTGTCTTTGGGTCTAAAATGAGTTTCTTGCAGACGGCATATCCATAGGTCTTGCCTTTTTTATTTAATCTGATACCCTGTGTCTTTGACTGGGGCATTTAGCCCATTGGCATTCACGGTAACTATTGAAAGATATGAATGTAGTGCCATTGTATTGCCTGTAAGGTGACTGTTACTGTATGTTGTCTCTGCTCCTTTTGGCCTTTCTCTTTGCTTCAAGGACCCCTTTCTATATTTCTTGTAGGGCCGGTTTGGTGATCACAAACTCTTTTAGTTTCTGTTTGTCCTGGAAGTTTTTTTTATCACTCATTCCAATTTCAATGATAGCCTAGTTGGATAAAGTATTCTTGGCTGCATAATTTTTCTTGTTTAGTACCCTTATTATGTTTTTTAAAAGATTTTATTTATTTATTTGAGAGAAAGAAAGAGAGCAAGCCCGAGCAGGGGAGGGCAGAGGGAGAAGCAGATTCCCCATTGAGTAGAGGCCCCCCCCCCCCCCCGACCAATGCAGGGCTTGATCCTAGGACCCCAAGAGCACGACCCAAGCTGAAGGCAGATGCTTAACTAACTGAGCCACCCGGGCACCCCCTGAAGACCATTTAGTTAGTGAATTACCAGTTTAGTATGAAGGGGAACAAAATATACCACCTCAAAATATGCCTCTTTGGCATGAGGATTATTTCAAGCTGGTTATTTTATTTTTATTTTATTTATTTTTTAATATTTTATTTATTTATTTGACAGCGATCACAAGTAGGCAGAGATGCAGGCAGAGAGAGAGAGGGGGGGAAGCAGGCTCCCCTCTGAACAGAGAGCCCAACATGGGGCTAGATTCCAGGACCCGGGGATCATGACCTGAGCCAAAGGCAGAGGCTTTAACCCACTGAGCCATCCAGGAGCCCCTAAGCTGGTTATTTTTTTTTTTTTAAAGATTTTATTTATTTATTTGTCAGAGAGAGAGAGAGGGAGAGAGAGCAAGCACAGGCAGACAGAATGGCAGGCAGAGGCAGAGGGAGAAGCAGGCTCCCTGATGAGCAAGGAGCCCGATGTGGGACTCGATCCCAGGATGCTGGGATCATGACCTGAGCCGAAGGCAGCTGCTTAACCAACTGAGCCACCCAGGCGTCCCCTTAGCTGGTTATTTTAAAGAAACTACAGGCATAGCATGTGTGGATGGGTTTGACTCTCTGGGTTTGGGTGGCCTGAGGCTCTGTTTGGATGATGTGGCATTTAGAGCACAGATACCTCAGCTGTACTGTCTATTCCTGGGTCAGTCAGGGGCCAGTCAGGAGACAGAAAACAACACCAGTCATTGGAGAGAACTTGTTTTATTTTACTTCTTCTAATCTTATTCTGAAATAATTTTAAACTTACAGGAAGTTTTAAAATTCATTCAGAGAATTCCCATATACCCTTCTCCTGGCTTTCTCTAATATTGACATCCTGCATAAGCATAACTACAATACAATGATCTAAACCAGGAAATGAACACTGATAAAATACTACTCCCCACACTACAGACTTGGTTGGAATTTCTCTGTTTGTCCTGCTAATGTCCTTTTTCTGGTCCAGGCTCCAAACCAGGATCCCACATTTCATTTAGTTTTCATGTTTCCTCAGTTTCCTTTGTCTTTCATGACGTTGGCACTTTTGAAGAGTACTGTCCTGTTACTTTGCAGGAATATCTTTCAATTGGGGCATCTGCATAGCTCAGTCAGTTAAACGTCTGACTCTTTCTTTCAGCTCGGGTCATGATCTCAGGGTCTTGATATTGAGCCTGGCAGGTGGGCTCCACACTCAGTGGGGAATCTGCTTCTTTCCCTTTTATTTTTTTAAGATTTTATTTATTTATTTGACAGAGAGAGATCACAAGTAGGCAGAGAGGCAGGCAGAGAGAGAGGAGGAAGGAGGTTCCCCGCTGAGCAGAGAGCCCGATGTGGGGCTCGATCCCAGGACCCCGGGATCATGACCTGAGCTGAAGGCAGAGGCTTTAACCCACTGAGCCACCCAGGTGCCCCTGTTTCTTTCCCTTTCCCTCTGCCCCTTCCCCTGGTGTGCATATGCACGTATGAGCACACATTCTCCCTCTCTCTCAAATAAATCTTAAAAAGAATATCTCTCAATTTGTCTGATGTTTTCTTATGGTTATATTGAGATGATTCATTTTAGGCAAGAATATCAGAAGTGGTGGCTGTTCCCTTCTCGTTGCTTCTTCTAGGGAGACATGTGACATGTGACGTTGATGTGGATATGTCTTATACTGGTGGTGTTAACTTTGATCACGGTAAGGCAGTGTATGCCAGGTGTCTCCACTATAAAGTTAATTATTTTCCCCTTGTAATCGATCAGTATCTTTGTACTAAAGATCTTTGAGTCTCTGCAAATTTCTTATCATACTTTCACTCACTAGAGTTAGAATCACTGATGCTTTCTACTTGCAAAAATTACGACTGTAGTGCTTGCCAAATGGTGCTTTTTCTAATTCTACCATTTCTTTGTTAACTGAAATTCTACCATAGGAAAGAGTATTCCCTTTCCCCTACTGAGTTATTTATGTATTTATTTTCACTTATATGGACTTGCACAGAAAACATTTAAGACATTATGAACTAGTTATAAAGTTGTTCACTGGGTACCTGAAAAGTTGAACAAGTTTTCACTTTCTAGCATAATTAGCCATTAGAAAAATGCTAAGTAAAACCATGAGATAGTACTAACCAGCTCTCAGAACTGGCAAAAATAAAAAAAAAATTGTGACAAGACCAAAAGCTGGTGGGGGTTCAGGGAAACTGGAGGTCTCCTACGTAGCAGGTGGAACTGTAAAATGGTACACTCTGGAGAACACTTGGGCAGTTTCTTAAAGTTGTCCTACAACCACCATATGCTCTAGCTATTGAACTCTTGGCCGTTCATCCCACAGAAATGAAAACTTAAAGAAATGGGGAACTCTGAATCTTAGAAAATAAATATTAAACTTGGTGGGGGATGGTACCTGGCTGGCTCCGACGTAGAGCACATGACTTTTGATCTTGGGGTTGCTTCTTGAGTTCAAACCCCACACTGGGCATAGAGTTTACTTAAAAAAACGTTAGACTTGGAAGCAAAAATGAAAATTAAAAAAAAAAAAACTAATGTTCATACAAAAACCTTTATGAACAAGTGTTCGTAGCAGCTTTATTTGTAAGATCCCCAACCTGGAATCCATTTGCTGTCGTTCAGTGGTTGAGTGGTTAAACAGACCGCTATGTCCACACTAAGGAATACTACATGGCAACAAAAAAGGAATGATCTAGAGATACAACAACTTGGCCAAATCTCCAGGGAGCCATGTCAAATTAAAAAAGTCAGTCCCTCAAGTTTATGTACCATATGATTCCATTTTATATTAGAATTTTGAGATGGTAAAGTTGTAGAAATTCAGAGAGACTAGCGATTGCCTTGGGGTTAGAGAAGAGTATGGGTGGGGATGAGAGAGAAGAGGCGGCTGGGGTTCTAGACCGGCATCAGGAGGGGTGCTTGTAGGGATAGAGCTGTTCTGTGTATTGACTGTGGTGCATACACACCCCTGCATCGGTGATAAAGGTGTATAGAACTATATACACAAACACACAAGAATGAGTACAGGTAAATGGGAAGTAAAATCATTGGATTGTATCAACGTCAATATCCTGGAAGTGAGATTACACCATAGTTTTGCAAGATGTTGCCACTGGGGGAAACTGGGCAAAGCATACAAGGGATCTCCGTGTTGTTTCTCCCAACTGCGTATGAATCTATCATCTCCGTAGAATTTCTAATTAAAAGAAAGTGAACGTGGGGGAGGCACTCGGGTGGCTGTCAGTTGGGCAGGGGCGCCTCTTGACTCGGGTTCAGGTCAAGATCTCAGGGTCCTGGGATCAAGGCCTTTGACTCTGTGCGCACTGGAGAGTCGGCTTGAGATTTTCTCAATTCCTCTTCCTCTGCCTGTCCCCCTGCTGGTGTGCGCATGCATGCGTTTTCTCTTTCTCTGTAAAACAAGTCTTAGAAAAACAAACAAAAAACCAAGCAGTGAACACTAAGACATCAAATTGGTAGCAACTGCAGGAAGCAGCTACCACCCCCTGGCTAAAGAAGCAAAGGGAGGATGACGGAATCATTAAAATTTAGAAACTTGGAGGAGGGACCCATGAGGATGAAACTTAGACCTCTCAGGAGGGGCCACCGCTGGGTCCACCGGAGGAAGTGTTGCTGGCATGTTGCTCTTAGGAGCCGGGACACAAACAGGCCTGAGCATGGTCCTCCTCCTTATAATGGTGCCTCTAGCACCCCCTATTGGCAGAGCTTACCGAGGACTCGCTGGGAAAACAAATAAATGTTTGCTGACCCCCAAGCCCTGGATCACAAGGGTGGGTTTGGAGACAGTAACTGAGTAACTGGCCTCGTCCCCAAAGATGAGCGGTCTCCTCCTGTTGAAAAAAATGCACAGAAAAGACGGGCAGCTCCACGATCTATGTCAAAGTGGGTACTCACGTACCCACCACCCACATCTAAACCCTCCATCTCCCCAGGGCTTCCCCCCGGGCTTTCTCCATCTTCCCCTTCCTCTCCCCTGCAGAGGTAAGCCCCATCTTGCCTCTTATGGTAAGTACTTCCCAGCTTTTCTTCATAGCATGCAGCTTTGAATACTCTGGTCTTGCTTGTGTTGGAAGTCTATAGGCACGGAAGCGTACCGTGTGCATTCCTTTGTGTCTACCTTCTTTTAGGACACATTATTTTTGTGAGCTTTACCTGTGTTCTCTGTGGCTATAGCTTGGCCAGCATACTTGCTATCTGGTAGTTTATTGTAGGAATATACTACAATTGATTTATTCTACTGCTGATGGACCTTGGGATTATTTCCACTTTGGGGAGTCTTAGGAATAATGTTATTATTAATAGTCTTGTACATGCCTCGGTGTGGAAGTGCCTGCATTTCAGTTGAATCTACACCTCGAAGTGGAATCGCTGGGTCCTGGTGTGTTCATGTCTTCCACTTTAGTTGATCATGCTGGACTATTTGCCAACCTACATTCCCTTTGTTGGTGTATGAAGTCCCCCAATCTTCCATGTCGTTATGGGCATTGACGATGGTCTCACACCAGTAGCTGAGTGGCTCTTGGTATCCTGACATTTAACGTACATTTCTCTGATGACTAATGAGGTTGAGAATATTTTCCTATGTTTATTGGCTAGTTGGATATTCACTTTTGTGAAGTCCTTGTTCAAGTCTTGCACATTTTTCCATTGGCTCGTCTCTCTTACTGGTTTATAGGAAACTGCCCCTCAACGCATCTATTTTGTAATATTTTCTCCCATTCTGTGGTTTGCCTTTTCAGCTGTAATCCTATCTTTTGATAGGTAGTCTTAATTCATCCTTAAGATCCTAAATTTAATCATCTAATTTATCAGTCTCTTTATGGTCTGTAATCCTTTTGTCCTGTTTAAGATGTCTTTTCCTACTCTACCTTATGAAGATATTCTAGGAGGCTGTTTTGTGGAAGCTTTTTATTTTGCCTTGTCACATTTATATCTATATTCTGACCAGAGTTGATTTGTGTGTATGAGGTTATGTAGAAATCAAGATTTATTTATTTATTACGTGGTTACATAATTGTTCTCATATTATTGAAAAGACTGCCCTTTTCCCCACTGCCCACAGCTCTGCCAGTGTCCAGACACGCTGGGATTGTTTCTGGGATTTCTGTTTTATTCCACTGGTTTGTGTATCTGTCTTTGTGCCAATCCACACCAGTTTACCTACGGTAGATTTTCCTAAGTCTTCAAAGCTGATCAAGAAGTTCTTATACCTTGTTCATCTCTTTCAATATTGCCTTGACTATTCTAGGCCCCTGGGATTTCCATGTAAATTTTAAAATCTGTTCGTAAAGTTCTACAAAAAACTCAGAAAATCTTGTTAGAATGTTGAATTTGATTGTGTTGAGTCTGTAGACCAGTTTGGGGAGAATTGACATCTTTGTAATAATGTATCATCTCATTCATGGCTATCCTATATTTCTCCTTTCATTTAGATTTTCTTTCAAGTTTTTCAATAAAATCTTATAAACTAGAAACCACATAGGAGTCCTGCATGTGTTTTTGTCAGACTTATTCCTAGGTGTTTGATGTTGTTCAAATCTTGTATACTCCTACTGATTTTTTGTTTGCTTGTCTATCATTACTGAGAGAGTATGTTCAAATAGACCTCTATTATATTGATTTGTCTATTAGGCAAATTGGGAATTTTCCAAAATTAGGAATTTTTTTCTTTGAGGCTAGGTTATTAGGTGATTATCAATATAGAATTGCTCTATCTTCCTGGTGACTTGAACATTTTTAAAAGTTTTATTTATTTTAGAGAAGGAGAGGGAGAGCAAGAGGGAGCATGTGTGAGAGAGGGGGGAGCAGGAGACGGAGAGCATCTCAAGCAGACTCTCCACGGAAGTGGGGCTCAATCTTACAACCCTGAGATCATGACCTAAGCTGAAACCAAGAGTCGCACGCTCAACTGAGCCCCCGGGCGCCCCTGAATTGAGCCTTTTAATCATGATGCAATGACCTCTAGTAATGCTTTTTTTTTTTTTTTTAAAGATTTTTTAAGTCATCTCTACACCCAGCATGGGGCTTGAACTTACAACCCTGAGATCAAGAGTTGCATGCTCCACCGACTGAGCGGGCCAGGCGCCCCTTTAGTAATGCTTTTAACTTAGTTTATTTTCTCTAAAATTAGTATAACTACACTGGTTTCTTTTGGTTAATGTTCTCATGTCTTTTGATTTTTTTATTTTACTTCTCTATCCTATGCTTAAGATGTGTCTCTTAAGTCTAGAGACTAAAATTTTCAAAAGTATCTGATAATCCTTTTTTTTTTTTTAAAAGATTTTATTTATTTATTTATTTATTTGACAGACAGAGATCACAAGTAGGCAGAGAGGCAGGCAGAGAGAGAGGAGGAAGCAGGCTCCCCGCTGAGCAGAGAGCCGTATGCAGGGCTCAATCCCAGAACCCTGGGACCATGACCTGAGCCGAAGGCAGAGGCTTTAACCCACTGAGCCACCCAGGTGCCCCTCTGATCATCCTTTTAATTGGAGCATTTAGTCTATTTGCATTTAATGGAATTTAAAAAATTTATTTGGGTTTACATTTGCCTTCTTACTAAGGGCCAATGGTTTGTCCTACCTGTTCTATATTATTCTTTCTCTTCTTTTGGCTTGATTTAATATTTTTTATTCCATTTTCTATTAGCTTGGAAGTTATTCTTATTAATTTTTCTGTTTCTTTTAATTCTGGTTAGTTAACAGTGTTACATTAGTTTCAGGTGTACTGTATAGTGATTCAACACTTTTCTTTTTTTTCCTCCCCACCTCCCTCCTCCCCCCTCCCCTCCCCCTCCCTCCTCCCCCCTCCCCTCCCCCTTCCTCTTCCCTCCCCCCTCCCGCTCTCCTTCCCAAGATTTTATTTATCCATTTGACAGACAAAGCGAGAGCGGGAACACAAGCAGGGGTAGTGGGGGAGGGAGAAGCAGGCTTCCCGCTGAGTAGGGAGCCCGATGCAGGGCTTGATCCCAGGACCCCAGGCTCATAACCTGAGCCAAAGGCAGACCCCAACGACTGAGCCACTCAGGTGCCCCTGATTCAACACTTTCATTCGACACCCAATGCTCATCACAAGTGCACACCTCAGTCCCCATCACCTGTTTCACCCATCTCCCCACCCACCTCCCTTCCCTGGCAACCATCGGTTTGTTCTCTATAATTAAGAGTTTGTTTCTGGTTTGTCTCTCTCTTTTTTCCTTTTGCTTGTTTTGTTTCTTAAATTCCACATATGAGTGAAATCCTATGGTATCTGTCTTTCTCTGACTGACTTATTTCACTTAGCATAATACTCTCCAGCTCTATCCACATGGGTGCAAATGGCAAGATCTCATTCTTTTTGATGGCTGCGTAGTATTTCTTTGTCTGTAGAAGCCACATCTTCTTTATCCGTTCATCAGCTGACGCACACTTGGGCTACTTCTATAGTTTGGCTATTGTAAATAATGCTGCAAGAAGAAAAAGGTTTATGTATCCTCTTGAATTAGTGTTTTTGTATTTTGGGGATAAATACCCAGTATGATTACTGGATCATAGGGTAGTCTGTATTTTCCTTGACTTTTAATTTTTAAATATTTAATTTATTTATTTGACAGAGAGAGATCACAAGTAGACAGAGAGGCAGGCAGAGAGCGAGAGGAAGGGAAGCAGGCTCCTCACTGAGCAGAGAGCCCGACGTGGGGCTCGATCCCAGGACCCCGAGATCATGACCTGAACCAAAGGCGGAGGCTTGACCCACTGAGCCACCCAGGCGCACCCCTGACTTTTAATTTTTATTTAAACTTTTTTGCTCTGTTTTTAAAACATTTTTAAATTTAAATTCAATGTAGGTAGCATACACTGTATTATTAGTTTCAAAGGTTGAGTTGAGTGATTCATCAGTTGCATTAAACACCCAGTGCTCATTACATCCTGTGTCCTCCTTAATGCCCATCCCCCAATTATCCCATTTCCCCCACCCACCTCCCCTCCAGCAACCCTCAGTTTGTTCCCTATAGTTAAGAGTCTCTTATGGTTTGCCTCCCTGTCTGTTTTTATCTTATTTTTCCTTCCCTTCCCTCATGTTCATCCGTTTCATTTCTTAAATTCCATATACGAGTGAAATCATACGGTATTTGTCTTTCTCTGACTGACTTATTTTACTTAGCATAACACCCTCAAGCTCTATCCACGGCACTGCAAATGGCAAGATTTCATTCTTTTTGATGGCCGACCAGTATTCCATTGTATATATATACCACATCTTCTTTATCCATTCATCTGTCAATGGACATCTGTCCTCTTTCCATAGTTGGCTATTGTGGACGTTGCTGCTACAAACCCTGGGGTGCATGTGTCCTTTCATATCACTACTTTTGTATCCTTTGGATGAATACCCAGTAGTACCATTGCTGGGCCATAGGGTAGCTCTATTTTTAACTTTTTGAGGAACCTCCATGCTGTTTTCTGGAGTGGCTGCACCAGCTTGCATTCCCACAAACAGTGTAAGAGGGTTCCCCCTTGTCTGCATCCTCGCCAACATCTGTAGTTTCCTGCCTTTTTAATTTTAGCCATTCTGACTGGTGTGAGGTGGTATCTCACTGTGGTTTTGATTTGTATTTCCCTGATGCTGAGTGATGTGGAGCATTTTTTTTTTCATGTGTTGGCCATTTTTGTGTCTTCTTTGGAGAAATATCTGTTCATGTCTTTTGCCTCATTAAAAAAAAGATTCATTTATTTTAGAGAAAGAGAGTGAGAGGGGATGGGCTGGGTGGGGGGAGAGAGAGAGAGAGAGAGAGAGAATCTCTAGCAGACACCCCAGTATGCATGCAGCCCAGTGTGGGGCTTGATCTCATGACCTTGAGATTGTGACCCAAGCCAAAATCGAGTCAGTCGCTTAACTGACTGAGCCATGCAGGCAACCCTGCCCATTTAAAAAAAAATTATTTTTAAAGATTTTATTTATCTATTTGACAGAGAGAGATCACAAGAAAGCAGGCAGAGAAAGAGGGGGAAGCAGGCTCTCCACCAAGCAGGGAGCCCAACATGGGGCTCGATCTCAGGCCCCCGAGACCGTGACCTGAGCCGAAAGCAGAGGCTTGACCCACTGAGCCACCCCGGCGCACCCAACCCCCCCCCCCCCCCGCCCATTTATTTTATTTTACTGGATTATTTGTGTTTTGGGTGTTGAGTTGTATAAGTTCTTTCTATATTTTGGATACTATCTTTTTATCACGTATGTCATGTGCAAATATCTTCTCCCATTCTGTAGGTGACCTTTTAGTTTTGTTGATTGTTTCCTTTGCTGTGCTGAAGCTTTTCATCTTGATGGAGTCCCAGTGGCTTTTTGTTTTTGTTTTTCTTTTTTTAAAATAAGATTTTATTTTATGCATGCATGATCAGGGGATGGGCAAAGGGAGAGGGAGAGAGAATCTCAGGCAGGCTTCACCCTCATTGTGGAGCCCGATGTGGGGCTTGATCCCATGACCCAAGACAAAACTCAAGTGTTGGATGCCCAACTGAAGGAGCCACCCAGGTGCCCCAGGATTTTATTTTTAAGTAATCTCTATACCTAATGTGGGGCTGGAATTTACAATGCCAAGATTAAGAGGCATGTACTCTACTGACTGAGCCAGCTGGGTGCCCCTTGCTTTTCTTTTTCAAGATTGCTTTTGCCCTTCGAGGTCTTTGGTGAATCCATACAAATTCTAGGATTGTTAATTCTAATTCTGTGAAAATTGCTGTAGGTATTTTGGTAGGGTTTGCATGAAATAGGTAGATTGCTTTGGGTAGTAGAGACATTTTAACAATGTTCTTCCAACCCATGGGCATGGAACATCCTTCCATTTCTTCGTGTCACCTTTAATTTTTTTCATCCATGTTTTATAATTTCCAGAGTATATGTCTTTCATCTCTTGGGTTAAATTTAGCCCTAGACATCTTATTGTTTTTGGTACAATTAATTGTACATGAAACTGTTTCCTTAGTTTTACTTTCTGCTGCTTCATTATTAGTGTATAGGAATGTAACAGATTTCTGTACACTGATTTTGTATCCTGTGACTTTACTGAATTTGTTTATCTGTTCTAGTAATCTTTTTGGTGGAGTCTTTAGGGTTTTCTATATAGAGTACCATGTCATTTGCACATAGAGTTTTACGCCTTCCTTCCTTACTGGGATGCTTTTTATTTCTGTATGTTGTCCAACTGCTGTGGTTGGATAAAGTGGTGAGAGTGGCCATCATTGTCTCATTCCTTTAGGAAAATCTCTCAGGGTTTCACTATTGAGTATAATGTTAGTTGTGGGTTTTTCATAGATGGTCTTGATCGTGTTGAGGTGTGTTCCCTCTACACCTACTTTGTTGAGAGTTTTTATCATGAGTGGATGTTGTACTTTGACAAGGGCTTTTTCTGCATCTGTTGAAATGATCATTTTTTTTATCCTTTCTCTTGTTGATATGTTGTGTCTCATTGATTTTTACAAATATTGAACCGCCCTCACAGCCTGGAATGAATCCCATTTAGTTATGGTGAATGATTTTTTTTTTAAATGGTTCAATTTAAAGATTTTATTTATTTTTTATTTATTTGGCAGACAGAGATCATAAGTAGGCAGAGAGGAAGGCAGAGAGAGAGAGAGAGGAGGAAGCAGGCTCCCCGCTAAGCAGAGAGCCCGATGCGGGGCTCGATCCCAAGACCCCGAGACCATGACCTGAGCTGAAGGCAGAGGCTTTAACCCACTGAGCCACCCAGGCGCCCCTGGTGAATGATTTTTTAAAAAAGCTTTTATTTATTGAGAGAGATAGAACATGAGAGGGGAGAAGGTCAGAGGGAGAAGCAGACTCCCTGTGGAGCTTGGAGTCTGATGTGGGACTCGATCCTGGGACTCGGGGATCATGACCTGAGCTGAAAGCAGTCGCCCAACAAACTGAGCCACCCAGTGCCCTATGGTGAATGATTTTTTTAAAATGTATTGTTTAATTTGGTTTGCTAGTATTTTGTTGAGTATTTTTGCATCTGTGTTCATCAGAGATACTGGCCTGTAGTGTCTTTATCTGGTTTTGGTATCAGGGTAATGCTGGCCTTGTAGGATGAATTTGGAATTTTGCTTTCCTTTTATTTATTTATTTATTTATTTATTTATTTATTTATTTGGAGTACCTTGAGAATAGGTATTAACTCTTCTTTAAATTTTGGTAGAATTCTCCAGTGAAGCCATGTGATTCTGGACTTGTTTGTTGGGAGTTTTTTTTTTTTTTTTTAATAAAGATTTTTTTTTTTTTTTTTTTTGACAGATAGAGATCACAGGTAGGCAGCGAGGCAGGCAGAGAGAGAGAGGAGGAAGCGGGCTCCCTGCTGAGCAGAGAGCCCGATGCGGGGCTCGATCCCAGGACCCTGGAATCATGACCTGAGCGGAAGGCAGAGGCTTTAACCCACTGAGCCACCCAGGCGCCCCTGTTGGGAGTTTTTTATTACTGATTCCATTTCGTTGCTGGTAATTGGTCTGTTCAAATTTTATATTTGTTCCTGATTCAGTTTTGGTAGGTTATATGCTCCTCAGAATTTATCCACTTCTCCTAGATTGTCCCATTTGTTGGCATATAAATTTTCATAATATTTTAATTATCTTCTATATTTTTGTGGTGTTGGTTATTTCTCCTCCATTTCTGATTTTGTTTAGTGCTTTCTCTCTCTCTCTCTCTTTGTCATGAGTCTGGCTAAAGGTTTGTCAATTTTATCAATCTTTTCAAAGAACCCACTCCTGGTTTCATTGATCTGTTCTATCATATATATTTTTAAGTCTCTGTTTAATTTATTTCTGCTCCAGTCTTCATTATTTCCTTCCTTCTAGTGACTTTGGGTTTTGTTTGTTCTTTTTTCCAGCTCCTTAGGTGTAGTTTAGGTTGTTTGAGATTTCTTGCTTCTCGAGGTGGGCCTGTACTGCTATAATCTTCCCTTTTATTTATTTATTTTTATTATTTTATTTTTGAAAAGATTTTATTTATTAGAGAGAGCATGACAGAGAGAGAGTGCACGAGCAGGGAGAAGAGGGAGAAGCAGGCTCCCCACCGAGCAAGGACCCTGATGTGGGGCTCGATCCCAGGACCCTGAGATCATGACCTGAGCCAAAGGCAGATGCTTAACCAGCTGAGCCCCCCAAGTGCCCTTATTTTCAATTTTTATAAAAAAGAATTTAGTTGAGGGCGCCCGGGTGGCTCAGTGGGTTAAGCCGCTGCCTTCGGCTCAGGTCATGATCTCAGGGTCCTGGGATCGAGTCCCACATCGGGCTCTCTGCTCAGCAGGAAGCCTGCTTCCCTCTCTCTCTCTGCCTGCCTCTCCGTCTACTTGTGATCTCTCTCTGTCAAAAAAAAAAAAAAATCTTAAAAAAAAAAAAAGAATTTAGTTGAGAGAGAGTGTGTGCAAAAGAGAGCACAAGCAGGAGGAGCTGCAGAGGGAGAAGGAGAAGCAGACTCCCCGTTGAGCAGGGAGCCTGACAGGGGGTTCCATCCCAGGACCCTGGGATCACGACCTGAGCTGAAGGCAGATGCTTAACCCACTGAAGCCCTCAGGCGCCCTTATTCTTCCCTTTCAGAACAGCTTTTGCTGCATTCCAAGGATTTTTGACCATTGTGTTTCATTCTCATTTGCCTCCTTGTATTCTTTTTTAAATTTCCTCTTTGATGTCCTGGTCTACCCGTGCCTTGTTGAGTCGCATGTTGTTCAACCTCGTGTATTTTATTCTTTCCAGGTTTTTTTCTTGTGGTTGATTTCTGGTTTCATAGCGTTACGGTTGAAAAAGCTGCATGATATAACTTCAGTCTTCTGGAATTTGTTGAGACTTGTTTTGTGGCCTAATATGTGATCTACTGTGGAGCGCGTTCCACGTGCCCTTGAAAGGAATGTGTACTTTGCTGTTTTTGGATGGAATATTCTGAATATATCTGTTAGAACATCTGGTCCAATGTGTCATTCAGTGCCACCCTTTCCTTGTTGATTTTTCTGTCCGGATGATCTGTCCATTGGTGTGAATGGGGTGTTAAAGCCCCCTACTATTATTTTTGTCTCATTATCGAATTCTTTCTTTGTGTCTGCTGGTAGTCTCTTTATGTATTTGGGTGCTCCCGTGTTGGGTGCGTACATATTTACAATCGGTACATCTTCTTGCTGGATTGTTCCCTTTATGATTATGTAGTGACCTTCTTTGTCTCTTGTTACAATCTTCATTTTACAGTCTATTTTGTCCGATGTGAGTATTGCTACCCCAGCTTTCTTTTTTCTTCTATTTGCAGGATAAATGCTTTTTCACTCCTTCACTGCAATCTGCATGTGTTTAGGTCTCAAGTGAGTCTCTTATATGCAGCATATACGCGGGTCCAGGTTTTTTCCATTCTGATACCCCGTGTCTTTTCACTGGAGCATTTAGTCCATTCACATTCAGAGTAATTATTGTTGGGTGTGTACTTACTGCCATTTTCTTACTTGTTTTGAGGTTGTTTTTGCAGTTCTTCTCTGTTCTTGTGTTCCTTTCTTCCCCTGTGGTTTGATAGCTTTCTTTTTTTTTTTTTAAAGATTTTATTTATTTGACAGAGAGGGCGAGTACGCAGAAGCAGGGGGATCAGCAGGCAGAGGGAGAGGGAGGAGCAGGCTTCCTGCTGAGCCGGGAGCCTGACACAGGGCTTGATCCCAGGATCCTGGGATCATGACCTGAGGTGAAGGCAGACCCTTAACTGACTGAGCCACCCAGGTGCCCCGGTTTAATGGCTTTCTTCGGTAATATACTTGGATTCCTTTATTTTTTCCGGGTCTATTAGAGATTTTTGACTTGTGATTACCATTAGGTTCGTATATAACATTCTATGCTTGTAGCAGTTTATGTTGACGATCATTTAAGTTTGAACCTGTTCTAAAATCACTAAATTTTTATTCTCCCTTGCTACGTTTTGTGTAGATGATGTCATATTTATGCCCTTTAGTTTGTGAATCCCTTGACTAATTTTTGTAGATGTAATTAATTTTACTGCTTTTATGCTTTAATCTACATACCGGTTTTGTAAGTGATTACCTTGCTACTTTTATTATGTTCGTATATACCTGTGAAATTTTTCCCTTTAATAGTGTTCTTACTCATAATTATGGCCTTTTCTTTCCACTCAGAGGATTCCCTTTATTTATTTTTTATTTTTAAAAATATTTTATTCATTTAATTGAGAGAGAGCATGAGCAGGGCAGGAGCAGAGGGAGAAGGAGAGGCAGGCTCCCCACTGAGCAAGGAGCCTGATGCGGGACTTGATCCCAGGACCCTGGGATCATGACCTTAGCTGAAGGTAGATGCTTAACTGACTGAGCCACCCAGGCACCCTTCAGAGATTCCCTTTAATATTTCTTGTAAGGTTGGGTTAGTGGTGATGAAGATCTTTAACTTGTTTGTGTGGGAAACTCTTTATTTCCCCTTCTATTCTGAATGATAGCCTTGCTGGATAGAGTATTCCTGATTGCAGGTTTTTTCCTTCCAGTAGTTTGAATAAATCATGACACTCCCTTGTGGTCTGCACAGTTTCTTCAGAAAAATCAGCTGATAGCCTTATGAGGGTTCTCTTGTATATAACTGTTTTCTTTTTTCTTGTTGCTTTAAACATTTTTTTTTTAAGATTTTATTTATTTGACAGAGAGAGATCACAGGCAGAGAGACAGGGGGAAGCAGGCACCCTGGTGAGCAGAGAGCCTGATGTGGGGCTTGATCTCAGGACCCTGAGATCATGACCTGAGCTGAAGGCAGAGGCTTAACCCACTGAGCCACCCAGGTGCCCCAAACATTCTTTCTTTATCACTACTTTTTGCCATTTTGATTATTATGTGTCTTGGTGTGGGCCTCGTTGGGTTCATCTTGTTGGGGGCTCTCTATCCTGGATCTGGAGGTCTGTTTTCTTCTCTAGATTAGGAGAGTTTTCAGCTATTTCTTCAAATACATTTTCTGTCCCTTTTTCTCTCTCTTCTCCTTTTGGGGTCCGTATAATGTGAATGTTATTATGCTTGATGGTGTTGCTGAGCTCCCTTAACTTACTCTCATTTTTTATTGTTTTTTACTTTTGCTCTTCAGCTCAGTTGTTTTTCATTACTCTGTCTTCCAGGTTGCTGAGCCGCCTCCTGCCTCCTCTAATCCACTATTGTTTCCCTCTAGCATATCTTAAATTTTAGTTATTGAGTTTTTTTTTTTTTTTTTTTTTTTGTTATTGAGTTCTTCATCTCTGGTTCTTTTTTTTTTTTTTTTTCTGTTTTCGCTTTGTCGAGGGCCTCACTGAGATCCTTCACTCTTTTCGCAAGTCCTGTGAGCATCTTTATGACCATTACTTTGAATTCTTTATCAGGCATATCTCTTATCTCTGTTTCATTTGGCCCTTTTGTTGTGGTTTTGTCCTGTTCTTTTACTGGGGACATGTTCTTCTGTCTCCTCCTCTTGTCTAACTCTCAGCGTCTGTCTGTGTGTGTTAGGAAAGTCAGCTACATCTCTTGTTCTTGAAAGTAGGGGCCTTATGAAGAAGAGGTCCCGTAGTGCCCTGCCGGGCACTGTTCTCTGTTCACCAGCACTGGGCCCTTCCAGGGTGTCTCCGGTATGCGTTTCTTTTGTGCTGAGCTGCCTTTGTCTTCAGTCCAGTTGGCGGCAATGGCACCCTCTGCCTGCCCTGGGCAGGATTTGGTCCGTGTGGTCTCAGTGGGCCAGTCTGAGGCTTGAGTTGGGTCAGACCAGATGCCTGCCCTCAGTCTATGTGCCGGAACTGCGGTCATGCTGACCCGCAGGGTGCCTTCCCTGTGTTGTCCCCTGAGAGGCTTTTATTGGGCAGGGAGCCTGTACTCCAACCAGATGGCTGGCCCCAGCTCACCTGTTGGGGGTTGTGTGACCCCGAACTACAGGGCTGTCATCTTGTTCTGTTCCCTGTGAGGGTTTTGTCAGCGAGCAGGGCTGGCGTTCAGATCAGGGGTCTTTCCCCAGGGCACCACGGGGGCTGCCGTTTAACTGGCATATGTGCGCTCATCATCCCCTCTCCCCAGGACAGGAGGCAAGTCGGAGTGGTTACTGGTCACTGTCAAGGGCTGCCTGCAGAATGAGATGTGATGGGAGCCACTCTGGAGGGGCTCCTGGTGGAGTGGGGTGGGGGGGCAAGCATGCAGGAGAACGCTGGGAGGGTACAGAGAGCATAGGGTATTAGCAGGACGCGTGGGGAGCATTTGTGCTGCCTCCCACAGGGGACCTGCTCTTGAGACCTAGGGGAGGGAAAGAAGTGGCACCTGCCAGTTCTCTTGTTTTTGGAGAAGTTTTCTAGAGATCCCTGCCTCTCCAGTGCATGGTCCGTGATCAGGAAATCAATCTCCGGGGCGCCTGGGCGGCTCAGTGGGTTAAGCCGCTGCCTTCGGCTCAGGTCATGATCCCAGGGTCCTGGGATCGAGTCCCGCATCGGGCGCTCTGCTCAGCAGGGAGCCTGCTTCCCCCTCTCTCTCTCCTTGCCTCTCTGCCTACTTGTGATCTCTGTCAAATAAATAAAATCTTTTTTAAAAAAAGAAAGGAAATCAATCTCCTTCCCGTATACCGCACGTGCCTTTCACACTGCTGCTTCTGTGCTGTAGCTGAGCGGGGCTGTTTGTTGTCCTGTCTCTTTAAGGGCAAGGACTCAGTTCCCTCTCACCCCAGCCCCCCCCCCCCCACTGGCTCTTCCAGAGTTAAGTCTGCTGATTTTTTAAAAAAAGATTTTATTTATTGGAGAGAAAGCATGAGTGGGGTGGGGGGGCAGAGGGAGAAGCAGACTCCCTGCTGAGCAGGGAGCTCTATGTGGGGCTCGATCCCAGGACCCTGGGATCATGACGTGAGCCGAAGGCAGACACTTCACTGACTGAGCCACCCAGGTGCCTCCTAAGCTTGATAATATTTTTTTAAGATTTAATTTATTTATTTGACAGACAGAGATCACAAGTAGGCAGAGAGGCAGGCAGAGAGAGAGAGAGGAGGAAGCAGGCTCCCTGCAGAGCAGACAGTCCGATGTGGGGCTCGATCCCAGGACCCTGGGATCATGACCCGAGCCGAAGGCAGAGGCTTTAACCCACTGAGCCACCCAGGTGCCCCAAGCTTGATAATTTTTAAAGTACTCCGGGTTAAGCCCCTTGAGTGTAAAAACTCTAGAAGGTGAGCCCCCCCGAGTTTGAAAGAAGGATGTGACAGGGATTTGCCCTCCCACAGTGGCTCCCCCAGGTATCCATCTCTTTACCTATTTTCTCCTCATGTGCCCAGATACTTTTTAAAGATTTTATCCATTTATTAGAGAGAGAGAGAGAGAGCAAGCATAGGCAGTCAGGCAGGCAGAGGCAGAGGCAGAGGGCGAGGCAGAGGGCGAGGCAGAGGGCGAGGCAGAGGGCGAAGCAGGCTCCCCGCCAAGCAAGGAGCCCGATGTGGGACTCGATCCCAGGTTGCTGGGATCATGACCTGAGCCGAAAGCAGCTGCTCGACCAACTGAGCCACCCAGGCGTCCCTGCCCAGATACTTTTTGTCGTCAGACACTGTATCTGCTCAGTGATTGGTGAGGATGTTTGAGGCTGAGGATGATACCTCCTTCTAGAGATGAGGGACGTTTTCTTGGGCCAGGCGCTCGGGCACAAGCAGTGTGGGATCCCCTCAGTCAAACGTCCTGGCTTGAGAAGTTTCGAAGCTGAGGAGTCAGTGTGAGGGTCTGTCTGCGGTGGTTCACCCTTACTCCCAGGAGGCTCAGTTTCAGGGGCCCCAGCCAGACTGGCGGATGTTCGCTCGCCCCTCCACAGCTCCCCAACACATGCCCTGACTCTAGTCCCTTCCCCCACCCCTACCCCCCACCCCCGAGAGGCTGTCACAAGTGCAACTCGGCCTCTTGACCTGCTTCTCTGGAGGGGGCAGATGTCTCCAGAGGAAAATACCCCTAAGTAAATGCTCACTCCCTTGGGAGTCTATTTCCCCCCAAATCCTGGCCCCCTAATTCTGCATTATTTTGTTCATTTGCTACGGTCTCCAGATACATTTAAATATTTCAGTCAGCTGTTTTAGTTGTCTTAAGCATGGGGGTTGGTCCAGATTACATAGTCTGCTATTAGTGGAATGTGAAATCCCTTATTAAGACTTTACATTCTGATTTTCCTGATTATTTGCGAGTTTCAAGAAAAGCCATTCAGATTTTATCTTCTGTGGATTGCCTGTTCATATCTTTGGTCATTTATTCCCTTTCTGGAAGTGATTTTTATCAATCCTTTTCTTTAATGGTTTACACATTTTGAGCTTTAAAAAATCCTCCTTAACCTGAGGCCTTAAAATATTTTCTTACACACACACACACACACACACACGCACACATAAGATATATATGTATTGTATTTTATTTTTTAAAAAAGATTTTATTATTTTTGAGAGGGAGCACATGTGTGTGTATGATCATGAGTGTGGGAAGGGGGGCAGAGGGGCAGGGAGAGGGACAAGCAGATTCCGAGCTGAGCGCAGAGCCTGAGGCAGGGTTCGATCTCATGACCCTGAGATCCTGACCTGAGCTGAAATCAAGAGTCGGACACTTAGCTGACTGAGCCACCCAGGTGCCCCAATATAGTATTATATTTTATGGATTTTTAAAAAAGATTTTATTTATTTATTTGACAGAGATCACAAGTAGGCTGAGAAGTAGGCAGAGGAGGAAGCAGGCTCCCTGCGGAGCAGAGAGCCTGTTGCAGGGCTCGATCCCAGGACCCTGGGATTATGACCTGAACCGAAGGCAGAGGCTTTAACCCACTGAGCCACCCAGGTGCCCCCTATATTTTAAAGATTTGCTCTTTACAGGTCATTTAGCCATCAAGCATGTTATTGTTCATGTATGATGAGGTAGGGGGTCTAAGTTAAATTTCGCCCTATGGATGGCTCGGTGGAACAGTCTGTCATTTCACCACTGTGTCAAAGTCCTGAACTGCCATACTCTGTTTCTCACATACTTGTGGCTCTGAGATCTCTGTTTCGTTCCCTGTGTCTGTCTGTCTGTCTCTGTACACTGCCATTATTATTTCCATTAAGCTCTCTAATATGTTTTACTTTCTGGTTGGGCAACTCTCCGCTTAAGATGTTTATTGTTTTCAACCTGCGATGACCCTTCCACGGTAGTTTGTTTCGACAGATGACCCGTGTCGCCCAGGGAGCCGAAGCCGGCAGCTTGAGTGCTCAGGCAGAAATCCAAAGTGCTTATGAGGGGAATAAATTATTCTGGCTGAATTTCATGCCCTGTACTGAGATGGCCTTTGACTGGGCGCTGCCTCTTTCCCCCTCTTTGCCCACCACGTGCTCCTCCCTGTCCAGCTCTACCTGTCAGTGGGAGAAGGCTGCCTTGGCAGCTAGGCGGGAGATCGCTTTAGGAATCAGGGCCTGATGGTGGCAGCCTGGCCCAGGCAGTGGGTCAGTGTGGGTTTGGGGGGCTGTTGGCATCAGCCTACTATGCTTTCTACCCTTTGGCTGCTGCCGTGCTGTGTCCTCTGATGGGCCCAGCCAGCGGCCATCTGTAGAATGCTGTGTTGATTCACTTTAAAAACTCTAAATGGGGCACCTGGGTGGCTCAGTTGGTTGAGCAACTGCCTTCGGCTCAGGTCATGATCCCGGACTTCCAGGATCGAGTCCCGCATCGGGCTCCCAATTCCTTGGGGAGTCTGCTTCTCCCTCTGACCTTCTCCTCTCTCATGCTCTCTCTCAAATAAATAAATAAAATCTTAAAAAAAACACAAACAAACCTCTAAATGGCTTCCATTTCCCTTAGCTTTGCTTAAGCAATGATTGCTGTGCCTTATATGTGCCATCATGTACACTTGAGTGTGAACTACGAAACACAAGTGATCTGTGTTCTACTAAAATGGTGGTGTACCATCAGGAGAGTATGTCGTAGGCGTAAGTGTTGTGAGGTTCAGGAAGGGTTGGTCACGTGGTGGGCTCCCAGGGAGGAAGGCGGTGGCCAAGGAGGTATCCAGCTGTTGTGTGCTCTCCTAGTTTCATGTTGCAAGCAGCATGTCCGATGGGCGTGCCTCTCCGTATTTTATCCATGGAGGAACTCCGTGCTGGGATTGGGGTGTGGCACAGGAGGGGAGCACAGAGTATATACATGGAGACCGAGCCATGGAATTGTCCTGCCGTGTTGCCCCAACCATCACTAGAGTGAAGGGAGCAAGGGAATGAGTTTGAGAGACGTTAAAAAAAATTATGTATCAAGTAAAATTGCAAAATAAAGAAAAATTCATTTATTGTCCTCCCTTCATCATCCCACCAGTGTTTGAATTTGGGGCTATTTCTTTATGATGAAGAGCTCTCAGATGCTTGAAGAGGGAGGGATACAATAAAGGCATTCCAAACACTTAGTGCTTGGAACAGTAGAGTACTCAGTAAATGTCACCGATTTGCCTTAATTAGATTCTTTTATGAAAACTGGTACAGAGAAATGTAATAGTATGAAAAATATCAACTTTAATTTATATGGCTCTTGGTAAATGTCACTATATTATTTGCAGTGCTGTGAGCTATGGCTGAAAATGCTAGTTTCATCAACACACACGCTAGCTTTGAGTATTATATTTTTAAAAATCTGCTAATAATAACTAAATATAACATCTTCAGAGTCTTTTATTTTTCCTAAGTAGTTAAGCACTCACTTAACATCTCAAAAGTTAGTTTTTTGACTTGTAGTCCCTTGATCATTGAGATATTTTTCAGGTTTTTTTAAATTAAAGATTTTATTTATTTTAGGAGCACCTGGGTGGCTCAGTTGGTTAAGTGTCTGCTTTTGGCTCAGGTCATGATCCCGGGGTCCTGGGACCGAGCTTCTCCCTCTCCTTCTGCCCCTACTCTTCCCCTCCCCACCTCTCATGCACAGTCTCTCTGTAATATAGAAAATCTTTAAAAAATTTTATAAGAAAGATTTTATTTTGGGGAAAGAGAGTGAGCGAGAGCGAGTGGGCACACAGGCAGGAGGGACAGAGAGGGAGGGAGAGAGAATCTCAAGCAGGCTCCTTGCTGATCAGGGAGCCCGACTCAGGGCTCGATCCCATAACCCTGAGATCACGACCTGAGCTGAAACCAAGAGTCAGTCACCCAGGCCCCCCAACGTTTGTTTTTTAATAGTAGTTTTACCTTGAGTTGTTTATCTGTTCATGCCCATTATTATATACTGGGATGTTAGTATTGTGAACCAGTTTTTGTAAGTTCATTATATAATAAACTCTTTGTATGTCCTATTGATTACAAAATGTCTTTCTGAGTTCATGGTCTACAACTTTTTCATATAAAAATGTATGTTTTTTAATGCAACGTTCCAGTTGCTCAGTGACTTCTTTCTCTTGTATAAACTTAAAAGGCTACTCTCTTCTGAAGTTTTACTGATTGCTTCTGTGTTTTCGTTTCCTGTCATTTCTTTTTTATATTGAACTCTTTGAAACTCATTTTGGTGTGTGATGTCTTAGTTGTCTTAGCTTTAGAATAGATTAAAATCTGGAAGGGCTACTCACCCTTCATTTACTCTTGTTTCCTTAGTATTTCCTTTAATTAAAATGACAATAAAAAGTTGGTGTTATTCTTTATGAATAATTGTTTTGTAAAGGTCAGAAAATGATTGGATTTTGATTTGGTGTTATATTAAACCTATACATTAATTTGGAAAAACCTGATGCCATTGAAATATTTATTTCTTCCTTCCAAGAATATTTCTTTACTCAAGTCTTTTACATTCTCAGTGCAGTCTTTTTTTTTTTTTTTTTTAAAAAAAAGAGAGTGGGAGTGAGGGAGGGGAGGGACAGAAGGAGAGAGAGAATCTCAAACAGACCCCCCCACACCCCAGCCTGAGTGGGGAGCCCGATGACCCTCACGACCCTGAGATCATGACCTGAGCTGAAATCAAGAGTGGGATGCTTAACCGACTGAGCCACCCTAGGCGTCTCTCCCATTAGCGTTTTCTGACTTTATCACTACTGCATAAGAGTACTGAGTTCTGTGTTTCTGTATCTGTTCTTTATGAACTTGAATGGATGTCCAGCTGTCCTCTTTGGCACTTCAAGATCTACAACGATATTATTAGCAAATACGGACAGTTTTGTCTCCTCTTTCTGTCTGTTTATATTTCTTTATTCTGCTTCTGAGCAGTGCTTTGGAAGCAGTCTTAAACTGTCACGGAGGGAGGAGGATCTGGGACACGAGTTGGGGAGCGGCGTGTTGGGTAGGACTCGAGCAGACACGAGTACGTGTGTGTGTGGCCGTGTGACGGGGCTGCCCCGAAGGGTCTCTGAGGGGCAGGATCTGCTTGAACATCTGCCGCTAGTTTACCTGCATTTTCTACTCACTCTTGGAGGAGCGTGTGTTGTTTAGGAAATGTGAAAGATCATGGCACTTTTAATGCCTTTATTGTGTCACTTGTAGGTGGACTATGTTGCTTGTGGGTTAGAGTAGCTAGTCTTTATCTGCTAAGGATATTTTCTGTCTGATTTTTTTAAAGACTTTTTTTTTCTTTTTATTTCACTTATTTATTTGACAGAGATCACAAGTAGGCAGAGAGGCAGGCAGAG
The DNA here is from genome assembly GCF_902655055.1 of Lutra lutra. Lineage (NCBI taxonomy): Eukaryota > Metazoa > Chordata > Mammalia > Carnivora > Mustelidae > Lutra > Lutra lutra. The sequence continues at coordinate 63,015,425 of NC_062296.1, read as the reverse complement.
AGAGAGAGAGAGAAGCAGGCTCCCTGCTGAGCAGAGATCCCAACGGGGGGCTTGATCCTAGGACCCTGGGATCATGACCTGAGCTGGAGGCAGAGGCTTTAACCCACCCAGGCGCCCCTTTCTGTCTGATTTTTTTTTCTAGATTTTATTTATTTATTTGACAGAGAGATCACAAGTAGGTAGAGAGGCAGGCAGAGAGAGAGGAGGAAGCAGGCTCCCTGCTGAGCAGAAAGCCCGACGTGGGACTCGATCCCAGGACTCTGAGATCATGACCTGAGCCGAAGGCAGCGGCTTAACCCACTGAGCCACCCAGGTGCCCCTCTGTCTGATTTTTTTTTTAAATTTTATTTATTTATTTGACAGAGATCACAAGCAGGCAGAGAGGCAGATAGAGAGAGAGGAGGAAGCAGGTTCCCTGCTGAGCAGAAAGCCCGACGTGGGACTCGGTCCCAGGACCCTGAGATCATGACCCGCGCCGAAAGCAGCGGCTTAACCCACTGAGCCACCCAGGCGCCCCCCTCTGTCTGATTTTTAAGAGTTTTTGTTTTTAAAGTAGAACCGGGTGTGGAATTTCATCAGGTGTCTTTCTGGCAGCTGTGAAATGACCATCCGCTTTTCCACTTTTCTTCTTGTAACTGAGGTATGGCTCATGTACAGCAAAGGGCCCAGGTCGTAGGTGCTCAGTTCAATGTGTTTTAACGACCGTATATACCCACATAACCACCACTCCAAAGAACTTGAACATTTCCATCACCCAGAAAGTTCTAGGGGGAAGTTCTGTGGTAAGCTGTTGATTTGTGTGGCTGAGCATTTACCACTAGCTGTGTGCACGATCTCCATTTCCCGCTCTCTGGCCTTAGTTTCCCATCTCGAGGACCAGGGCCTAGAGCCACCGGGGAAGCCCCCGCGGGCTGTCTCCTCTCAAGTAATTCATTGCCCGCTCTGCTGGCAGGACGGATCCAGCTTCTCTGCAGGGCATCCGGCCATGGGGAGGTGGGGAGTGCTGGATAGAACCGCCCCCAAAACGGGAAGAGGGCAAACGGCAGGAGCTGGAAGCTCTTAGTGATCACACCTAAGGATGCATCTGTGGCCGGACAGTTTCTGGGAGCCCCTCCCTAAAAGGTGAAGGTGGGCTGTGGTGAGCAGGTGCGCGCAGTGGGTGTGGGAGCCCCACACCGCCCTAAGCGTGGGATTTCGGCGGCAGGCCCACGTCCTGTGTGCTCATTCCTTGAGAAAGTCAGATGCCACCTTTTGGAACATTCTCCCCGGAAGCACCCCTCACCTTTGGCTGGGTTGCTAACATGCACTACTGCATTTGTCCTTTAGGGGGCTTGCTACCCTCAGGCTATTCAAGGTCGCTGTCTTCAGCGACCTTGAACTCTAGGTCATGGTCTAGTACCCGGCATTCATCTGGTTGCCCCCCTCACCCCCTACTGCAGTCGTTCGCCGGAGGACACTCGCTGTTATTCAGCTTATCTTATTACAGTAAACCGGAGAAAATGCGGAGGTACGTGTTTCTGTTCATTTCTGCCAGCTAAATATTGACCTGTTCGATGTGTTTTCCATGCCACGAAGCACAGAAAATCCGCTTAGTGCTAGTGTTTGGCTCTTGGTCCTCTGTATGTTGAGCCGAGCCATCTGAAGAAAGATGACCGGTGATTTCCCTGAATTGAAAGGCCAAGGGCTCAACCTCTTGTGTCTGAATGTGATCTCAACTCTTCTATACAGTTTTTTGGTAGGGGGAGGTTTTCTCGAGAAAAGCAAACAATTGGTCCTAGTTTACGTTCCTCTGATACGAGCCACGTGAACACACTCAGTCCAGCCTATTTCTGGAGGTGTGCGTGTTCGGACACACGCGAGGGTGGCTCTCTGAAGCCACCAGGGTCCTCTGCGGGGAGAGCCCAGGAAAGGGAGGGTGGAGAGTAGGTCACTGAGGCACGCGAGGGGCCGTGTCCCAGACTCCAGCCAGAGACCAAAGCAAACCACCTCCCCCAACCAGGGCAGGAGGCTTCCTCCTGGGGCTCTCTACGCAGACATCAAACAAGACACTTGCTTTCCATGCTGGGCGCCCACACCGCCCTGATCAATTTAGACTTCTATTTCTGGGAGCTGTCACACTTGGATTTCTCTCTCTCTCTCGCTCTTTTTTTTTTTTTTTTTTAAACCCAAAGCTATTTTAAATCCGCTTCCAAGTGCAACCAACTCAACTTGAACTGCTCTCAGGATGTAGTCTGTGCCAGCTGTGCTGAAGATGGTGACTACCAGGGTAGACCCCGAGCCATGGACATGCTCCCCCGAGAGTGGGGGCAAGGTTGATCTCTGCTCCCCGCCTCCAAGACCCCCCCCCCTCCCATGCATTTGTGGGAAGGTCCTCGAGGCTGAACCCTGGAGAGGAACTCCTTGTCCCTCTAACCCTCCTGTGGTCTGTCCCCCCACCCCCCGCCCCAGCTGTGTGGCCTGCAGTCTGAGGAGACAAGTGCCTTTTCATGTTTTATACATTTTATTCATACATTTCTCCAACTTTGAAATGACAAAAGCCCAAGTCTATGGTTTCCCATTACACAGCATCCTACAAGTATGTATATTCTACAAAGAATACTATGGAGTTTCTCTTCCTCCCCTGTCACACAAGAGATAACTGATGAGGGTTCCGTCCGTCTCCTGTAACTGGCCGTGCACCAGTGCTCTGGTTCCCGCGACAGGGCAGAGGGATCCGGGCGGGAGGGCGTGTGCTAAGGCATGTAAATAGATACACACAGAAAGAAAAGCGGGACATTTACAAAGAATCTGAACCTGTCCGATCCCCTCACCTCCTGGGTGTCGAAGGACCCCTCCTGCACGAAGGCTCTTGTGCGCTAAGGCTTTGCTGTACCCTGCAAATACTTACAATCGGAAATGGTGAAATATACAACAACTGTTAACATCGCTCTCTTTTTATCACTGAGACAATACTTCAAAACCTTTTATAAAAAGGCAATTATACATACAGAAAAAAGAACACGTTGGCAAAACTTTAGGCAAAACAACCCCAGAACTGAGTTTGAAGGGCGACACACCTGCATTGCCATTAAACACGATGCCACAGCCTCGGCATGTGAGGGTGGCGTGGCCTCCGCGTGGGTCTGGCCGCTGGCTCCTCCCCGTCCCCCACCCCGGGCGTCATTCCAGGACACAGCTGAGACTGGAAGTCCGTTCCCCCAGTTTTTGGTCTGGTCAAAATGAAAACCAGAGGTGGGGCCGCTCATTGTGGAGGAGCCCCCCTTTCCGCTCCCAAGCAGAACTCCTAAGAGACTGCAGGTCCTCTGCGTCCCCAAGCTGGTCAGCCTCAGGCCTCTCCTTCGGGGAGTGCGTGCACCTTCCCTTGGCTGCAGGCCAGAGAGAAGGGACCTGACACCGGGTCTCTAAGCAGACATCGGTCTGGAGTTGCGCTTGGGGCCAGAAATGAGGTCTCCTTCCTACGTGGTGACAAACATCTCTTTCCATTTTCTTTTGCTCCGTCCATTTGCACAGGTTCAAGAGTTGATGGAGGGTCAGGGGAGAGGTGTGGGGGGCGGGGGATTTTCTCTGCCTCCGAAGGGCTAAGATGTGGCACTGCCTGTCCTAGAGATGGCATGCCCCTCCTGCTCCTCTCCCTGTGGGCCGGTCTGCCCACCTTCCGTGGCCCAAGAGCGGCAGAGAAAGGAGCAGATGACAGGGATGGGGACCAGTGAACATACCCTTCGTCTCCCTTCCTTCCTCTTCCTGGATGCGGGCCACAGCCGGGCTTCTTTCACAAAGCCGGAAGACCCGAGACTTCTGAGAGCTCCAGGTTTAAGGCAAACCGATAAGTGGGCGTGGGCCAGGCTGATGGAGCAGTAAGCCTGCGGGGCACAGTCCCTTAAGCGGAGACATCAAATGGAGAGGAAGACCTTACTTCTAAAGGGGTAAGAAGAGGAAGAGTTCGCCCGAATGAAATGACTCATGAAGAAAGCTTGTAGCCCTTGTGCAAGCTGCATCAGGAAGCGGAATGCCTTTCGAAGAGGAGGGTTAATTAGAGGTGCAGAACCAGAGAAAGGCGCTCAGGGACCTTCAGTCTGTGACAGGCTGTAATCAGCCTCAGTATCTTAAGCCCTTGTGAAGAGGATGGAATTAGGAAGCTGTGTTCAGTTCTGGAAAAACAGACTCCTCCCCCACCCCTAACACACATACAAGTGCATTTGATGATAGGAAGCAAGGAGGAGGAGGGATGGGGACCCTAAGTGGCTTGTCTTGGGATGCCGATGGCAAGATGCCATCCCTTTCCCAGGGGGGCTGCGTGGGAGGCATTATAATTAAGAACTCATTAATGAGAAAACCATCTTGCTAGCATTAGCAGCATGTTCTCTTTGCCCCAAGAGACTGACCTGAAACGAAGAAAAGGACATCACATCGGTGGGAGACAATAGAGTTTGCTTTCAGGCTGCCTGTCCCTAAGGGGCTGTGTCCACGCCGGCCATCTCCGCTGTCCTGTTTCCCCGATGGTGGCTCAGCAGACTAAACTTTCTCAAGGAGTGAAGTTGAAGCCTTACTGAACCGGTAACTACGAGTGATTTGAAAAGCAACAAAGACTGTCCTCTGCAGTAACGGGGTCAGAGGTTTCCACTAGCTCATGGGGGCGTGGCGGTGTGAGATGCCGCTGGCCGTGTGGGGAGGAGGAGCCGCAGAGCCCGCGCTGAGGATGGGCTCTGAATGCAAATGGCAAGAAGTCGGTCACCTATTTCTTTTCTTCTCTGCACCAGTATGTTAAACCATCTCAGCTGACAGGAGATACATTTAATTGCATTTTCAGAAGCTACTGTATTATCTTGACGCCGGGAAAACTTCCAGCTGAACTGAACTGAGTGACATGTTCCTTTTTAGTGTTAAAATTGAATCTGCTGCACGTGCAGAGTGACTACCATCTTATTAAAAAGAATCAAGACCCTTCTTAACAAAAGATTCTGCATATTAAAGACACCCCCTTTCTGGCTGTGGGGCGTGGGGCTGGAATATGGTTCAGCTGACCAGTGATAAGATTTAATAGTCATCATTTGCTCTGGTCTTTAAAATGGGGGGGGGGATTTTGCTGATGGCATGGAAGCAGCAAAGCTTTTTGGTAGTTTTCTCTGATTGCTTAGTGGATGACTGTAATGTAGCAGCAGCTTTGTATGGAAATTACTGTGAATTTAAGTATTTTCTGGCGGGTCATAAAGACATTATTTTTGAGGAGGGCCTATGTGAGTGGAATGGAGCAGATGACCTCTTTGAGAGGTTCTGCCAGGATGAGCTCTGGGTGCAGGGCTTCTGCCGTCCACACGGGGGCAAGAGCCGTGCCTGCCTGTGCGCCTCTGATGGAGAAGAGGGAACGAGTGCTAAGTGCTTCTCAATCCTGGGCCCATAGACATTGGAACTAGCTTCGCTTTGCTCTTCTTCTGCTTGATCCGCCTCTGTCAACGAGGCTTAAGAGAGGCATCATCGGCATCTCTGGAGATGTGGCCTTCAAGGGCCTGAGAGGGGTGTGGCCATTTCTAGCAGAGGGAGGGACTTGGTGTTCCCCACGTGTTAGCTGTAGTTTTCTTTGTGCTTCATTGGAAGAGAGGTAGAGCGGGCACTTTCACAGCGAGAAGAGCCCAGATTGTGGTCAGTACCATCGCGGGAATGACTGCCTGGCCTTGGCGTTGGTTAGATTTAAACCACTCCTAACACAGCTCCAAACAACTCTTGGGATTTCCCTTCTCCATCCAGGGTGTCTCTGGCTTGGTGGTTTGGTCTCCCTGCTGTGGGGCCTCAACAGGGGCCGTTCGCTCAACGCCTGGTAAGTTGCAAACTCATCTGGTCACTGACAAAGGACATCAGAGAGAGAGAGAGAGAAAAAAAAAATCACCGTTTAATAAGGGTCTGTGGGTGGGGAGGGGGATGCCTGGAAGGGAGTCTCCAGCTGTCTTCTGTGTGTGGTCCTTCAAGAGGAGCCGTGCAGCTCAGAACCCACCCCGCACACCCTGCCGAGGCACAAAGCAATGAGGCCATCTACCCAACAAGAAGCGACCTGGAGGGTGTTTCCTCCAGGATCCCAGGTTACCAGAACCACTTCACACCCTGCTGCTCTAATAAAGGATCTTCTACTGACCTCTGGCCAAGAGTCAGAAAACCCCCGCTGCATGTCCTGGGTTGGAAGAATGGGACCTCGTGGAAGGGTGATGAGATGGTTAATGTCTCTAAAGCAACAAGGATAGATGATTCTCCTGTGCCAAGGGAGATAGCAAGAGGAAGGAGCGACCACAGCTGGCCTCCTGCACATGGCGGCCCGTGGGCACCCTGCGCTCTGGGAGCCAGACGCCGTCCGAGCTGTGCTCTGGTGGACTGTGGTGCTGTCCTGCCGACTGAGCGTCACTCCGGGCCTTCCGTGGTTCAGTGAGCATCTAGCGGATTATCAAATCTAAAAGATAGGCTTGTAAACCTGAACAAATCTATAATGAAATGAAGGACCCAAAGGCGTTGAATTATTGAACACATAAAAGGAAGTATATTTAAAAAAAAATTGGTCAAACTGTCCTGTTAGTTATCATTTTAAAGGAATTTACAGGGCTGTTATCTTCTTTTGGAATAATTCAGTTTATAGCAAATGCCTAAACTGGTTTCTTCATTGCACAGTATATTCTCTTAAAATGGGTGCTTTAAAACAATTACATACATATTAAAAATCCTCATTTCTTTGCTTAATTAAAACGTTAATACTCTCAGACAACACAGATCTGAAATGGTGAAACCAGCAACTTCCCCTCCCACCTTACAACAAATTAAATTGAGACAAAATTACAAACACATTTCACTACATGATTATTAATAATAAAAATCAGTTTTCTTTATAAAGTTGCCCGAAATGCAAGGGATGTGCATAGGTTTACAACTTAGTCATAATAGCATTTTATTCTTATTCCCCTGGGTGTGCCCCGTGAACGGAATGTACTTTGTTTTGTCCAACACAGACACACCGACAGCATAAACGCTCGCGACTGTCCACATGCATTAAGAGTCAAGACCCAACTTCAAATCTCTAAAAGGTTTACAGGGTGCTTCAAAGAGACAGTATCACATTATCTGGATGTTACATAAAGGACTTAAAAAAAAATACTAGTCTAAAAAAAAAAAGAAAAAAGGTCTTTAAAAATTTATGACTGTTTTGTAATCACTAGACTGATTATTTCAAATAAATAAAGGAAAGAAAGATTCCAATCCATAAAATCAGACTCTAAAAAGAATGTAGTGTTCCACCCCCACTCAAGGTAACAGAATCATTGTTTATTATTAAAATAGATTATAGAAAGCAGCATCTATTTTGTGCAGTTTTTAGGGGTCTTGGAAATAAAAAGCTATGATTTCCAAAAATATAACATTCCAAAGGATTGAATAATACATACATTTAAAGATACATTTTATTAAAGTTTAGGAGAACTGATTAAAAAAGATACTGTCTCTTTAAATTAGTGTGTAATTGTTTTCTCCTCCTATCTATTCGGACATGACAATAATTATAAATGGAGGTCACACTACAACTAGGTAGTCTCTAGGGACCATGACCTGCTGACACAAGGCCGATAACAAAGAGGCTTTTCCACGGATGAGGTGGCTCCCGGGCAGGCGTCAGATATCTGGGGAGAGGCCTAATAGACCCAGGAGACCGGGACCCATTGCGGGGCTGTGCACACGAGCTCAACGGCTTCCTCCAGATGTCTGATTGTCTCATCAATTTCATTGTTGATAATTGTGAGATCGAAGTAGTGCGCGTATGTTCTCTGTAGGATATCGGACTCCTTCTGCAGGCGCTGGAGAGATTCATCCTGAAGGGTGAGGGGATGGAGGGTGGGATGGGGAAGGGAGGAGCAAAGAGGAGACAGAAGTCAGCTGGATTCTTTCTCTTTCTGCATTTCTTCACTTCCCAGGGGCAGACACAGTCAAGGCCAGACCCTGATGTACTGCATCTGGGCACGAGGCCAAGTCCGCTTCGAGACCGAGGCGACAGCGGCCCTGGGCCGGCAGGGTTATGGAGGAATGGCTTGCAGCCCCCAGGCTCCCCCTGCAACAGGAGCTCCATGCCATCCCTGCGCCCCGCTCCCCCCTCCCAGGACCAGAGAGACCTGGCCCTCTTGGGCACACATGACACCCTGCCCCCACCCCCAGCACCCCGCTGGTTTGCCCCAAGAAGCCACTGCCTCTGGCCAACAAATTAAGTTGTATTTTCCCCTTTTCTACTTTGAGGTCCAATGTGTTCCAGGAATTCAATTACGTCTAATGGCCCCCGCACTCAACAGCAGCGGATGCCCGAGGCAAGAGCTTTTGGGATGTTACAAATAATGGATGAAATGAGGCCATTTCTCAGCTACCACAGCAACCAGCATCTGAGGAACCCCCTCCTGGTGTTCTGCACTGGAGACGGCTGGACACGGGGTGCAGGGCAGAAGGACCCGAACCTCTGAGGAAAACTACAGGAAAAGCAGCCACCGAGTTCTGGGGGGCTCTGCTGCAGGAAAGGCCTTTCCTCTGCTTCTGCAGCCTGCTGCGGATTTGGAGCACCCTCCTCAGGGTGAGCCCGCCAGAGGTGGCCCTGCGGGATCCCTCATTTGTCACATGAGTCTCAATTTAGCCTCAGGATGGCAGATCTTTCAAGACTGGGATCCCTCATGGGCCACCAGAAAGTTCGCCTCCGAGTGTTAACGGGCTGGATACTGTTATGCCAAACTCGCAAGGGACTTCTTCAAATCTGAAGCCAGGGAGCTCGAAGTCAAAGCGTCCCCCTTCTCCCCCCGCACCAGGCAGGTAAGCTGTCAGGGTGAGTCTTACACAGATGGAGATAGGATTCGTACCTTCTTGTCTGTTTAGCGTCTCTCCCCCAATTAGAGCGGCAGCTTGTCATGTGGGCCGTCATCGCTGTGCCCAGCACTTGGCACTGTGGCGTGTACACAGTAAGTGCTTACTAAATGACTAGATGTTCCTTAAAAGGACAAGCACTTGGCTAACACTGGCCACGACACGGTTTGAGGAGCGTTAAAGCCATCAAGACGGAAAGCTACACCGCGAGGAAACAGAGGCCCGTGGTGACACCGATGCGCTCCCAGAAAACTAAAGGAAGCAGTGCCTTCGGGAACTTGGGAGCCGTGGTGTCCGCAGCTGGCTTAGGACCCTTCCTCTTCACTGAGGCCCATCCATTATTTGTGAGAAACCCTTCCTGAAGAGCCCTGGTCTGTGGGTGCGACTCTCCGGAGGGGGATAGAAAATGAGGTCATTCGATCCCACTGTGGCACCGCGGTGGGGATGAGCGGACAGCAGGGAGGCCGGGGACGCCGTCTGCTCTATCAGGACGCTCTGAGAGGAGAGTCCTCCAGGTTTTGTCGCTGTCTACTGGGATTTCAAAGCGGGGGGCATGGTGTGCTTGGATGTTGGCTGTTAATGGCTCCGTGTAGATAAGACCTCAGTTAATCACCACCTGCTAAGGTCCTATCAACATACTTTCCACCGGCGCCTAAAAAGCTGCTTCACTTTGTGAGAAACACTGCGAAAGCCCCGTTTTGGGAAACACTCCTTTGCCCGAGGTCAGGAGTGCTTCCTGCCCAGCCAAGAAGATAGCGGTTCTCAGCACGTCACTCTCCGGTCTGGAGGACTCCACGGAAACACCGTCTGGGCTTCAGAAACCACTAGCGGAGTTTACGTTTTGCTCCGAGAGCCGGGCTGACCAACACGTTCAAGAAAATGTACAGCTGCTGGCATCCGTTTTTAAATGGAGCTCTCTTTACGCAAGAAAAAGCTTTCCTCTTAGGGACCCCATAAGATGAAGCTCTATTTGTGGGTTTCCTCCTCGGCAACAGCTGGTCCGCGGGCTTGCCTCACGCACGAGCAGGGTTCAACTCAGTGAAAACAAAATGCCTCTAGTCTAACAGCAAAAGGCAGGATTTATGGGAAGAAAGGGTCTACATTCTAAATCTAGGAAAGAAAACGAGGCTGCATTTCGTCACCTCCTAGCTGGTACTTACGGGCAATTTTCTGCACCATTTTGGCAGCTATGGAAAATTAGTAAAAGGGCAGGAAAATGGGCAAAAACAAACAGAAAGCAAAGATGATAATTCAAGAAAAATACATGGCACCCTAAGGAAAAGCACTCAGCACCCGGTGGGGCTTTGGGCATGCTGGGGTACTACCGGAGACCCCACAGCAGAGCTCCCAAAGGAATATACCTTTTGCAAATGATAGGACCCAAAGGGACGACTGAAAAGATGAGTAACCCGGCCGTGTGAAGACGGACTCTTCCAGACACACAAGGCGCAGTTTCCCAGCCTTGACTGTACGGTCACTAGCTGGGGGCGGTTTAGACGGGTCCTCACCGAGCAGAGCCAAGAGCCCTCTGCTGCCGTGTGGGCCCCGCCGAGCACCGGGTGACCCCGTGCGGGAGCCTTCAGAGTGCACCTGCGGCAGCTGGGCCCCGCCGCACCCACCGGACACACCCAATCGCCCACAGCATCCGCGTGGCCACGGAGGCCCTCGGGGTCGGCCCAGTGCTGGAAGGTGACGTCCGCTCTGGAGCAACACCCCCCACCCCCGTCTCTGGGCCATTGAGCTGGCCCCAGAGCCGACAGGGCTCATTTCCAGGTGGGGTCGTCTCCGGGGACCTGAGTGGTTCCCACCCCAGAAGCTCCCTCGGGCCAAGGTCCTGGCTTCTTTAGAGCTCTGTCCCCGCGCGGAGCGCTCTGGGACCTAGAGCCAGGCCCTCCTGCCCAGCGCCCACAGGGGGCGAGTGGGCCCCGGCCCGGCCTCCACCCCTCCGGCGGGCCCGCGGGTCCTAGCGCCCGGCTGCTGCCACGCAGTGAGCCTTACCTCGTTTAGCCCGGGAGTGATGGTGGGCGCGGCAATGAAAACAACGAAAGGCGCGAACTCGGCGGTTCTCAGGACCTTCAGCGCCTGCGGATGAAACACACGGGACACTCAGAGCCAAGAGCTAAGGGCGCGGCTGTCACGCGTGTCTGCACGAAGTCCCACAGCGAGCCCGGGACTCACACTTTTGGCGCGGCGGGCGCACACTGACCAGCTGTCTCCGAAACTCCCCCTACTCCTTTCCTTCGGAAGGACTGACAACAGCCATGCGAGTAACAGGTGACAAACCGAACATTTCTTATGAATCTCCTGAATCGATCCAACTTCCTTTTCTTCAGAAAATTCCACACCGACTACACTGGTTAATGTTCATTTAAACCTGGCTGTGAATGGTAGCCTGCCTCGGGAATGGCGAGAAATGCGCTTTGGGGTGGCCTTGGCCCAGCAGGTGGGCTCTGCCCCTGATCTCCAGCCCGCTTCAGCACAGCTTCACCTTCTAACTGCCAACGGGGCCGGCACATCCCGGCTGCGGTCACTGCCAGGCTGTGTTCCTGCTCCTGATGCCTGCTGAGTTCCCCCGCCGAGAGGCCCCTGGGGACCAGGAGACCTGATTGGGGGCTGGAGGCCGGAGCCACTACAGGAGCTCTGAGGCCAGTTCAGTTCCCTTCCCAGGCATAATCCCCCGGAACGGCATGAGCCTCTGGTGCGCAGGGACACACCACCAAGCCGGTGCGCCACGCCCGCGAACCGCATTCTGATGTGGGATTACAACCCCCGCCCCCGGCCCCAGCCCAGGACCTGAGCCTCTCAGTGGTTGTGGCCTCCCCTCCACAGAGCAAAACCCTAGCATCTGCAGGCACACACTTCACAAGGCACCGATGTGTTCTTGACTTGTCTGCACCAGAGGCCAGCGGGGGGCGGGGGGGGGGGGATGACATGTAGCGTGTCTATTCTGTTATCTGCATCATTTGCTCTGCCATATTCCTATTCCTCCCTCTTCTGCCTGGTTTACTGTGGCAGCCGTCAGCTGGGTCTCTCTGCCTCTGTACTAGAGCCTGCCGCTATAATGACGGCTCTTTTGAGGCAAGTCCCACCGTCTCCCTGCTCTGCTCCAAACCCATCCACGGCTCCCTCTCAGCCTGGGGCTAAAATGTCCACTCCTCAGCATCAAAAGCCAGCACCCTGCCCCCTGTGCTGGGCCATGCTCACCTCCTCCACCTCTCTCTGCCCCTTCCCCTCCATGGACTGGCCTCGCTGAACTACTTCCAATTCCAGAAAGGGCCACGCTCTCTCTGGTTTCCCAGCCTTTTTCTTACTACTCCCTCTGCCTGGACCCTCTGTCCTCATTCTCCCTTTTGGCTTGGCTAAGGGAGCCCTTGGCACATGGCACTGGTGTTCTTTTGTCTTAGTCCTTCGTGAGCTCCGAGCCAGGTCCAGCACCCCTCCCATCCCCCCAGGTACCCGCCACACATGCAAGCGCCTGGCACTGGACGGTGAGCTTGAGGGCAAGGGCTGGGTCCTGTTAGGTCTTCTCCCTCGTGTCCTCTATGGCACCTTGCCTAAATGGTCTTGATGCTGAAATGGAAACGTGAAAGCGGCACGAATGATTGGCAGAACATGTTCGCCTGGAGGGCACTGTGCTTGGTGGCTGAAGGGAGCCTCTGAATGTACAGGCTCGGGAGAGACTGACAGCATGATAAAGCTTTCGTGCAAGCTTCACATGCCCTGGGATTAGGTTTCTGAATCTCAGTGATCCAGGAGCTCCTTCCGGGCTAAGGGAGCTGGGCATGTCGTGTCACGTGTCACATCACAGTGCTTCAACTGTGAACGCCACACTCCCCTCTGAGCAAGCTCGTCAAGCCCACCTATGCTCATTTTTGACAGAGATAATTGGCAATTTCTTTGTCAGCCCTTTTGTGATTGAAGACTTCAGCAAGGAGCAAACAAAGTGCATCTGTAGCTCACCTGAGCTTATGGGGAATCTTTCTTTAGAGACCCTTTTTGTCAATATTATTTTGGGCCTCCCCTCCCAACCCCTGCCCCGTCTTCCTGTGCTCATTAGTCAGGAGGCTACAGGGTCCGTGGAGACAGAAGGTTTTCTCATCCACCCACAGCCAGCCTCCGGGCAGCTAGGCGGGGACCAGTTCCCAGTGCACGGTTCCTCCCCTTGCTTCTGTCCCGACTCCCCGAGGGCCATACAGGAAGTCTGCACAGCGTCGATGCTGAATGGCGCCCCGGGTGACGTTGAGGAGGACACCCCAGGTGTGAAATGGGGTGTCTCTTCTCTCTGCTCAGTGCCTCCAGCCTTCCCTGCCATTCAATTCTTCGACTGTCTTAAGTTCTAACCTATCGTGCTGCAACCCCTGAAACCACGCTCCCCTTCTCTGCATGGCACGTGGGCCCTTGGCCTTCATCCATCCAGATGCGAAGGTCTTTCCATGCTTCCTGCCCACAGCGGTAGCTGAAGACTGTGCTCGTCCCCTGCCTGGTGCCTCTTGTGTCCACGAACCTGGTTCTATTCCCTTCCCAGTTAATTCCAAGGGAAGAACTGGTGTACTTCCAGGAAATCCAGGACCCTCCCCTCTCTGTGCTGCCTTCCAGGAACAATCACAGCAGTTATAGGAGCCTTTTCAGGGCTTTGATTTTCAATTTCTAGCCTATGTTACTTTATTTTTTTCTCTATTATATTTTCAAAAACGAAAAGACACATCACATCGAGACTGAGATTTTCTTGTCTGGTAGCCCTCGGATAGGCAGCAGAGTCACCACACATTTCCTCAGCGGCCTGGCAAAATGGGGCCTGCTTGAGGGGAGCAGGTCTGGGCAGGTGATTCTATCTGAGGGATAGGGGTGTGGGACACGGACCAGTCTTAGAAATGGCAGGGCCTAGGAGTCACAGTGGCATCCACGAGCCTCTCCTGTAACTCACCTGGTGTCTACAACATCTTTCCTCCTGGGCTTTAATTCCACCTTCTGCTCAGTTTGTCCTCAGAGATTAAAAAAAAAAAAAAGCCGACAAGCTATTTTTCTAAAGTCCTCTCTATGCCTGGTGTGGAGCTTGAACTCACGACTCTGAAATCAAGAGTTGGAGGCTCTGCTGACTGAGCCCACCAGGCGCCCCAGCCTGTCAGCATTTTTGAGGCAAGGCCTTTTTTTACATGTTTGCCTCTCTTACATGTTTGAGATGTGGCTTCTCCTTTTTGAGTTGAATAATTCCCACTGCTTCGAGCTTAGGACTTCCCTACAGATCATCCAGTCATTCCTGTGTCCGGCTCGGAGTGCTCGAAGCTCTCCACACCCCTCCCAGTTTTTGGCTGGGGTTGGGCATCCAAAGAGACAGCGGAGGCTGAGGACCCGTGTGGGTCTGCATCCCCGCTGGCTCAGGCTCGCCTCCCTAAAGCGGGTGCTGTGCTTCACACCAGACCCAGGCCCTGGGATCCCTGCTGCCGAGTCACATAAGATGCTGGCAGTGGCTCAGATGGGCCGGTGTGAGCTGTACTGAGAGCGGACAGGTGGCTGTTAGGATAACCGAGGGCCAGTCTCGCCCTGAGGTCACATCCGTGTGGGGCTTCCAGCTCGTACCCAGTCGGGTATTCCCACGGAGCTTCCGAGTGTCAACGAATCTCCTAGGAGCTTCCTGTTGCTGCTTAACCACACAGCGCATGCGCCTTCGAGCCCGTGAGCCCGTCGTGCCTGCACTGCTGACACTGTACCGCAGTTTATTAGGTTAGCGGGTGGCCCATGGCCTTCCAAGGGCCGTTCTGATTTCAGAACCTAGGCCGAGCCCGTGGGCAGGTTGACAGGGGCCGCAAGGGGCTGTGCCTTACCTGTGGCTCCACGTCCAGGATGGCGATCAGCCCTTGCTCATGGATCTTCCGGATGGTCTCCAGTTTTGTCCCGTACATCGCATCCTCGTGGCTGCCATATTCCAGGTACTCATTATTCGAGATGTCTTGCATCATTTGGTCATGAGATACAAAGTAGTAATTCTTTCCGTTTTCTTCATCTTTCTTTGGAGGTCTGGTTGTGTCTGCAAAGAAAGTCCCATATCCCGAAAGGGTTAAAAGACTGAGCTCATCAGCAGATGCTCTCTATGGACCTGCCCAAGCCCCAGCTCTTCTAAAAGCTGTGGCTTCTTTAGTATATGTCTCATGCCCTGTTCCCAGCCCCAGGAGCTTTGTAGAACTAAATTCATGACACCATATTTATCTGTGTGACATCAGACCACAGTAGTTGGTTAGTTGTTCAGTTTGGTGAATCTTTTGGTGTTTAGATGAGATTTAGTTCATCCCTTTACAGGTCACCATGAGAGAAGGACACTGAATGACCTAAGATGAACATACCTTACTGTATGCCTTAATGCAGTTAGGTCTTAAGCAGAAGGAAAAAAGAATGGAAAGAAGAAGAAATGGAAAACCATATACAGTTATTTAAATTTAAATAAAATTAAATTGAAAAAGTCAGTTCCTCAGTCTCACTAGCCACATTTCAAGGGTTCAGTGTAGCTACTGGCTGCCATAGTGGAAACAACAGCTATTGAAAACTGTCACTATCAGAGAAAGTTCTGTAAGTTCTATTGGATAGCATCGGTCTCCGGCAGCTTCCTAAAGGAGATGGTTAGAATATAGCAAAAGGAGTACTGCGGGGACGCCTGGGTGGCTTTGTTGGTTAAGACCCTGCCTTCAGCTCAGGTCATGATCCCAGTGTCCTGGGATCGAGTCCCGCATTGGGCTCCTTGCTCAGTGGGGAGCCTGCTTCTCCCTCTGCCTGCCACTCTACCTGGCTGTGCGTGCGCTCTTTCTCTCTCACTCACTCATAAATAAATAAAATCTTTAAAAAAAAAAAAAAGGTGTACTGTGTTGAGAATACAATGGCCTTGGCCAGTAAAGACCTACACCATGAGTTGGCAAGCTATGGCCTGTGTGCCAAATAGGACCTGTTTTTGTCAATAAAGTTTTCCTGGAAAACATCCATGCCTGTTTAATTACATGCTGTCCATGGCTGCTTTCATGCGACACTGGCGGACTGGAGTAGTTGTGACAGAGACCAGATGGCCATTCAAGCCTCCAATATTTACTACCTAGTCCTTTACAGAAAATAGACCTAAGGGGATGTATCCTAAAATATTGGTCAGTGAGTCCTAGTTCTGGGGGTTGCTGACGGGACCAGTGTTCTGCAAAGCACACTTTAGAAAATGTTTTTCTAGCTGAGCCAGGAACACTGGTTTAAATCTTCCTTCCTCCCACTTCTTTTCCCCTTCTCTTTTTCTTTCCTTCCTTCCTTCCTCCCTCACCTTCCCCCTCCCTTTCTTTCAACTTCCTTTCTTGAGCAAGAATAAATTATTGCTCCTCTTTGCTGTGTGCATGGATCTAGACCCACGGGGACCTCCACCCCCCACCTCCTGCCTTGATTAGACCGTTAGAACTTACAAGTGCTCATGGACACCCAAATGCACAGGTTTTAAAGAACTCTTTCTCCAGGCACATGAAAAGCTGAAGAAATGGCATCGCATATTGATGCTGTACTATCCTTGGTCATCTCGGGAGGTAAACATATGGTCTGTACACATCTGCGGTCCAATATTTGAGAGAAGGACTTCATAATTGAGGTTGACAACGATATGCGTCAAAACCAAGCTCGCTAGGTGGTCATTTAGTAACACAAATGTTCAATTGTTATGTGATCAAGAAGAAACTAAATGTTAGTTAAGCTTGCTCTACTCAAGATCTACACATAAGGAGATTTAAAGGAACAATTCAGAGTGTCTTATGAAGAAAATCTCAGAGGGAACAAGTGAAATGGTATCTGATGAATTTCCTTTTTGTGTGTAAATCAGACAGGGTTCAGGAGGGAGGGTGTTGTCTTATGAAGCCTCACGGCCCTCTGGGGTGTAGAGAAACCCACAAGTGGTGCTGATGTGGCTTCTGGAAGGCATTGGAAGGCCCTACTGGGTGGAGTCCATCTTCCCATTTTCTCTCTTTGCTCTTACAACTCCTCCTCCTTACCTCCAGCTAAACTCTACCTGTCTGAAAGCTTTTGGGATTCCAATGGTAAACTCTGGAATAACAAGACTAAAACCAGTCTTGGTTTTAGCTACTATATATCCAGTATCTGCTGGTGTTTCCTGATCCCAGACCCTCCATACATTCCTGGAATTACTTCATCTGATAGTTGAGGAAACAGAGGGCAAGAAGTTATGAGTAAGACAGAGAAAATAAAGGGAATAAAAATGTTACAGATTTTAAATTCTTTATAATAAGCAACTGATAACACATGGGTTTTCAAAGGGATGAAAGTAAATTAACTTGGGTACATTTGACGAGAGCATTGTTCTATCAGAGAAAAGTATCCTATCATTCAGATCCATTCTTCTAAAGAATAATTCATCTGAGTCATGTTCATGCCATTCTGCTGGGGAAATCAGGTTATAAACAGGATGGAGGAGCCCATTTTGTTAAACAACAACAAATCACACATGACCTACCCCTGCATTAAGAGAAGCTTGGGAGAGTCTACGGCAGAATGTTTTATAGGGCCGTTACTGGGGGAATGGGGTTGGGATTATTGTTAACTAAGTTTTTGATTTGTTTGGCTTTGGATCTTCCAAACTTCCCATAATGAGCAGTTATTACTTATGTAAAGGAAAACAGTATGTCAATTACAATATCAAATAAGTACCAGGAAAAAATAAAAGAGAGACATTGCTTACGTGGAATAGGGTACGCAAACCGATCTGGGTGCTTTGTGATGAGGGTGTTTTTTATGTGTCTTCTCCCAACACCATGCGCACCTATGTCATTTTTTAAAAAGAAGGTGAAATTGACAATTGTTAATACTCGCAGAATGTTTTGAAGAGAAGACTAAGAAAGCCATTTGTATAGTCAAGCTTACCTAATAAGACTAGTGTTTTCCTTTTGAATGCTGGCAGTTTTACTACTTCTTCATATGTAACAAGATCTAATTGATCAAACACTAAAACGCAAAGAGTTAGAAGAAAGGTAAATTTACAGGAGTATTTCATGTACGTCAATGATAATTATACTGGCAGTAAACTAACGTTATAGTAAAACCGTGTCTTCAAAAACTCTGAGTCCAACTTCTATCCGCAGCTTACATATAATTTTAGTCCTATAGCCTTCCAGGAGAAAATTCATTTTTAAGCCCATGAAAATGCACTTTAGAAGCAGGGGCATCCAAAGATTATGTTGAGCACATGCATAAAAGTCCAAATTCTAAGAGATACTGCATATCTTGTCATGCGGTATCCAACAAGTCATACGAAGTCATTCAAAACCACATGCTGTTCATATTTCTGCAATTCTAAGAAACCAGGAATACTAAAAAGAAAAAGTCTGCAGACAGCGACCAACATGAATATAGCATGAATGCAACTAAAGGTAACCAAGAAAGAGGCCACTAGATTATCTCTAGGGATGGATGAGAGATGCATGGACAGCTGGTCTTTGAGTTTATGGTTCTTTCTTTCAGCAGAGTTGCCGAAGGTAGCATGCTAGAGTCTTTCAAAGTCAAGTGCTGAAACTGTGATTTCACAAGCGTTCGCAATGAGCATCCCGTAAGTTTTACTGTAACCCAGCTATCCATTAGATGGAAAGTCTTGGGTATCTTAAGTAGGGGAACATGCTTCCCTGGGTCCCGAACTTTGTCAGCCCGTGTGCAGTAAGTCAGGATGGACAGAAAGGAAAGAAGCATGAAGCAGAGTCTGAGCTCGGAAACCTTTGCAAAAGGAGAGTTCTCTGATCATTACAGACTGAGAAGAAATGCTCCCAAAAATAGTTTTTGGAAACCTGCCTCTTAACAAAACCGTTACAAAAACCTTCCCAAGAGGATGACCATTCCTGGTGAAGTTCAAGGTAGTCCATTTGAAAATTCTCACAAGAAGGCTAAAATCGCGAGTCAACGTTTCCTGTAATAGTTTTCCTTGTGGTAATATCCAAATGTTGCCAGGCACACACTGAAATATCTTTTAAAAAGAAGGCCCGATAAAGCTCTAGATTTCAGAGAGGTTGAAATAAATTCAATACGATTGATTCCATGGTGCCATAAAGGGATCTGGGATGCTTCAGTCAATCACTAAGAGAAGCTTCTCCCTGAAACAATATGGCCAAATGCTTTTTTGGCTCTCAGCTCAGTCAACATCTGTGATCTTCCCAGTAGCAAAGAACCTTAAATTGCAAAATAGGATACTCTCGAGTGCAACAGATCAGAGACAAACAAATGAACAAAAGTACAATTCCCAGACTATGTATATATATAAAAAGAAATACCATGTGTTAAAATAAGGGTTAGTGCATGTTAATGGGTATCTGTGCCTTTGTTTCCTTTTGATAGCCTGATTCCAGAAAGGTTTACTCAACGTCTTTAATTCTGTAGCAACAGCTAAAAACCAAAAATGTTTTCTGTGTTTAGAATAGCAAAACCCCCCAAATCAAAACGAACACGAGGTTCTGTGCGTGCTCGAGCTGGCTGATCATGCTACAGTGATCACAGAGTGTAAGAGTTGTCAAAAGAAAAGCAGGAGTGCTTATGGCATCGGTTTTTATACCCATTGCCCTCTGAGTGAGGTTTCCATCGAGAAAAAGGATGCTTATGAAAGAGGTGCATCAAGAAGCTGATATATTCTAATATAGAAAAATAAACCAGCATCTCTCAAAAGAGCAAGATGATGATGGCACAGGCTTTTGGAATGGCATCCTACCCACTTACGACTTGCCATTTTTTTTTTTTAAACACACATGAGAATGAGTTAGAGATCAATGATCGACACCATGGACAAATGAACAGGTATGTTACACATTGATATCTTAACCATAAACGAGCAGCATGAAGAGGTTACTCTGGTCTAAATGAAATCAGCACATGGTCATAGGATCAAGAAACAATAAGAGTATTTAAAAATAAGACATACAAGGAATATAAGGAGAACACTTAAAGGCTGAATTTTTAAAAGCTTTATGTTGTTTGCGGATTTTTTTTTTAAAGGACTGAATGAAAGGAAACCATCAAAAACAAAGAGGCATAGTCACTCAACAGGTTACTTACATGCACAGAGGCCATTGGGAGGAAGACAGCATGAAAAATGTACAGGGGTCATTGAAATATGGCTTTTAATATATTAGTAAAATAAAAGTATATGCACAAAAGAAACTTTACCATGCAATATTCTAAACACGAGGCAAATAAATCACATTAAGAAACAAACTCATTTTAATAAAAATCCAACAATATCCTTAAATAAGAGCCAGTAGGTTTTTATTTACTAGCAACATGCACGGAAATCTGGTCTGGGAATAGTTACGAGACACCTTCCTCAAGGAGTGTAGGTATGGAAGCCTTTTGTTTTTCAGTTTGTACCTTCCTGTACTGTTTGCAATTTCAAATCACAGGTGCCTATTACTTTTATTAAAAAAAAAAAAGCCAACAGGGCAGTGAGATGATGGGCCACTCTTTGTTGTCTTAAGAGTTCTCTGTATTGAAGAGAAAAAAGTAATAGATTTTTAAAAAACTACTCAACTACTAATTTGTGGTATTACGCATCATTTAAGCATACCTATGAATGGTACTGTAGAAACCGTCTGGGTTCATGTGTACATATGTAAATGGACTATCTCAGGATATTGAAATACTACCGCTCAGGGCTCTAACAGTTTAAAAAAATGAATTAATGAAGACTGTTCCCCTCAAGTTTATGTTAGCAACTTGATCTTGAAACTGATTTTGGAAGTCCTAGGGCTGAGGAATCTCAATGCCTCAAGAGTATAGTTCTAGCAGCCTGACAATGCTTTTTGCATCAAATTTATGTGGCTAAACATCTTTTACGTGTTGCAGAAAATGTATTTGCTGTAAACACTACACACACCATAATCAAATCTATTCCCAAGGCTTCAGAAATACTTGCTGGCATAGTTTGCTCATATTATCCTCATTTCCTGGCAAGCTACTCAATATTCATGACACTTTTATGTGTTTAGGTAAGTATTTTCTAGTTGAATCTATTCCATAAATAAGCCTTTAGTATCAATTCCTTGTCTCATTTGGAAAAACTATTAAGTATATTTAAATATTGTAAAAACCTCCCATTAGGAAAGGCCTGGCACACTGGTAATTCAGGGCTGGGCGTGCACTCAATGGCCTGCAGCTCCTGGGCTGTGGTCATGTTTGGGTGCATGGGCTGGGTGCATGAACAGAGTAGAGGGACGCTGGGTCCTAGGGAACGAGTGTCCAGCCGAAAGGGACATCAACAACACAGTGGTGCTACAAGTGAAAGGGGGCCTAGTGTCGCCACATTTCTATTTTCTTTCAAGGCAAGGCAGAAACCCAGATTTTTATGTTAAATATCTGATCTTCAAATGTGGTATCTGGTTTTAATTCTTTCAAATGCCATGTGTGGGGGAAAACAAAACTAATTATTGGTCATATCTAGCTGATAGACTGGCATTTTATAATGTGAGATGTAGGCGACACAGCTTGAACAGAATTCTGCTTTAGCTACACATGGGGACTGTCCTGGTGACAGAAATGGGAACAATTCTAGTATCATCGTTCCTACCAGTTCTAGATATTGACAAAGTTCCCATCTTTCATTTTCACTACAAATGTAAACAGCCTCACAATTTGATGAGAAGATTTGGATTTTGCCATCAATATATGCTGAATTACCAAAGATCTGAAGCAGGAACCAAGACATACAGCCTTTATTTGGATTCACTGAGGACTGTGGGAAGATCCAACCCCCCCCCGCCCTGTACTGGACAATCAACTTCTGAAAAAGCCAGAAAGATCCTTCAGAAATATAGTTTGATTTGTGGCCCAGGAGCCCATTTGGCTAGTTTTTGGCATTAAAGAATATGATGAACTTTGAAAGTTCTCATAGCACCCGCCATACTGACAGAGTTCGGTAGTATCTGTTTCTCTCTTTTGCGTCGGTCCCTTATATAGGCCACGCCGTGCGTTCGGATGGCCTTCCATCATGGCTCGAAGCAGAAGAGCTGATAAAATACCTGACTTCTCTTTCCTGACGACTTCATCTCTTGTAAACTAAAGGTGCCCACTAAGTGAATGGTTCTTCCGGACTTTGTCATGAACAAAATGGAAGGGTTGGTCAATGAAGGGGAAGGAGACTAAAAAGGTGGCAAGAGAAAGGCCTTGCCAGGCAGCATGCTTCAGAAAATCCAAGAAAAAAGCTGGACACCTTCTCCCGAGCAGAAACACCAATAGGAGAGCTCATGAGGCTTGATTTGGGGTGGGGGTGGGGGGGTGCTGATTTTCTGACAAAATCCTTGAGTGAACGTGTCAATGGTTTGTCAGAATGGAGAGATTCTAGTTTTTTAATCAACTGGCTTCTTATTTTCCCTCACAGCTGAATTAAAGAATATTGGCCAGTTAAATACTTATGTCTACATACCCTCCATTAGAAGAGTATCAAGCTAGTGATGGATTAACAACCTTAGTCAGCCACCAATCTGCTTTGCTTTCTAGGTTCAAATGATAATGCCAGCTATAGCTATACAGCATTTAAAATTATAAAAATGATAAGGTTTTATATATGTATATATATATATGCATATATACATATAAAATGTCAACACATCTTGTGAGCCTGTTAGAAGCTGATGGAAATGAAGATGAGTTGGCAGGAACCACTGACATTTGGTGTTAAACGACATTCTGCTGACATTACAGTGAACGTCTTCAGAAAGTACTACTTGAGCATTTACAATTAACAGTCACTAAATTATGTTTAATCTGCCTTAAATATTTCTTCCTTTTATAAAACAAAACCAAAAAAATAAGCCATCATCAGACTAGTACTCTGTGGCGGTAAAGAATCAGAAAGGATATATTTTATTGGAATTAAAAATGGGGTAGAGTGTGGCCGACATGAAGGGAATGACTCATCATTTAGCTGAACCATTTGAAATGAACCCCTGTGGCCACTCACACTCATCCCATGTGATGCAGTATTTCAAAATGCATACTTTCACTTTGCTGATTAAGAAATGAACAATTCAGGGGCACCTGGGTGGCTCAGTGGGTTAAGCCTCTGCCTTTGCCTCAGGTCGTGATCTCATGGTCCTGGGATCAAGCCCCGCATCGGCATCGGGCTCTCTGCTCAGTGGGGAGCCTGCTTCCCCCGCCACCCCCCACTGCCTGCCTCTCTGCCTATCTGGGTTCTCTGTCCATCAAATAAATAAAATCTTAAAAAAAAAGAAATGAACAATTCAGAGTTTGTAAATAATTTTCCCTGGTGGATGCTAATGACGTGTTCTAACATTCTACAGACAGAAGTGTGTTTTATATTTGTCAGAAACATTATACTGTCAAATTGGGTATGCATGACTGCATTCATTCGATTTTTTTTTTTTTTGGTCACATGTCTGGTTTTTGGAGTCATTTCTGAAACCTTGGGAACTAATCTAATGCCAATATTGGGGCTTGCAATTCCTCAGAACAAGTCCCTTATAAAAAGGGGTCCTACTGAGAAGTTACTGAAAAGAAGTCAATCCCAGCCTCTGTATCAGCATGCACTTCCTTTAGCTTAACTTACATCCTGTGAGTCTTCTGGGAATTCTACGGCAAGGACGGACCATGCTTTTTTGGCATTACAAGTGAATATTTTGACTTGGGTTGAACGCAAGTTTTCATATAGACAAACAGCGTGAAGGGAGGGCCGAGACCGTGCTCTTGGTCTTTTAGGAGCCAGGAAATAACTGGCGGGGTAGGGGGAAGACAACTAGTCACAGGAACCGACCAAATGCCTTTGGTATCCAACGGCATCTGTGTTCCTTTGGCCCAGTCGCCGGGCCCTTTGTGGCACGGCTTTGTGAAGAGCATCCCTCTGCCCTTAGCAATGTGCCACAGGGCTGTGTCCAAGGGCTAGGGAGGAGGCAGGAGGGAGGGATATTAGCTCAAGATCACTCTCAGCAAGGAGGCAAGGGTCCTGGTGACTCCACAAACCCTCAAGCTCTCATTTCTCAGGGGAGGACTGAACATACTGGGTCCTTTTAGTTCCGGAGAAGACTATTTCCAAATAGCACTGTCTTCCTATGAAGCAGAGCTCTGTCAAAGAGCTGGCAAATGACTGACATCAGAGTCGCAGGTAAGGGTTTCGTGCAGTTTGGCAGGCTGATGAGGACCTCGTCGGGTGGGATTTTTGGGTGAGGACTCAGAAGACCGAACTGAGATGTGAGCTCTACCTCTGTCTTTGCCAGGTTCACTCGGCCTAGCCACACTCGTATGTTTCCCTACCTGCGTTGTGCTTTGCCAAGTATTTATCTTTGTACTGCTTCTTCTTCTTGCCGAACCAAGTACAGCTGGCCTGCTGCTCCTGTTTGGTTTTCTCCATGGCGATGCAAGCAACTCGCCTAGCAGAGAGGGAGAGAGAGAGAGAAAGAGAGAGAATCTCCTGTAAAGTTGTATACTGACAAAAATCATTCATTTGAGGACTTGCTATAAGCCTGCATGAACATGCTCCTCACAGACCTTTCAAGGTAAAGCTTGCTCTTTGGTTTTCACAACAATTTTCTGGAGATGTTTTAAAAACACAGGCTTATAATAAAATGACATCGCATTCCCGGGGCACCTGCTAACTGATAACACAGCCAGCAACCTAAACTCACGGCCGTGGCATGAGGTGGAAAGAGTGTGGGATTTTGAGCTCAGACAGTCTGGTTAGACTCCTGGCTCTATCACTCATGACCTTGGGCCAATTTAGTGTTAGGTGCTTTCCTAGGAAACATACATGTATTAACTCTTTGATCTTTTTAACAACACATGAAATCGTGTCACCACTTTACAGATGAGGGGATCAAAGGACTGAGAGGTTCAGTAATTTGCTCCAAATCACACAGCTTAGGTGGGAGAGTGAGGTCGGTCTGACAACAGAGCCCACACACTTGGCCAGGACATTTTGTTGGCAAGTTTTCATAGCTTCTTGGATGGCTGTCACAAAGGATTAGAACAAAAAAATGTAAATAATGTCCCCAGCACACAGTGGTAGGCAAGGTAGATGCTTAATAAACATTCCTATAACTACACGGCAGTTCTAGTCTAGGGAAAAACACGAATTAAATCCACAGAATTATAATCAGAGAATTTTAATTTTCTCCTATGTGATCAGAGTATTCAGCAAAAATGTTATTAAAAAGTTCCTCCCCTTAGGTTTAATTTAAGAAAATATTTGTCTTCCGGGATATTGCTACAGGTGGTTTTTGCTTAATGATTTTGCTTGTGGGCCAACCAGGGGTCCCTGAGTGAGCCACATACAAGGAGAATCCAAAATCAATATCAGAATGACAAGCGATTTTCCAATGAGGTTGTACAGATTTACACCCCCACCAGCAGTATGTGAGAGTACCTGCTATTCTGCTTCTTTGTCAACTCTTGGTAGTATCAGTCTTTAATTTTAGCCACCACAGTGGGCAAGTAATGGAATCAGGCTGTGCTTTGAGTTTGCATGTCACGGATTATTAATGAGATTAAGAACCTTTTCACAGGTTTATTGGATTTCTTCTTCTGTACAGTGTTTAAGTCTTTTGGCCATTTTCCTTTTCTAGTTGTCTTTTTCACATTGATTTGTTGGAATTCTCTATGTGGTCTGGATATTATACCCCTGGGGGTTATATGTGTGGCAAATGCCTTCTTCCATTTTGTGGTTTGCTTGTTTACTCTTCCTATGGTATCTTTTGATGAATATAACTTAGTTTAAGTCAAATTTAGCCATCTTTCCTTTTTTTTTTTTTTTTTGGGTATGTTAAGAAATCCTTCCTTGTTCCTGAAGATATTCTTCAATATTACTTTCTCAAGTGTTTATAGTTTGGGCTTTCATATTTTGGCCTTTAATACGCTAGAACTGATTTTTGTATATGGTATGAAATTAGGGGCCCAATTTCTTTCTTGTCTTTTTCCTAAATGGATACTCAATTGTTCCAGCATGACTTACGGAAAAGACTATCCATTCCTCACTGGTGATTATTTATGTATGGGAGTGTTTTGGGATTCTCTTCAATTGGTCTATTTGAACATCTCTATGCCCATATCTTTTCTTTTTTTTTTTTTTTTAAAGATCTTATTTATTTGACAGAGAGAGATCAGAAGTAGGCAGAGCAGCAGGCAGAGAGAGAAGGGGAAGCAGGCTCCCCGCTGAGCAGAGAGCCTGACGTGGGGCTCGATCCCAGGCCCCTGAGATCATGACCTGAGCCGAAGGCAGAGGCTTAACCCACTGAGCCACCCAGGTGCCCCCATATCTTATTTTCTTAATGACTACAGCTTTATGGTAAGTATTAGTATTTGGTGGAGCAAGGCCTCCCTCCTTATTCTTCTAGAAGAACATCTTGGCTATTCCTGATTCTGTGCATTTCCATGAAAACTTTAAAATTAACTTGTCAATTTCAAAATAATCAAGATTGCATGGAATCTATGAATCAATCTGGGAGGGAGACATCTTTATAACACTGAGTCTTCCAGTCCATGAATACAGTATATCTCCATTTCTTTATGTATTCTTTAATGTCACAATAAATGTTAATATTTTTCCTTTGTCTGGAACATCTTTGTTAGATTTGCTCCTAGCTTGTTGATTAAAAAGAGGTTATACAAATGGTGTTTAAAAAATTTTTCGTAATTTTAAAAATTTTCAAACATACACAAGAGTAGAAAGTAATGAACCTCAAATACCTACAACCCAGCTTGAACATTTACTAACTCCTGGCTTGTACTATTTACAACTTATCCACCCTAGATTATTCTGAAACAAATCCAAGTTTATATCATTTTCTCCTTAAATATTCTTAAGTTTCTCTTAAATCTATAGGTTCCCTCTCTCCTTTTCCTTCTCATAATTTATTTGCTGTAAAAACGGGTTGGTTGTCCTATAGTTTCCAATTCTGGCTTTTTCTGATTTCATCCCTGTGGTGTCTTTAGTAAGACCCCATCTTTTGCATTTCCTCCAAATTGGTAGTTAGATCTAGAGGTCTCGTCAAATTTAACTTTTTTTTTTTTCAAGATACTTTACAGGTGATACAGGTGGTGTTATGTATGGAATGTAAAAAAATTTCTATTTTCTCAGGGCACCTGGGTTGCTTGGTAGGGTGAATGTCCAACTCACAACTTCTGCTCAGGTCATGATCTTGGGGTCCTGGGATCGAGTCCCATGTCAGGGTCCCTCCTTCTCCCTCTCCCCTTGCTTGTGCATGCAAGTGCTTTCTCTCTTAAATGAATAAATAAATCTTTAAATTTTTTTTTAATTTTCTCTTTTCTTGCTGGTAAATAGAAATTGATTTTTGTATATTGATTTTATACCAACCATCTTGCTGAACTTTCATATTAATTCTAATGGTTTATCTATAGATTCCTTTGAATTTCTACACACAGAAATATATCACCAGCAGTATTTTTTTTTCCTTTCCAGTAGTGTTTGCTGTAGGTTTATTGTAGATGCTCTCAATTAGGTTAAGGAAGTCCCTTCATTTGTGAGGGTTTTAATCATGAGTGGATTTTAAATTCTACCAAGTGCTTTCCCAGCATCTACAAATAGAACCATGTGGATTTTCTTTAGTCCATTAATGCAGTGGATTGGCTTGATTGGTTTTCAAATGTTGAACTAGCTGTACATCCCCAGTACAGACTCCACTGGGTCAAGATGTATTATCCTTGTTATATATTGCTGGATTCAGTTTGCTAATATTTTGCTGAGGACTTCTACATCTGTGTTCATGAGGAAGCCTCGTCTGTAGTTTTCTTGAATTGCCTTTTGTGAATTTTGGTATCACGGTAATGCTGGTATCACGAAATGAGTTGAGCACGGTTCTTTCTCCTTCAAGTCTCTTATTTTCTCTTGTTCATTGAGGTGTTTTTTTTGGTATTCTTTTATTTTTTTGGTTAGGAGGAGAACATTTATTGGGAAATACTGTGAACGCTCAGCAACAGCATCATAGTCAGTCTTTGCATATTACCTAAGTGGCACACAGAGGAGACTGATGAAGCTTTTGCTTTGGGGATTCTTCCAGCACAACCCAATCCATGCTGTAGCCATAACTACGGCTTCTGTGAGGCACAGGATCTTTGGAAGCATAAACAAAACTGAGGACTTTTTGACAGGTTAAAAGAGACAAAAATCCTGACTCCGTAAAGCTCATGGTACAGTCTATAGACTATCTTACATCCCGTGTTTTTAAGCTTAAAGAATAAAAGTAAAAAGTTCCCAGTAAAAATCTGTGGTGTGGCTATATGGGATGCAGTGACAGAGGAACGAAACCGGTCTTCACCAGCCACTCAGGAAATGACTGCTATTTCTTTTAGCTCAGTAAGTGCAGGAAAACTGTGGTAGGATTTAGGTCAACCTGGAGGGAAATTTCAAACACACGCTTACCATTTTTATTGCTCACTTGGACAAGGGTATGGTAGACAAGGGGAGGGATGACACATTCAGGGACTCAAAATATATCAAAGGACTTAACTGGTGTGCCTCATCAAGCACGATGAAATTTAACAAGCATAAAGAAGGCATCTGGGGGGCGCCTGAGTGGCTCAGTGGGTTAAGCCGCTGCCTTCGGTTCGGGTCATGATCCCAGGTCCTGGGTTCGAGCCCCGCATCGGGCTTTCTGCTCAGCAGGGAGCCTGCTTCCTCCTCTCTCTCTGCCTGCCTCTCTGCCTATTTGTGATTTCTCTCTGTCAAATAAATAAATAAAATCTTTAAAAAAAAAAAAAAGAAGGCATCTGGGTCCACAAACGACTGATTTCTCATTGACGGGATGTGGAAAATGTCACTTGGTAGGAACACCCATGAACCAAGATTCTGGGTCTGGCTGATAGTATTGTTTCAAGTCTTTCTCACTGCTGGGAATGCCTTCTTCTACCTCCAGTGTCTGACTCAGGCCTCAAGGCACATGGTGCCCAGTGGGGCCCTTCCTCATCAGCCCAGCTAGAATCCCTTTCTCCCTCTTCAGTTTTTGTACCTTTACTGAGTTTTTTTCATAATAAGCTGAACATATTTGAAGTGTGCAGCTTCATCACTTCTGCTGTTTGTGTACATTCTTCCCTCTCTCCTCTGGATCCCCAGGCCAACTGATGTCAGTATAGTTTTCTGGAATTTCATATAAATAGAATCATGCAGTATATTTTTTCTCTCTCTCTTTTCTGCCTGGAAACTCAGAAGAATGATTTTGAGTCCTATCCATATTGTGGGTGTCAGTAGTTCACTCCATCATTTGTTCATCTGTTTACTTGTTGGAGAAAACTTTTGAAAAATTTTAGCCTTTCTAAAAGGTGTGTGGCCACTGAGGTTTGGTTACTACGTGTTTTGTCCTTGGCAGTTCCTTCTGGTTCTTCTTCAAATCTGCCATTCTGTTAGCAGTTTCCCTGCTCTTTAAAGATATTTTTCAAGATTATTGATTTTAAAATATAGGCACAGTTGTTTAAAAACCCTGCCTCCTGATTCTCCTGCATCACGTGGGACTGGCTTTGTTTCTGCTGCCTGTCATTTCAGCAGGGCCTCTGTTGGGTCTGGTAGGCAGGTCCTAATTGTTTTCTTCTGCGACTGTGGGTTTTTTTTTTTTTTCTGACTTGTTGGTCACTGCCCTAGTAAAAGTTTATGTTGGGGGTGGTGGTGGTGAGGAAGGGCTCTAGGATGAGGCCTAGCATTAAGTGTTCTCTGCCAGAGACTGTCTTTTTGTCCGTAACAGATATAGGGAACTACTATTTGTAAAAAAAGAGGCCTCAAATCGAGTGTAAGGTTGGAAACCCCCGGCCGTCCCCAGCGATGTCTGGGCACAGAGCTATTCAAGGTGGACTAGCGGCCACGATTTTTTCAGGGAACCTTTGTTTTCCTTTTATTCGTGTCTTCGGCTTTGCTCAGTGACAAGGCAGCCTTCTCTCCAGCCCCCAGATGTTGGAGGGCAGCAAGGGCACACTTCTCTGCTTGCTTTTAACCTGAGGGCAGAGCCTCTGCGGGCCTGACAATGCGGGAGCAGGTCTCCTAACAGACCCCCTGCTTGTACAGGCGTTAGGTCTTAACCTTGGTTCTCTGGCAGAAAAGTTTTCAGTAACAGACGTGTCCTCTTGGCAATATGGGCCAATTCACTGCTCTATTTTCTATCACTGTGATTAATGGCTTTCATATAAAAACTCGTCACTAAGTTGCCCGATGCCTTTTTGGCTACTCAGTGCTTTTAAGGTAATTTTCAAAAACATACTTTCTGCAGCACTTTGCTTTCTTTCTTTTTTTTTTTTCTCAGCAGGAGGATTGATTCAGATAACCTAGTCCCCATGACAGGAGATAGGGAGCAAATCTGCTTTTCCACTGCCATTTCTCAGCATTCTTCCAGAGGAGTCGGGAGTTCTAGGTGTCCATGAAACAGGATTTCTACACATGATCTGACTAGGGAGAAGAGGTCTGGAATCCACATAAGTCTTTTTAAAAAACATGTTCATATGGCAGGAGGCTAGACCACATTTTGTAAGACGTAAATGTCACTAATGACATAATAACATCATCATGAAGGTGACTCAGAAATCACTTCCATCCTGCCAAAGCTTGGACTGTCCCTTGAAGATGGGGCTGCGAGTTGGAAGGCTGCCTCTCGCTTCCTCTGGAGGTGCCTGTGAGTCCCCTTGGAAAACGATGGCACCTGAAATTCTTATCCACTCTGACATCTAAACGTAAGAATATTTCTGGAAACATGGGATAGTGACAGAGGCAATCATGCAAAGGAAATTGAGAAATCTCTTTAGTGAGAAAACACTTCTCAGTGTCTGTGGACTCAGGTACCTCTGGGGTCTTTTAGCTAGCTTCCAGGATTTGGGGACAAACTGCCCCAATGCCTAATGGTGGCTATTTTTGGTCACGTGAAACAAAACTCAGATAGAAAGTCATCTCTTTGCTAGATTTCTCATCTATTGCTAAAGCACTGACGGAGGCAAAATCACCAGCATCTTTTAAAACACAGCTCAAGTAAACGAACAGTAACAATGGCAGAAATAGATTTTACTAAAATATATAGTAATCTGGGACTCCTTTCCTCTCAGTTAAAAGTGGCATTGAAGGGGTGCCTGGGAGGCTCAGTGGGTTAAGCCTCTGCCTTCAGCTCAGGTCATGATCCCAGAGTCCTGGGATCGAGTCCCACACTGGGCTCCCTGCTCAGTGGGAAGCCTGCTTCTCCCTCTCCCTCTGCAGCTCCCCACTGCTTTGCTCTCTCTCTCTCACTCTGTCTCAAATAAAATCTTTAAAACAAAACAAATTGCAGTTCTAAAAGGACAGACGCAGCATGTGGGAATGGGGGGGGGCTCTGCTAAGGGACCAGGAGGGGACTGCGACCTGCGACCCGAGGCTAGCCACTCAGCCTCCTTCCCTCTAGACTTTCCTCTCCTTTTATGTAAAACCAAGACCTGACTCCAAGCAGGAATTTGCTAGATGCTGAGGATTTAGAGCTCTTGGATGACTAATCTGAACTTTGTTTGGCTAGCGGAACAAGCAGGTTTTACACCATAAAACAGTAGCAGGTTGACAAACGGATGGTCGGGGCGTTGTTTTTATTGTAAAACAAAACAGAACAACAAAAACATACCATTCCTGAAGTTCAGGAGAAGGAATGAGACCTGCGGTTCCATTTTTGGAGTTTTCCAGTTTACCCTGCCACCAGTTGTGATCGTCCTTACTAATAATCTGGATAATGTCACCAACTCTGAATCGAATGCCAGCTTCTTTGCAGGGGATGAGGTCATCCTTTGCTGGATCGTATTCAAATTGTGCTCTTACATAGATCTATAAAACAGGAGTTTGTGAGAAGGGCTGCCACGGCGATGTGAAAGAAAATAGTTCTAACATAATAGCCACACACTAACACTTACAATACGAACAAGACACTAGATGGTGAAGCCAAATGAGGCATGGAGATAGGACACCGAACTGCTACCACTACAAACGGATGGGCGGCCTCTGGTGTGTACAGGTTCAAGACTCTGCTGTTCTTAATTGTTTAGTAAAGATAAAGACTTAGCTTCTGCTTTTACTGTAACAGACTAGGTCTCTAATTATAGAGAGGTATGCTTTCCATTTTTAAATCTGCATGTATTTAGCTGATGTTATGGGCATGTTATCTGTCACGATCACGTGGCAGCCTTTACACCAGATATACACAGACATTCAGGGCAGGTTTTAACCTCAAAGCAGCACGTGACACAAAAGCAGCAAGCACTGTGTGTTGGTATCTTGCTGTAAACTGCCTACAGAACAGCCGGCGGTGTGGCTACACACCGCTGATAAACTGAAATGTAAACTGCTTTTAAAGCATTTAAAAATTAATTGTGTTATTGAGCTTTGAAGAAGGATTTTGGCTTTGTATCTGTATTTTCCTCTTCTTAGAGAAGAAAAACGACAAGGGATTATCATACGGCAGCACTGTATGAATCACTGTATTTCTAAATGCTTTCAATAAGGTGATGGATATCTAATGTTGCATCACTTATGTGGTCTTAAGAACAAACTATGGGGGAGTTCTGTCAGGTGCCAATTTACACACACTTGAACTTGGATGCCAAATTCCAAGAAAATTCCCCATACAAATTCTATCTCTTAAAATTAAACTTGAGTATTAAGGTTTCGGTCACTGTAAAACCAACCTGAAGGCTTTGGAACTATTGTGTAATTATTCTGTTCAAGTTTCCTTGTCAGAAATGCAGCCTGTAAAATTACTAGGTCTCTGCCTCTGCACCTGAAATACATACTCTTAAAGTGGGTGGCACACCAGAAGCTGCCTGCTGGCGATAGGCAGCGCGTCACTTTCCCCAGGTGACCCAACAGAGGCATACTGGGATGCAAAGCCAGGATGTTCTGAGCTTTCATCGTAAATGGCTTTTAGATACCCACAAGCAAATACAAATTAAGAAAAAGCCTTAAAATTTCAGAAAATTACTGCTTAAACATGGTCGTCAGCACATATGCTTTAGCCAGTCTTAGAATTCTAGGAGTTTTGTGACCCTTAATAATTTTTTCCCCAACTCCAGAGGCAGGCCTGTAAGACCAACCCCCCCACCCCGAAAGGCTGAATTCTTAAACCCTTAACACAAGGTTATCAGGTTGAAATTACAATAACCATCACAGCTACAAAGATGTGAGGGAAAAAATCCTTATAGAAAATTAGTCATGTGTAATGTGTTAAAATGAAATGGTACAAGCTCTCAATGCTTAAATGTTATGGTCCAAAATGCAGACATTATGGGATGGAAAGGGTTAATAAAGGATTGGCTATTCGCAGCTCAGTTTAGAGAAGTTTCTATAGAGGATATCTATTCACCTGTCGTCCTTTTGGTTGGGTAGTTGATGGCAAGTCCTGTAGAATAAAGCCAACCCAGGAGAAAAATTTTCATTTACTTTTCAAGAGTACAAGGTAATTTGTGTGTTCTGTTACAATATGGTTAAAAAATGAGCTAGATTTCAGTTGTAAAGAGATCACAAACATTATTCCATTTCTCAGAAATGTTGAGTTATCGAAAAAAAATCAAACCCAGGCCACTTAGCAGCAAGCTGAGGAAAGCAGGTAAGTTTAAGCAAGAGAGAAAATGTGTTCTTAAGAAACAACTCAGCATCTTCAACACAAAAGCCACTGTGAGTGAAACAGTCCTATTAGAAACAAAAAGAAAACCTGAAACGTAAAAGAGCTGTTGCCCTTTTCAACTTAGTCACTGCAATCATTTGGTTTTGAGGAATTCCATGTATTACATGTTAAAACTATTAGAACGAATTCCATTGGTAGCCTATTCGGAAGTTAAAAACAAAGGTCATTAGGAATTTTCTCCTATAATTTCTCTTACTGATATCATTCTGTTCGAGATGATCTCTAAATTATTGACAATTTTATCGACTGAAGACAGTTGATGTGTTTTTAAAGGGCACGTGGACAGCAAACGAGCGATACTGCTGCGTTTAGTAAAACTCGTGCTACAGTTCTACAGCAGTATCAGCAACTTAAGATTTTGTTACCCTGAAAGGTCAAATGCTTGCACCTTAAGTGCTTCCATTTAAGTAAATGAAAAAATTCTTTCCATATTCCAAAATGAATAGTTCTGAAAAAAAAAAAAAGTAAAATTCCAAGTTCAAGTCAAACTATCAAGTACTTTGTGTTAAAGATGTGATAACAGCGTGGCTTAAGTGCAGTTGGAAGCCAGTTCCTTTTGCTTTTCATATCCAGGCAAGGCTTATAATTCACAAAAATATGTGCACGGACCACAATAACAGAGGGCACACCAATTCGTAACGTAGATAGCGGAAACTAAAACAGGTTGCTGATATCACTCAGAATAGACAACTACAAAGCCCGAGAATACCCAGATGCCTACTCTGTAAAATCCTTAAGTTTCTTCATCTTTCTCCAATTAAAAAAAATTTAGAAATTTCAATAAATTGCCATTTAGGATATCCTTTGGGTAAGGAAGTCTGAGCAAAGTCAGAGAGGCGCCAGTGGGGTGACACAAATATTTTGAGCATGACCAAAGCGATCTTGAACTCCAGTTCTTCCAATTTAACTAATTAAAGGGATTTTTCACGAGAAGAAAATGTTGAAAAGATTTTCCAGGAGTAAACTGCATTGTAGCTGTAGTAGCCTTGTATATCGGCAGAAGACAATATTTTCCACTGAACACATGGAACTATAACACTCATGGCAGGTGGCACCAACAGAATTGTCACACTTTGCTGTGTGGAGCTAGAGTTCTTACCGAAACAGAATTGTTAGTGCTGCTATGACCATTAGCTGGGGACTGCCTGGAAGTGGAGGGGGAATCTCTCTGAAATAAGACACAAGGTTCATTAACACAGAACACTGGCACAGAAACAGAGATATTCACATTAACAGTTACAACCACAATCTGACAGCCGTTTCCTCTGAGGTTTTTTCTTTTTTCTTTTTTTTTTAGCTGTAAAGGTGCTATACTGACTTACGTGCATGATTTCACAGAAGTATGAAAAAGTTTTTGCAGTTGGAAGATTCACTTATTGTATGCGATGACTGTGTCATTCATTAATAATTTCTCTCCTGTCTCCAATACTCTATAACCTTGGCTGACTTTAAGTGAGACCCGGAAAAGGGAATTGATATTAAAATCCAATAAAATCCAATTAAAATCCTTTTACAAGGACTGTAAAATGACAAATATTACTGTACACTTATTGTGCTGAAGATCCCAACTGCCAAATTTTTTATTCAAAATTAGGTTGAAAAGTACTTAATAGTTTTTAGGTACCTCAGTGTCAAAAATTACTGAATGACTCATTTGAAGTGAAACAAATCTAACTCCCCCCCCCACCAAAAAAAAACTTCTCATGTTGTAATCACCTTGGAGTCTTTCCAGGACAAATATTACTAATGAGGGTAAAAGATAGACATCCACAAGAGAAGAAACCTTTATTCTTTAGATCATTTTAGGAGAATGATTAAAACAATAACCTCGAGCCTCTAAAAATATTACACTTCTGGCAAAAGTCTGAGGAGGCACAGCCGCTCTCCCTAGATCTGTCGTCCTCAGTCACAGTCCTCTCTGGGCTCCATTCCCTTATTGCCCAAATCAGCTTTAATGACAAGCATAAAGAGAGGAAGAAAATATGCACTGTAGCATTTCTGGTTTAGTGGAGTTCTCTGAAACCTTTGAGATATACATGTCTGCTCAAAAGACATTTGTTTTTTCTAGAAGGTATGCAGAAAACTTCTGGAGCTTGTTAGCTTTTTGAGTAACGGGCTCCCTTAGATGAGCATTCTCAAATGCTCATGAGCAGATCGGTTTCTAGGTGCCACCCCCAGAGAAGCAAGTCAGCTGGGCCAGAGTGAGGGCAGGGTCTCCCCTCTTTTGCCCGGGGAATACTGATGCGGGTGGCCAGAGAACCCTTCTTTAGGAAGTATTGCCCTAGCTGGGAAGAGTCCAACCACAGGCTTGAATTCTGCCAGGGCACCAGAATGTCAAACAGGGTGGGGGTAGGGCTAGGAGGAGAGTATCATTTTTCCTACTATTCAGAAGTAAAGAAGGTAAGGGGGGGCTCTTCTGACTCAAGTGTAGAATTTGTATGTGTAATACTGGTCCCACCCTAAAACTAGTTCCACCACTTAAAAAACACAAGAGAAAATTATATCTTAATAACTAACAGTATCCCCTGGTTAGCTAAGAAAACACAAATCAATCGTATTCATTGAATGTCTTCAATGCTGACAAATGGTATGAGGACCACCTACGAT
The DNA here is from genome assembly GCF_902655055.1 of Lutra lutra. Classification (NCBI taxonomy): domain Eukaryota; kingdom Metazoa; phylum Chordata; class Mammalia; order Carnivora; family Mustelidae; genus Lutra; species Lutra lutra. The sequence goes on along the minus strand of NC_062296.1, from coordinate 62,979,333 downwards.
GTTAGAATATTGGAATGCTTTACATGAGAGGTGTGTGTGACATTCTCTCTTCCCTGGAAGGTCTGTGTTCTAGGTTACAAATTACAAAACTATGATTCCTGGAGCAGAAGTAGCTCTCTGTTTTCTTTTGAAATATAGTATTCACTGAAGTTCCATAAAAAGCCACCAAGAGGAGCTCAAAACCTGACAGAACAGAAACCCCAACTGTCACGGTGCACTAAAAAATATCCTTGACCAAACTACAAATTCTTAGACATATCTTTGATAGGTTCGGAAAGCAAAGCCTCTGAGTTTGCTTTGAGATCGACAGCCTTACTAGGGCCTGGAAGAGGCACTGCAATTTCTCCCTCAACTTCTCCTGGGTATGAATTCAATTTTCTAGATGAGTTCCAATAAGTCACTTGTCAGTCTTGAAAAGCATCTGTAGGAAATATGTTCTTCCCACCGAAGTACACAGACTCGGGAGATGCAACGAAAAGGATCAGCTTCAAATAATTATGCTCGAGCTGAATGTGCAATGACTGAAGGGTGACAGACCCTTCATGCCAGCCTGTGTTTCCAAATACAAAAAGAATAGATTTTGGAATCTCATTTCATGACCGACATGAAACTGGATAATATAGGTCGGAGAGCTACAATTTCTATACGATACACCTACCGTGAGAAAGGAACCTTGGGGTTGTATTATCCTAGAAAACTTACTTGCTTATGAATCACAAAGTGTTCCAAATTGAAACGATTTCACAGAAGGTCGCAAAAGCCTCTACTCCTCTCAGAAGGTCAGTTATCAACTCCTCATGGACTTAACATCTGTCCAGGGACTTGTCACAGTTTTTTTTTTTTTAACACCTTGGTCTTAACAGAAATAGATCACTTCTCAAATTCTTGGAAAGAAGAACTATCTGTGTGATTTCTTAATAAGGGAAGTGAATGTACTTCCTGGAAATATTATTGCAATTATCTTTCTTTTTTTCCTCAGAGACTCCATTTGTTATTAAGCCTTCTGTCATTACTTGGAGCTCCTCGAGATCTGGCTGCCCTTCCAGCCTGCAGACAGTTAAAGTGCTGAGGAGTTTCCCATGGAAGCAGGGCCGAGTAGGTGAATGGAACCTACTCTGTTCCGTTATCTTTGTTGTAAAATTGGTGTGCAGTGATCAACAGCACAGGCAGAACAATTTCCCAGAAAGCCAAAACATTCAGCCATCAGCAGACAGTTAGTTAAGAACCCAGAGGAGACAGGGGTGGCGGGGGCAGTGGGAGGGGGCGGGGGGTCGCGCTGGAGCCATTACCTCACAGGACGATGACTGAGTGCGGTAACTTGGCACTATCTTGAAGGTGATACTCCCCCGCATTTCCCGCTGGAGGGGGAAGAAAGGAGAGCTTGCTTAACACACAAATGTTGCACACAAAGACATGTGAGAAACCACTTGAAATGGGGGGGGAATTAATGCAAGCCAGCCGAGCACGCAGGGGCCTTTTAAACGAAATGGAGTTAGAAGGTAGGGGCTGCTCACAGGAATAGACTTTATTCTCGGGAGAAACCCTGCGAAGTCAAGGCTGACTGCCTTGTTCGGGCAGCAGCAGTGGAACAGACCCCCAGCAGTTCCCTTTTTATAGACACACAGAAACTTCTAAGTGCTTTTCAAAAGTAAGTATGAACTGAGCCAGACGCCAGAATAAGTAATTACACAAAGACGGTATTTGGTCTGCTACACGATGATGGTGTACTCCATTGAATTTGCTTTTTCTTTTATAATGTTGGCCTCACGGTTTTTGCTATAGTGAGTTTGTGTCCTTATTTTACACTTAAGAGAGATTCATAATGTGCGAGGCCACTACACTGTGGCAGGAAGATGGTTCAGGACCAGAGGTCCAAGACATCTGCCTCTGTTCAGTATGACAGTGAACATAGGCCAGGGACCGTCATTCTGCTTTTTTAATAAAAGGCCAATTGTGAACACAGATTTTGGCTATGTCTGGTCAAAAATAGCCAGGTCTACTATGTCTTTCCTTCCCTCTGTGCTGCAGAGGAATCCAATACAGCAGGCTATGACTCAGCTGAACAGAACGAGGCTTCTGACATTGCTGATGTCAGCATAATGGAGGGTGGGGAGAAACGAGTTCACATATACGCACAATTGGAAAGGTTATCTTTACACATCTGCTCAGTAAGAAACGAGATTGAGGAGGCAAGGAGACCGTCGAAGCCCACACTGCTCGATGGGCAAGAGGTTTCCAAGCTCTGTTGCATGTAAACATTTTCCCAGTTGTCAGTTCTTATGAATGTTGTAGAAAGTCAAGTCCAACAAACAGTGGGACCAGAAAAATACTCTGATTACAAGAGAATACCACTTATTCATGCATTATAAAGCAAGCTAACAAACTGAAAGTCAGTCTTGGAAAAAAGACAAAGAAACTTTCATGTACTCACGAGCATTTTCTGCAGCTGTTCCACTGTTTGGTTAGCCACACTGATGCCGTTAATTTCTCGAATTTCATCACCGACATGAAGTGTACCTAAAGAAATGACACGGTTGCAAACATGAAATGATGTATGTAACATTGATAATAATGTCCAAAGATAGCAATATAAGTAATTAAAAATTAAGCTAACTATTGAAGGTCAATGTTTCAGAAACAGGTACAGATTTGGCTCATTTGGTAAACTCACCAAAACAGATAGATCTACTTACGGAAGACACACTTCTGAAAGATGGCTGTGGAAATCTGCTTATTTCTCTGAGAGAGGCACTATGTATCGTGGTTTAAAATGACAGTTTCTAGATCTAGCCTGTCTGGGGCAAATCTCAGCTACATCCCATACCAGCTTTAAGATCTTGGGTAGGATACCAAAATATTCCATATCTCAGTTTTCAATATTTACAAAATGGAGATGAAAACAGTATCTATTTCATATGATTGCCTTGAGGATTAAGTTAGTTTAATATATGTAGAAGGATCAGGAGTGTTCGTGGCACATGGTAAAGTATCACTGAAGTGTCTGTTATCATTTCCTACCATTTTCTTTTCTTGTTTTTTTTTTTTTAAAGATTTTATTTATTTATTTGTCAGAGAGGGAGGGAGAGAGAGAGAGATAGATATCACAAGTAGGCAGAGAGGCAGGCAGAGGCAGAGGGAGAAGCAGGCTCCCCACTGAGTAAGGAGCCAGATGTGGGACTTGATCCCAGGACCCTGGGATCATGACCTGAGCCAAAGGCAGCCGCTTAACCAACTGAGCCACCCAGGCATCCCTCCTACCATTTTCATCATCATCATTATCTACCAAATATGATGCAGAGAATTGTGATAATTCCTGTATAACACTCAACTTACATTAGACAAAACACAATCATTTTATAATAATTTGGTAGGCATTTCAGGGTCCTGTCATACTTCAATTGGAAAGAGAGCCCAAGAACCAATGCCTAAATAGGGAGTTATGTGAAATTTTACTTCCTTATTTATAAATTGTGCACATGTTTACATACTGACCTGGCATCATTATGAAAAGCTCACAGCATCTTTTAGAGGTTCACACTAAATGCACATAAAGAAAGTTAAGACCCCTGAGATTTGTTTCCAAATATTCCCTGGGGGGTGGACAGTAGGGGAAGTACAGATGACATTGGTGTGGTTGTGAAGTAACAGTGATTCTAGTGGGTTATGGGTACGCAGGTGATCACTGCACTCTTCTTTCCACTTTTCTCTACTTGAACTCACTGCACTATTCTCTTTACTCATGTTTGAAAATTAACATAATAAAATAAAAATCTGTGGACTTTTGCTTCCTAGTGTGGCTGGTTAGTCACTAGAAGACTTTCTTATACCTGTATCCCATCTAGGGCACACCTATTGAAGTATTACTAGTCTCACAAAAGGAATACAAATTCCTCTTTTGGGGGGGGGGTAAATAAAGCAGTTTATTAAGTGAAGATACAGAAAAAGCTCTCAAGAGTGAGAGGGGTCCCGATGGGGTTGCCGCTAAGGAGTACAAATTCCTAAGAGCACTGCCTACTTCCATCCCCCACCATTGGCTGCACATAAGGACCTGTGAGCTGGATCCAGAGTGGTGGCGAACGAAGGGTGGAATGAAACAGTGGAAAGGGTGGATGCCACAGCAGCAGTGCCTGCTAGCCAGATTCTGAGCCTTGGGCCAACGGCAAGTGACAGAAACTGAGCCCAGGAATCTGGAGGGAGGCAAGATCCAGACTGGTGGCACTCCATGGTAGTTAGTAGAAGAGGGAACAAACAAAGTGTACCCAGTCTAGGCCCACAGGACTTCCATTAGTTAGAACAAACAATGAGCTCACAAAGGTCACCAAACATACAATAAGGCAAAGTCATCAGAAAGAGAAAAAACAGATTTAGATTGTCAAGGAGGATAGCTACTAGAATGATCAGATACAGAATATAAAATAGCCACATGTTAAATATTAGAAAAAAAATAAAGGACCTAATTGCAAGGATGAGCACACAACACGAGATTATCAGATGTGAACAGATAGATTTGAAAATAAAACTAAGAACAAATGACTAGTACTTCTAGAAAAGAAAACTATAACTGGTCATAGAAACCAGTGAATGGAGGAGTTTAACAGGAATTTAGATATGGCTGAAGAGAATGTCAGTGAACTGGAAGATATAACCAAGTACATTACCTAGAATGCAGGACAGGGAAATGAGACAGGGAAAACAAGAGACAAGAAATAAAGAAAACAGGAAAAAAATTAAGAGATATGGAGGGAATGTCTAACACATGTCTAGTGGAGTTCAAAAGGAGAGAATACGGAGAATGGAGAGGAGGCAATATTTGAAGAGATAATGGTTGTAAACTTTACTGAACTGATGAAAACATGATTATGCAGATCCAGGAAGAATAATGCATCCTAAAGAGGATAAATAAAGAGAAAACCATGTTGGAAGGTAGTGAAACTACAGAACATCTAAAGACAAAGATCCCCCCCCCCAAAGACAAAGTTCTTAGAAAACCCAGAGAGAAAGGAGAGATCACTTACAATTCAAGGACAATTGTAGTGACATCAGACTTTCCAATGTCAAACAGTGGATGCCAAAATACAACAAAACGGTAACCATCAACCTAAGACTGTGCTCTCAGCAAAAGTAATCTTCAAGATTGAGGATGAAATAAAATATTTACAGATAAATACCACCTGAGGGAGTTTATCAACAGGAGACTAGAACTAAAGGAACTTCTAAGGATGTACTTTAGGAGAAGGAAAATGCTCCCCAAAGGATGGTCTGTAATTTGAGAAGGAATGCTAAGTTTATATCTGAAACTAATATACCAAACACTTGTATGTTAACTATACTAGAAATAACATAAGATAGAAGGAATGGGGAGTAAATAAAACCACAACCATTTATGTAAATCCAAACAAAAATAGTCATGATAGTAATTGCAAATTTGTGAATTTAAAACAGGACAGAACAAAATGCTGGGCAAAATAATATGTAAGTCGAAAGTGTGATCAGATTTAGTGTTCCAATGTCTTTGGGAGTGGGGTTAAGATACTACTTCCCTCTAGTAAACATAATGTTAATTACACATGATAAAATTTCAAGGTAACCACCTAAAAGATCTAAGTAGAGTGCTGAAATTCTAAACTCCCAGGGGGAAAAAATGGAACAAAAAATGAACAAGAAAATCCATTAAAAAATGGGATAAGTATAAATAAAAAAGATGACAGACTCATCACAATAAATATTAATGGACTAACCTTGCCCATTAAAAGATAGTGATCATCAGAGTACATTAAAAATGTAATTTTCCAATTTACTCAAGATATAGAAAGCCTGAGTAACCTTATGAATGTTAAAGAAATTGAAGCAGTTTTTAAAAAAAGAAAGTCTTTCCTGGGGTGCCTGGCTGGCTCAGTTGGTAGAGCATACAACTTTTGATCTTAGGGTCATGAGTTCAAGCCCCACATTGGGTGTAGAGCTTCCTTTAAAAAAAGTCTTTTCTAAAAAAACCAAAATGAAAACCAAAACATCAGGCCTTGATAGTTTTATAGGCAAGTTCTACCATACTTTAAAGGTACAAGTCATTCCAATATTCTACAAAGTCTTTCAGACAACTCATGAAGGGAGATGGCTCTCCACATCATTTTATGAGGCAATGTAACTTTGAAACTAAAAAACCCAGAGCAAGACAAGAAAGGAAAATTAACTACCAGCCAGTCTCACTCATAATTACAAATACCAAAACTCTAAATAAAACATCAGCACACAGAATCCAGCAGTACATACAAAAAAAAAAAAAATAACACACAGCGAATAAGCTAGGTTTATCTGAGACATGCAGAAGGGGTTTATCGTTAGGAAATCTTTCAAAGTCACTCACTATGTTAATAGATAAAAGGAAAAAAACCTCCAAATGATCATCTCAGCAGATGAAGAGCATCTGATAAGATTCACGACTCAATCATAATTAAAAGGCTCAGCAACTAAGGATAGAAGAGAACATCTTCAGCCCTAAGAGAAGGCATCTAACTAAAATTCTACAGTAAATGGTACTCTTCACAGGGAATCATGAGAAAGCTACTTTTCAAAAATGAGACTAGGAGGAGGATGTCCACGACACCACTTCAATCAGAGATGGCAGACCCTAGTCACATGGTAATATAAGAAAAAGACTATGGAAACAATGATGTTGTGGCTTTAATGAATTTTTTAAAAAGATATTATTTATTTATTTGACAGACAGATCACAAGTACGCAGAGAGGCAGGCAGAGAGAAAGGGGAGGAAGCAGGCTCCCTGCTAAGCAGAGAGCCCGATGTGGGGCTCGATCCCAGGGCCCTGGGATCATGACCTGAGCCGAAGGCAGAGGCTTTAACCCACTGAGCCACCCAGGTACCCCTGCTTTACTGAATTTATAGCAACTTATTAAAAATAAGAAACAGAAAATTCATCCTGGAGTCTAAAACCAATTCTCCCGCATGAGTGCAGTCTACTCCCGCAGCCTCTAAAGATTCCCCTGTAGGCAGCAGCAATGCTGGACATCAGTGGTCAGGAAGACATGAAAATGCTTCCAGGGTTACTTCCTGCTCTCTGAGGTTAAGGAAAAAGTAAAGAGGTGCTAAGGACAAAAACAAAAACAAAAACAAAAAACACAACAACAAAAAACCCCTCATCTCAAAGAAAGGAAGCCTAATTTTTGGATCAGCCTGTCAATGCTAGTACCTATAACTCAGCCCTTCCAAGGACGAGGCTAGGCCTGCATGTGCAGATCTTGCCCACCCAAGAGTTAATGAAAGTTCCCCTTTCTCAAAAACTCATTCTTTCTTTACCTCAGGCCTTAGTGGGTTCCTTTCTCAGAAGGACTGCAATTACTGTGGCAGGTATTAAAAACTTAATCTAGATTTGCTATCTCTTATTTTATAATTTAATTTTTATATTATTTATCAAACTCTAATTTCCTAATTTATTATTTATTTATTTATTTAAAAAAAGATTTTTATTTATTTATTTGACAGAGATCACAAGTAGGCAGTGAGGCAGGCAGAGAGAGGGGGAAGCAGGCTCCCTGCTGAGCAGAGAGCCCAATGCGGGCGGGGCTCAATCCCAGGACCCTGAGACCATGACCTGAGCCAAAGGCAGAGGCTTAACCCACTGAGCACCCAGGCGCCCCTAATTTCCTAATTTAGAGAGAGTACATCTCATTCCTGCATGAATGAGAAATTCTTCAACTGTCATTACATATCTATATCCATAAATGAATGAACATTATGTATGTACCTATGTCCCAGAATAGATGTCTTCCAGATATCCAGGGGCCGGGTAGGATATTTACTTTATCCTCCATGGTCTTTTTTTTTTTTTTTTTAAGATTTTATTTATTTATTTGAGAGAGAGAGAGATCACAAGTAGGCAGAGAGGCAGGCAGAGAGAGAGGAAGGGAAGCAGGCTCCCTGCTGAGCAGAGAGCCCGATGCGGGACTCGATCCCAGGAACCTGAGATCATGACCTGAGCTGAAGGCAGCGGCTTAACCCACTGAGCTACCCGGGCGCCCATTCCATGGTCTTTTTAAAGTCAGGATCCAAACAGTAATTCAGAGATGTTCGGTAACAGAACTGTAATATACCCTCCCCCCCCTTATCCACAGGCTGGAGCATGTACAGAAGAATATAAACAAATGAGACCAACAGTGATTAAAACCAAAGATAGATAACTTAAATAGATCATTATGTGGACCACAGAGTAAACAGATTGTTTATATGGATCATAAACAATACTTTCTCCACTAGGCTATAGGAAAAAAAAAGGTAAGGAGGGAAAGAATCACATATGAAACTTACCTTGCCTGTGAATCATGCCCCCGTGCATAATTCTTGCGACAATACAATGATTGAGCTCATTCATTTTTAAAGTGATTCCCTGTAAAAAGGTAAGTAAAATAGAATTACTATTCTTTTTTATGTTTGTGATAATTGTAGATAATTTTATTTACTAAAATAAGGAAAACATTCAAGAAAATATGGAAAATGAAGGAAGGAGGAAACCCGTCTGTTACTCCATGCCAGGACAAAAATGTTATTTTTGGTATTTTGATTGCTATAATAATGATACATACATTCCATACTGTGCTCTGGGTAGTTTCCTCTCATAAATGCACTGATCATAACTCAAACGAATACGTCAGGGGGACCCTCTACAGATCTCTGGGGGTTCTCTTCCTGTGAAGCTCTCTTTTCTTTGGTCCTCTGTCCTGTGCACTTTAGGTGCCTAGGTCACCTTGGATTCTCAGCTCTGTGTCCTCAATTCAGAACTGCCTGCTCTGCCTCAGTTCTACCTTCCTGTGTTGTGGCCTGGAAACTCTTTCAAGTCAATAAGGTCAGGTGATCATAGGGCTCACCCTGTTTGCTTCCTGTCTCTTAGGGATCATTTTCCTCTGTTGCCTGATGTCCAATGTCTTGAAAACTGTTCTTTTATGTAATTTCGTTTGTTTAAAAATTTTTTTTGGTTATTTTGGGTGAGAGGGTAAATCTGGTCCTTGTTACTCCATCTTGGCCAGAAGTAGAAGCTCCACATATTTAATGCCAGACTACTAGTCTACAGAGATTACTTTTTGTTTTCCCATTATTCTCTATTATAAGATAAACTTTCATAAGCATATTTTTTGGACTAGACCTGGCTGATCCTAAAAATCACATGGGGACCTTTTAAATAATACTGTCTCTTAAACTCACTCCTTGGATTTAGATTCAGGAAGTCTGGAATGGAGCCCAGAAACCTATATTTTTAACAGGTTCCCTTGGTGAAAACTGGTCTTGAATTTGAGATGATTAAGGGTAGGGGGACGGTCTTTTCTTCTTTGGAGAACAACACTCTGTTGGAAAGGTTCATGAAAATATCTGAGCCTTTATAATTTAGACTTGGAATCTGCACAATTCCAGAAACTATAACTTTGCTTGGTCCCTATTTTTCAGTTCTTAGAAGTGGTGGGCAAGCAATGTGAAAAACTGGTATATCAAAATGTTTCTAGTTCCAATGTTCAACTGTAATGTTCAAGTTTCATTTCCAACTTGTGTATTCAATCAGCATGTATGGTTACCAAGAGAGGTGTTCCTGGAGAAATGCTATAAATTCATGTGTAACTCAAATCTAATTTCATAAGGGAAATGATAGTATGATGGGGCTTCAATCCTTGAAATTAATAAATTAATGTATCCATTTAACCAACGTTATTATGATCCTGTTATGTGGGCAGGCACTCAGCTAGGCACATAATGAATGAGACTGTTCATTAGTGAACAGACAATAGTGATGAGACAGGCAGGGTCTCTCGTGACTAGGGGGATGTTCACCTCAAACCAACTACAGTTAACATTTATTATTTTGTCTGCCCCAAACATTTCTTTGCAGAGAGGAACTGACTCACATTCTCTCTGTTCCCAAGTTCCCAAACTCCAGGGAAGGGACTGGGCCAGGTTGGGCTGGATGCCATGAACCTACCCCCAGCTTGGGATAGACTCCAGGCCTTTCCTTGTTTACATAAGCCTTTCCCCTATCGTCCAAGCTAGTTCAACTTTGGTCTTTATCACTTGCAACTGAGGGAGTCTCAATCGACTGAGAGTAATTTCAAGGTGAAGTTGCCAATGGGAAAACAGGGTGTGATGGGAGTGTATCATCCTTACAGGGTGGATCTAACATAGCTGGACACATTAAAGAAGGTCCAAAAAGCAAAAGAGATCATATAGATATATCCCGAACAGCAATATAATGCTTTTAATAAGACAACTAACCAAGAAAATGAAGCTTATTAAATGTAACAGAGAACTGTATTCCATTATTGAAAATATCTATTTTATACCAAATAATTTCCATTTTTTACGGCAACCAGTCAAAAGGAGAATACACACTTTCGGTAGGATCAAAGACAGAACAGAGAAGGGCTTCTTTAAGGAAACTTCTAGGGGAGACTTGGTCATTTTATGCGTTCTGAAGTAACTGAGGAATACACTTTTACTCAGCCTGTGGGTTTAGGTAGTGAGCCTCCACAGGAAAGATCATACAAATGTCATTGGGCTACTTTAGAATATGATAATCACTGGACACTTCTGGGCCTCCTTCTTGCCATCCCCTCCAGCTTTCCTGTCTGGTTTGCTTGGCTGAATGTCACCACTTCTTCCTGCCTCTTGGACACAGTCTTTTCTCCTCTACAGCTCTATCATTAACTCTTCCTGTTTAGCAAACTGTGCTAAACTGCATATTTATTTGATGTTGGCAGCCCTGGGGAAAGTGAGCTCTGGGAAGGGGCTGTGTCTGTCTTGCCACTACATTACTGGCATCCAACATAGTGATTTGCGCATAGTGGGCACTTAACAAACATTTGCTAAATGAGTGAATGAATACGTAATATGAATAAATGGGTATTAGACTTTCAGAGCAGGGTGGGATCTGGGGGGTCATTTAGTCAAGTATGCTTCTGGCAATAATTGCTAAGCAAAGTACGAGCAGACTTGAAGTGATCTGCCCAAGGCACCCAAAGGCTGCTATTGCCTGTGCGCTTAAGCCAAAGGGTTGTTTGGAGGACACTGAAAAGGGGTAAAGTGATTCACATGCCCCCTGCCTGCTTTAAGTGCTGCACAGAGATCAGTTAATGAGAGTTACAGCCAGAAACATCTAGAGCTGAGGGCTCTCTGAAAATCACAGTCAGAGAATCACTGCTCTGTAGCTCTCCCTTTAATCTGGAAAGCAACCGGGCATTTTTCTTAAGTAGGGAATTTGTTTTTCTATATTGCAATATCCCTTTTCTATGCTCTGAGGGAAAGATAGGAGTGCATAAGTCTCAAGGCTTTTTTCCCCCCCTGAAGATAGGATTCGTCCCCCAAACATGGAACTTTTCCAATGGTCTTTATCTCAGTGGGTAGCATCACCGGCCATTTGGCTGTGAACACCTAAAGCTTAAGGGACATCCTTGGTAACTGCTTCTCCCTCTGTCCCCACTGGCTGTCTGTTATCTAGGTCTATTGATTTTACTTTTTTGTTAAGTCTGTTCACCTCTTTCCATTTGGTATCCGCGCCTCTACCTCCCAGTTCCAACTGCTCTCCTTGGTCCCAAGCCAATAACTTCCTCACGGGTTCTCCCCACAGCCTCCCTCCTCCCCGTCTAATCCGTTCTCTGGAGGGCGGTCTTTCTAAAATGCAACTCTGATCTCTCCCTGCTTGAAACTCTTCAATAGCTCTCCACTGTCTTTGAGATAAAGAACAGAGTCCTTAACATGCCTTAACATTCTTTCGACACTCTGTGTGTCTGTTCCTGCCAGCTCGTTTTCTATACTGCAGCTGTGGTGCCCTCTTTCCACCCAGAAGAGCCCTTCTGACCCGCGGGCTTCTGCACATGCCGATTGGGTGTCCTGGACGGTCTCCACTCTGTCCTACTGCCCCACGCCCCACTTTGCTCGCTTCACTCCAAGGAGTCTTTCCTCGATCTTCCTTTCCCCATGTACAAGGATTCTGTGACAACGAGGAGGGTTCAGTATCAGTTCTATTCCAACGCTGTTCCTACACCCCGAGGAAATGAATTCGTATCAAAGAGGTAGATGTGAATGGAAGGAATGTTATTTTAGCCACATTGCTCAGTTCTTAGAAGGCCTTCCAGATTAGTCTTCCTCTCATTTTGCAGAAGGCCAAAGATCTTATAAGAAGATGTTTTTCACAATGTCATTAGACATTCACTTTGTTGATATCAGTATTTCAAATTGTGCCCCAGAGGTTTTTCCTGGAGTGCTGTAGCAGGTAGGTCCTTTTTTGGGTGAGCTGCAGAGCATTTGTGAAAGGAGAGGTGGGGGGCGGGGAACCTCAGGCATGCTGTCAGGTGGAACAGCTCTGGGTGTGGGCTCGGAGGTGGTGGTGGAAGAGCTGGAGACAGACCGTTTTTCACACTGTTCATGCCCTCCCCACCTCCTAGCAGCACAGGCTGAAGTTGGGAGCCCTACTTCCGGCTGGGACTTTAGAGTCTAGAAAACTTACCATGGGCTCATCTGTGTTCTTTTGGAACTGGACCAGGCGAACTCTGGTCACATTCTCCATATCCATATCTCCGTTGGCGCTTTCTGGAGAATCACCATTTAAATAGGGTGAGGTGGGGGGAGGAGTGACCCTCAATGCTTCATCACTGTAAACTTCATGAGCCACTACATCGTGAGTCTGAAGTAAGGCCTGGTAGTTTATGAAGAAAGTGAAATATTAATAATAGCACTATGCCAGGAGAAATGTGTTATTTCAAATAAAGGCAGACATAATGTAATTTCAAAGAACTAAGTAGAAGGAATCATCTGTAAACAGAGGTGGCAAATTTGGGCTAGGGCTTACAATGGGAACTCATTTAAAAAGAAACAATGCAATAATTGGAGTTTTGAGCAAATATCTTTCTGGACAGTATTAACCAAAGGATGAAGATAATTTATAACCTATGACTTAGTAAAAGGAATGAAGAGACACACCGGTGTGTCCGAAAAAAAAATGTAATTTTCCAAAATATCACATGCAATATGGAGCTCAAAGTCTAAATGTATGTAATGTTTTTGTTATTTTTCTTTTTTGGAGCCCTTGCCCAAATGAAAAATAAGTTGACAGTTATTATCATCAATATTTTTTGCGAAGCCTACAAACAAAGAAAAAGTGATTTCTTTGTATTGATACCCGCATATGCTTTCTTGGTGAAACTGGATAACCAAGACCCCTGGTTTCCCTAAAAAAGGATATTCTTCTGCTTACTGTCCTTTCTGTGTCATCAGAAAAAAGTTTTTATATATATATATATTTTTTTTTTAAGTTTTTTTTTTTAATTTATTCATTTGACAGACAGAGATCACAAGTAGGCAGAGAGGCAGGCAGAGAGAGAGGAGGAAGCGGGCTCCCCGCTGAGCAGAGAGTCTGATGTGGGGCTCGATTCCAGGACCCCGGGGCCATGACCTGAGCCGAAGGCAGAGGCTTTAACCCACTGAGCCACCCAGGCGCCCCCAGAAAAAAGTTTTTAATAGCCACGAATATTTGAACATTTCTCCTTCAAAGAGAATTTTACGGCTGAATATCAGCGCGTTTGGAGCTCTGCACAGATTCTACTTTCTCGTGTGCTAACTACAAACTCCGTTCTATTTTAATCTGTGATCCGCATGGTGATGAAATATCCGGAGATCATGAAATGCAATTAAAATTGCTTTAAAAGTATAACCCTTTGCATCTCAAATTAAGTTATTTAATTAAAAAGCTTATTAAAGTCATGACTTGGCTATTCTAATCTGAAAGGCATGCATACGAGGCAAAACTAAAAGGTAACAATGCAGCAAAATCGTACAGAAGGTGGTGTTGGTCTGTCCTCTCAGTAGAGCATGTGCTTGGAGATAATGCGTTTGGGTTTCTCAGGGAAATGGCAGCTACTTTCAAGACCGCAGAGGGCTGGTCTGACCTGGCGTCTGGGTGACTGGGCACAGAACAGTGCGCCACTTGAGTGCAGGGCTCCATGAAAGCCCTGGGGACCTTGGCTTCTGGATCCCTGCCCTGGCTGCACCCTGCACTGGCACCCCAGGCCCAAGTATGGTGGTTGGGCTCTGGGAGTAAATCCTTCTTTTCCTGGGTTAATTGTAGCCACTTAAGAGACTAACATTTAGGGCAGAAAGCAAAAATCAATAAGAGATAAACTCAAAAACTTCCTCGGCTAATATTAGGTTCGTCATACCAACTATAGATGTAGCTTCCATAATTGGGGAACTTTCAAAGACAGGCTTTGTATGACTGGAGGCTGTAGAGCCTGGCAAGCAAAGAACCAAACTTTCATCAGGAGAACGCGTCAGATGGGTTGGAGAAAGTGTTTATGCTGCTTTTTTGCAAATGATTTCTACTCACCCTTTTAAGTTACATAAGCAAACACTTGTATTTAGTTTATTATTTCTAAGGAAGGATTAAGTCCCAACAATCACAAAATAATACCCACCCACATAGAACTTCAACAGAAAAAATACTCAAATTAGGTCACTGAATAAGGTCATACTTGATGCTAAGCACGATTTGCCACTGTCAAGCCTGCTGTCAAAAATAAAACTTACCCCTAAAGTTCGAATGTATATGCAAACCGAAAAAAAGGGGCTACTTATAGATTGTTCAAGGAAGCCAGTAAAAAAGAATATACAAGTGGTGCCTGGGTGGCTCAGTCAGTTAAGTGTCCGACTCTTGATTTCAGCTCAGGGCACGATCTCCGGGTCACGAGCTGGAGCTCCTTAACGGCTCCCTGCTCAGCTGGGCAGGGAATCTGCTTGAGGATTCATTTTCCCCCTCTTCCCCTGTCCCTCCCCCTGCTAGCACGTGCATGTGCATGCTCTCTCTCCAAAATAAGCAGATAAAATCTAAAAAAAGGAAAAAGAATATGCAGAATAAAAGATTGGAAAAATCTAAGTCTCGATATTTTTCTCCAAATATGTTATGAGGTATAATCGAGCAATTGGTAATATGCTGAAATAGCTATTAGTTTTAATTACATAAGAATCGTGTAATAGGAAAGAAATACTTTCACTTTTTGTACTCTAGCAAGGACATGGACAAATCAATTAACTTGAGACTACAGTGAAAAAATATCTGATTGCTTTAAAATAAGCAGGAAAAATATGAATTTTATGGTTGAAAAGTGGCTCCTCTGGCTTCTTAATTATCAATCGTACAGTGGGCCACTAAATAATAAGAATATCATCATAATCTAAGGTGATTTTAACCATCTTATCTTTTTTGAGAAAGTAGGATACAGATTTGCTTTTAAATTCTTCTGTTCCAGATACTTTCTTTCATTTTTATTTTTTTAATTAAGTAGGCTCTATCCCCAGTGTGGGGATTGAACTCATGACCCCAAGATCAAGAACTACATGCTCTACTGACTAAGCCAGCCAGGCGCCCCTAGATCTTATTTCCTAAAGGAAAAAAGCATTAAGTTTATTAACTTTCACTTCTGTTAATGTTTGTCTTTATAATGTTTTATATTTTACAACTGCAATAAGCAAAGGATCTATTTATTCTTTTGTAAAAAAAGTCTTTCAAAAGGAATAATTGGAAAAGGGATTAGTGTGATATTTTTTTTATCATGACCTCTAAAGATAGAATACAGACTTTTAGAAAAAGATTTAATTTATTTATTTGACAGAGAGACACCGAGAGAGGGAACACAAGCAGGGGGAGTGGGAGAGGAAGAAGAAGGCTCCCTGCTGAGAAGGAACCTGATGTGGGGCTCCATCCCAGGACCCTGGGATCATGACCTGAGCCAAAGGCAGACACTTAACAAGTGAACCACCCACATGCCCCTAGAATACAGACTTTAAAAAATAATTCAAACCTATTCCTTTTTATTCTTTAATTACTTTAATATTCACAAGTATCTATATTTTAAGTGTCAGGTAATTCAATATTAAACCTTCATGTTTTAATGATCAGAAAGCAAAGAAAAAGCCAGATAATTGAGGCAGTAAGTGTGAAATGATAACTATGCTAAGAATAACTCCCAAACCTCAGTATAATAAAAACATAAGCATTACAATATTTCCCTTTAAGCTATTAATATTTCTTTAAAAATACCAAGATTTTGAAACCATGACTTTAAAATGCTTATAAGATAAATGCTCCAGCACTTAAAAGTTTATTTAACATAGTATATATAGCTCAGAAGTATATTTTCCACATGGGATGTTATTTAAACATATGCTTATTTGGGAATGACCAGTGAGCTCAAGTTTATAGGAAAATGGACCCTCATGACAGGTCAACCAACTTTTAGGAGCACAGGCTTTGGAGCCCATAAGATCTGGGTTTTGAACCTCAGCAAGACCACTTACTAGGTGAGTGACGTCTAGCTAGCCTCATTACCTTTCCAGGGCAGTTTCCTCTCTGAACTGTAAAATGGGCTTAGCCACACTCCCTCACATCCCAGCCATCAGCAAGTCCTGTTGTGTCCAACCATCTCCATGTTGCATCGCAGCTTGCCCATTTCCCACCAGCTCCAGCCTTTCGCAAGCCTCTACCACCTCTCACCACAGCCTCTTTTAATTCTCATCCCCACCAGAAACCATTCTCTGCACACCAGCCCCAGGGATCTTTCAAGCACAGATCTGATCATATTTTCCTGTTCACAGTCACTCAGTGTTGCCTGACTGCGATCAGGAGAAAATCCAGACTCCTTGTCACAGCCTGGAAGACCTGACTTGGTCTGGCCTCTGCCAACCTTGCCTAGCTCTTTTTTTTTTTTTTTAAGATTTTATTTACTGGGGCACCTGGGTGTCTCAGTGGGTTAAAGCCTCTGCCTTCGGCTCAGGTCATGATCCCAGGATCCTGGGATCGAGCCCTGCATCGGGCTCTCTGCTCAGTGGGGAGTCTGCTTCCCCTCCTCTCTCTCTGCCTGCCTCTCTGCCTACTTGTGATCTCTGTCAGATAAATAAATAAAATCTGTAAAAAAAGATTTTATTTATTGAAGAGAGAGAATCTCAAGCAGACTCGCTATTGAGCATGGAGCCTGACACAGGGTTCTATCTTGTGACCCTGACATCATGACCTGAGCCGAAATCAAGAGTCGGATGCTTAATCAACTGAGCCACCCAGGCACCCCCTGTGGCTAATGTTTTAAAAATGGTATATTCAAAAACTAATGAGGTACTATACAGAGGCTAACTGAACATAATAAAAAATGTTATATTTAACATAAATTTCCACTTGTAATCATGCTTTTGAACTGCAGCTCAGTAGACACTTCTGGACCTTCTTTCACAGAAAGGCATCTCATCTGTTTTGAGTTCTGTTTAACCATTTAGCATTGTAACTGGCTAACTACAGGTGCTGTCCCAGGTTTCCATACAGTAGAAATGAGTGCAGAGAGTGTAAGAGTTCTGCATCATCAAGTGATGGAATTCCTCCACTAAACAACCTGGGATCAGAGGTGAAAAAGATCTCACCTGGGATCTTTTCAAGTGAAACCCATCTCTAGTTTGAGTTCTCTGTGGTTTAAATACCATACACAGTTCTGGTGACTTAAGAACTATCCTAGCGGGAGGCAAATCCCTTGTGTGATGACCCTAGGGATAGCATCTTTACAACTATGACACAAAGTAAACAAAAAGGATCTTGATGTATTTGGTATTACCTGGTACTGTACTCTTAACAGTCTGCTATTATATGAGTAATGCCATATCTGATGAAGACAGCCACATTTTAGGAGGATTATTAAAACTTCTTTTGAAAGTGAGGTTTTAGTTCTAGAGAAGTTTAATCGGTACTTACCATGAAATGAGGTTGTGTTAAAATACGTTTTAGTTCCTTTGCATCATTATTCTCAGGGTAACATGAAATTTCTTCCAATACCTAAAAAATAAGCAAGATGTAGAACAGTATAAACAGGACGCCAGCTTTAGAAAATAGGGAATTCTTTTAAATTAGAAATTATGAATAGATTTTTTTTTTACAGCAGGCGAAACAATTACTTTGTTAAAAACTCATCACTTTATTAAAGGTTATCAATATAAAAGAACACTATTGATGGTAATAAAAAAATAAAACAAATTGCTATAATTTCTCTGACTCAGTTACCCAACTATAACCCGAAAGGTTATCGAAAAATACAAAACAAAATGACAAGTCCGCAATACATATTTACTACAGGGGTTAAGTCACTTAACTAACTTAATGGGCAAATATCTCTACAAATCTTTTTCCAAACTCACTATCAAAATGAATCTGTAATAAAAGTTAAGAGCAGCTTTTTTTACATTAACAAAACAGTCGATTCCTTTGAGAAAGATTAAAATGACACAGGCTCACATAAAGAACCATTTAAAGAAAAGAAACACTTCAGTAATTTTCCTGCAGCCTGGCAGAGTCTGTGTTCTCCGCACACATCTCCTCACATAGCGGAAACCACGCCTCTGCCAACACTTCCTAGTGTTCACTGCCAGGGAATCCAAGGGAACAGTTAAAACCCCAAACCCAAAACCACTGAAAACTTCTCCTTCCACTCTAAAAGTTATCCGTTACCATCAGGATGGAGTTTCTCCATTTAAAATTTGAGTATGTGACAGGAGACCAGGGAAAAGCCTCTGTTGTCCTGCCCCGCCACCCCCTCCCCCAACCTCAGGGTAAACACACTACTGCGGTTCTTCTAACCGTAGATGGTTGGACTCACAGAGTAGTTATACATATTGCACTCCTAAAGTTGAGCCAATCAAAGATGGCTTCAGGAGGGCTGGATGTCAGGGGCACACAAGTCATCCACCCAGAGTAATCTCTCGCATCATCTTGGAGAATCTTAATACTGGGGCAAGAAGGAGCATTAAGAGGTCATTTAGAGGACCTCTAAGGCTTAGATCTTGCAGGCATACCTAAGTGCTACTCAATCACCTCCTCAGGGAAGAAGGAAAAAGACCAAACAAACACTACAGGGTTTCTTTCTTATCTAAAAGAACCCTTAACAAGTGCTGGTTATGCGGTTAATTCATATTGTGTAAGGAAGATAATAAGCAAAGTCGCCTCAGTATATTTTATGCTTTGAGTGTCTCTACCAGTGAAATGAAAGGATGAAACCATGTGTTCTCTCTGGTCCCTGCTACTCTCAAGGTCTGTACTTTTATTTATTTTTTTTAAAGATTTTATTTATTTATTTGACAGAGAGAGATCACAAGCAGGCAGAGAGGCAGGCAGAGAGAGGAGGAAGCAGGCTCCCTGCTGAGCAGAGAGCCCGATGCGGGGCTCGATCCCAGGACCCTGAGATCATGACCTGAGCGGAAGGCAGCGGCTTAACCCACTGAGCCACCCAGGTGCCCTCGAGGTCTGTACTTTTAAACAGCAAGGTGTGGTCCCCTAAGTCAGAGAGAA
The DNA here is from genome assembly GCF_902655055.1 of Lutra lutra. NCBI lineage: Eukaryota > Metazoa > Chordata > Mammalia > Carnivora > Mustelidae > Lutra > Lutra lutra. The sequence goes on along the minus strand of NC_062296.1, from coordinate 62,959,975 downwards.
CGGCTGCTGGCTGGTGCCCTTGACCGCATGGGCAGGTCCAGCAGCATGGCTGGTCTTGGTTCTCAGTGTATATGCGAGGCTCTCTAGTGCAGGCATGGGTGTTTAAAATCTGGTAGGGAAGGAATTCTGTTCTTCATACTCTTTTCACTTAGTAGTCTCACTGTATAAAAACTGCTTTCAAAGGGAAATGTTAATTTGCATACGGACTTTTATAACATCAAAAAGTGAAAGAAAAAAAGTACCCGTCTAATGATGGAGGACTTGCTAATTCATTATAATTTAGTAATAACAAAGACTTACCCTTCATTAGAATTTATATTTATGAAGACCAAGTATAAACATTAGAAAAATGATTATATAAAGTCAGGTAAGAAAAGATGTATTTTGATTGCAGCTACATGAAATGTATATGCAAAAAAATAAAATTTATATGCAAATGGTAGTGACAGGAAGTGTATACACAGAAATGAAAATTACTGTGTTAGGGTGCTGGGGTTATGGATGGATTTTTACTTATCCAAACTTTTTGCAATATCATATTTCTATAATAAAAAAATCGGGGTGCCCGGCTGGCTCAGTCAGCACAGCCTGTGATTCTTGATCTCGGGCTTGTGAGTTTGAGCCCCACATTAGGTATTAAAGTAATCTTTACTTTAAAAAACATTTAAACATTTAAAACATTTAAAAAAAAGTTGGTAACAGGTACAGCCATGTACACTAGCTGATAATTTATAAAAGTGACTTCTCTCTGAACTCAGTATACTTGTTATAGATATTTAATAAACTTCCAAACACTACTGTCTTAAAGAAGCAACTCAAATTTTCAGAGCCTATTTCCAACCATGCGCAGTAAAATAACTTACTAAAAAAAAAAAGAGAAGTACAATTGATAAATTAACATGTTCAAGTTTACAGAGCAGAACCAGAACTAGAAATCGAGGCATTGTTGTCCCTGAGGCTTTTCTTTCTTTCCTGTATGTAAAATGTTCAGTGATAAACTTAGAAATACTAAATCTGACTGTATGGTCCATTGTGACTCCAAGGAAACCACCTCTTTACTGTGCAGCGGAAATGTTTTCAATAAAGGTAGCAAATACGACTCCCAGATACATTTATAAAATATATCACTTACCTCTTTGGCTCTCTGTACTGCATCACTCGGAGGATTCCTGATTTGTGGTGAAGATTTTGTGTTAATTTTGTCATACAGCTAAAAGCAAAGAAGAAAATCCAATCAACACTCCTAATTCTTTGCTAAAAGTTCAGAGCTGCCTACTTACTATTTCACTAAACAAAATCTTCCTCTGACAAACGCTTGCTGATGATTTCAGGGTTTCCTTCCATTAATAATCTCTCACTCATTTAGCGTAACTTGTTGCAAGAGGAGTCTTACGTGTATTGTTTTAGAAAATCATCCTCAAATAGATGGTCCAAGATTCTGTCAATGTGGCAGTTTCCTTTCTCATTTAAAATCGATCACTACTTCAGAATTGCAATATTTTGTTGCCTCTGGTAGAAGCAACATTCACTAACATGGATATAGAGCAAAACGAAAGAACGTTTTCTGGCCAAGACATGTCTGAAAGAATTTTCACCAAAATCGAAATCTTGGGAAAGGGCAAACCAACTCCTTCTAGGAAGGAATGTTCTCACAAAAGGTTTATGCTTGTTTTACTAGGGCTGTTTATTAACAGTATCAGTGCTGGCATCCTTTAGCAGGAAGTCAAGGACATGAACTTTTTCCTTTTGAATTTGCAAATTCACAGAGCATGAGAAGACACTGAGAAGAATCTAAATATATTTCAAAAATGCCACAAATCTAACTGATCCAAAATTTGACTTTCTGAAGACAATTAATTCTTTAAAGAAAAATCTCTGTAGGGTGGAAATGCAATTAAAATACTAATTTCTACCTCAAACAAAATGGCTCATTTGACAGTCTGCTTTGAAAAGTGAAAAATTAAAATGGATTTTGGCCAGTCTGCCAATGTCTATTTCCTAACTTCTCTAAAATAGGTGGGTTTTTTTTTCCTGCTTGGTTTTTGTTTAGTTCTTTTTTTAAAAAGATTTTATTTATTTACTTCACAGACAGATCACAAGCAGGCAGAGAGGCAGGCGGCGGGGGGGAGCGGGAAGCAGACTCCCCACTGAGCAGAGAGCCCGAAGCGGGGCCCAATCCCAGGACCCTGAGATCATGACCTGAGCCAAAGGCAGATGCTTAACCGACTGAGCCACCGAGGCACCCGCCAAGTGCTAACTCCAGAGAGTAACGGTAGTCATAACAACAACAAGAATTACTACTTTTATTGAACACTTACTAGATATTAGTTATTAGTGAAAATTCTTAATATATATTCCCTCGTTTAACCTCAGGCAAACCTATCAGGTCAATACCCTTTACTATTCCCACTTTACAGATGAGGAAACTGAGGCACAGGATAGTAAAGCGAGAACCTCTGTTCTAGGTTTATAGCCTCTTCACAGGTGACATACAGATGCCTGGAGTTTCAACATTTTTTTAGGGCCCTGCTTCCAAAAAAGTGCTCAGACCAAATTTTCCTCCGTTCCTTTGGTCTGTGATTCAGTTCATCGCATATTCGCCCAAAGTGCAGTGGGACTAGTGGTGGAATGAGAGGTTGGGTGCTTCTTATCAAGGCAGAAGCAGTAGAAGGAATTAAAAGAAGGGGTCTTCTGTCTGAGGTGGGGGCACTGGGCTCTGCCCCTCCAGCTCCTAGGGGATCCCGGGACTGGAGCAGTTCCAGCAGTTACTGGACACAATGGATAGCTAAGAACAGATGGTGATTCTCAACTGGCTGCACTTGAAGCAGAAGGGCGAGTAAGAACCATGGCAGGAAGGGGCAGGGAGAAACGGGGCTCACTTTGTCACCATCAGAAGTGAGTCCTTGTTGTCTCCTCCATCTATCCATCCATCCACCAACTGAGCTCCTACTATGTACTAGGCTGTGCAGTTCTCTTTACTGGGGTTATGAAAATGAAAAAGAGGACAGTCTTGTCCTCAAAAAACTCCCAGATTCCAAAGACACATAGAGCCAAAAGCCCAGAAACCTGTGTCAGCTGGATCCTGTTGAGAGCCTGAGAGCAGTATGGTTCCCAGCGCTATCAACTGGAAGGGATCTCAGCTGAGTGAGCCCCAAGGTGGAGACTATCTGGAAATGCATGCATAAGATGCCGACCTTCATTTCTCCTCTTCACTTTCTGGGACTGGGTTTTTGCCTTTGGGACTCAAAATATTTTAGCGATACCCACAACAAATACAAACCATTTATTTATTTATTTTTTAAAGATTTTGTTTATTTATTTGACAGATATCACAAGTAGGCAGAGATGCAGGCAGAGAGAGATGGGGGGGGGGAAGCAGGCTCCCCGCTGAGCAGAGAGCCTGAAGCAGGGCTCAATCCCAGGACCCTGAGATCATGACCTGAGCTGAAGGCAGAGGCTTAACCCACTGAGCCACGCAGGCGCCCAAATACAAACCATTTAGAAATGTGGCAAAGCAGGTAAAGAAAAAGTCCTCCATGGAGGAATGCTTTAATGCAATGTAACGTTAGTGTTTTAAAACAGTGGTCCGAGAAATATGTAGCTTTTCAAATTCTCGTTCTTAGGGATTCAAAGTCCAAGTGTAGGTGGTTTTGTGAAGGCTTTGTGAAGGTTTTGTGAGACGTGGCTGGGTTTTGAGAACAAAGGAAGGCTGCAGCATGCATAAAGACTATCTAGAATGATATGATTTGGGACTTCCTCTGTACCTCTTGTACCTTCAGCTGGAGCCCAGAGCTAAGGCCTATAGGAAGGAAGTAGCACCGAGCCTGCTAGAAAGCTGCCAGACCGTCCTTCTAGGGCTTGCTGGAAGGCAGCCAAAACGGCCCTTCCGTACTCACCTGCATGCCCCGTTCTGCCTACAGAGGCAGAAGTCTGGCGTCTGTCAGAGTCACAGGATGAGGAGACCAAGTATTTGATCTCCCCTTCCTTCCTCCGGGGTAGGAGGGCAGAGGGAGTTGCCTTTTTCCTCATGCCAGGGAAGGGTGGTTGGTGCTCCACGAGAACCACACCCAGAAAATGGAGGTGCCAGTAACGAGAGCTCGTTATCTCACTCTCTGGAGGGATGCTTGCCGAGTGGCAGTGACTTAGGAGGCCCATCTCGGTGTACCGGGGGTACTGTGAGAGAGAGTGCTTGGGGCGGCTTGACAGGTGACATTTGTGGTCCCGAGTAAAAACATATTGATGCCTGCCTCTCTCCTGGCCGGGGCAGCCCTTGCCAGCAGGGTGAGGCTGGCGGTAGGGCACCCCACACCTGTAGTGTTTCCCATGTGTGCGTTTCCCATGAGTCAAGGAGCTGCCTCAGAGTGTGATCCAGCTGCAGCCATCTTGATGGAGCCCTGTCCAAGAGGGCTGCCTGCACGGAGCAAAGGGATCCAGGAATAATTAGCTGTGGGCTAACGCCTGGGTGCAGGAGCTGAGAGGGTGCTGCTGAGGCCAGCTCCAGAGTCCACTGATGATGCAGAACCCAGGACAAAGCCAGCATCTGACGACTGCCACATCAAGTGCATCGAGAGCCAAGAGGACCCTAGCTGCCCGAGGGAAAGGATTCTGGAACATGCTGTTTAAGGGCTGCTTTCTCTTTTCCATGACCAGAATCTTGAGTTCCCTGACATTCAGTAACAGCGCCTCACATGGGGCTGAGTACACTGGAGATGCTTAATACATGTTTCTTTAAAAAATAAAGGCATATTTGAGCTGGTGCAGAGGAACTGGAAATAGATATTTCAAAAAAAATTTCAGAGTGACCTAAAAATAAACAGACTGGGAATACTTTCTTAGCTTGTTTCTTTAGGAACCAGGTATCATTTATCTTTGGTCTTTCCTCCATAGTTAAAACTTTCCCTCAAAATTAAGAAATCTATTTTGACCATATTTCTTTTGGGTGTGTTTCAAGGCTGATTTACTTCATCAAATATGGTTCAGCTCTCCACTTTTTTAAAGGTAATTTGCTTCTTCAGCTCCTCCATTTTAAAGAGGAAGCAGAGGTCCAGTGACGTTAAGTGTCACACTCAAGGTTCTGTAGCCAGAACAGCAGCGACTAGACCATGAACTCCTGATGTGCCATCCTTTCTCTCATACCAGACTTCCTTGCTTTATATTAGAATTCAGGAACACACAAAGTCTTCTGCCAGGGAAACAACCTTCAGCAAATATTTGGGGAGGGAACTGTAGAGAATGCTACTTACAGGTTGTAGGAAAAAAATACTAAAAATGATTTGGGAAGATATTAGCCAATCAACTGCAAACCTTGCCCTGTTAAAGAATGCTAGAATTCTATTCATTTCCTGGTGATAAATATCTCAGGCTTTGTGACAGTAAGTATTCTGTCAGCCACTCAGCCTTGCCCTATATGCAAAGGCGGCCATTAACAACCCATCAGTGAATGGACATGGCGGTGTTCCAATAAAACTTTATTTCCAAAAATAGGTGGCTGGCTGGATTTGGCCTGAGCACCATAGTTTGCCAATCCCTGCTCGAGAAGCTTAAGTTCATGGTGGATTGAAATGGTAAAATATATTTCTTTCTGCTATTTGCTTTCCTGCTATTTGAGGATATCAAGTGTATTTGTTTTTGAACTTTGTTTCATTTTTTTTTTTTTTTTCAGAGAGAGTGAGTGTGGTGGGGTTGGGGTGGGGGAGGATGGGAAGAGGGAGATAGGGAATCTTAGGCAGCCTCCACATTTAGTGTGGCACCTGATGCGGGGCACAATCTCATGACTCTGAGATCATGACCTGAGCCAAACTCAGGACTCGGATGCGTAACCAACTGAGCCATCCAGGCGCCTCCTAAGTTCTTACTTCCAGTTAACATACAGTGTTATATGAGTTCCAGGTGTACCACTGTGACCCAATACTTCCACACATCACCCAGAGCTCATCACGAGTGCCCGCCTCAATCCCATCCCCTATTTACCCCATTCCCCTGCCTGCCTCCCCTCTGGTAACCCTCAGTTTAAAGGTATCGAGTGTATTTGTAAAGCTGAGGTGTAGAAGATGAGGCAGAGGGAGGGAAGAATGTTAATAATTTATCCCTAGAGAAGGGGCTGGGAATCGCTGCTCAGCAGGGGGCCTGCTTCTCCCTGTCCCTCTGTCCCTTGCCCTGTTCATGCTTGCTCTCTTGCTCAATAAATAAAATCTTTAGAAAAAAAGTTATCCCTAGAGAGAAAACAAGAATGAATCTGTTACTGTTCTCTCTTTCCAATGAAGTTAAGGTTCCCCAACTTCAGCACTTTTTATTAAAACACACACACACACACACACACACACACACACACACACACACACACACACAGCAGAACAAGGAAATGTGGACAGCTGTAAGGGGAACAGACTGTTGGACGCTGTCTCAGACACACCGCTCTCTGCTCATCTCTGGAGCTGGGTCAGATATGGCCACACACAGCTAGGTGCACACGCTTAATCTTTCTGCCTTAAGAAACAGAAGTACAGTTCTGTTAGGGGGACACAATTCTATATTGGAGATGGGCTATTTTAAACAGAGCAGACTAAAGTTGGTGGTAATATTAAATTCAACTTTCCTGAGAGTGTACTTCCAGACATAAAGATGAAACCTGTTAAGATGTCACTTTTTATTCATATCCCACACACTAAATCAAGTTTCCTTTTTTTTTTTTTTTTTTTAAACCATACTCCATCATATCTCATGCTCTTCTGGTTTCTAGCCCTCAAACAGAAGCCTTTGTTTTGCTCCCAGTTTATATGCAGCATTCCAAGATCAACATTTAAAATGGAATGGTTGGCAGAGAACCATAAAGTTACTCTCACGGGGTTGTATGTCCCACTAACTTTAGCACAGAGGAAACCAAATCTCAGGACCAGAATGCGTATTGGCTGAGATAAGATGATAACTTTTGCAACGAGACTGCAGAATGGCGAATGGCTTTGTAGAGTTGTAGGGAACTCCACTCAAGTTCATGAGCAACTACCCTCTTACCACTTCCTTCAAAGAGACTGAACAAGCTGCCTGCTGGAAAGCAATTCAAGTTTTCAAGAGTCAAATATTTAGCCGAAAAGTATGTAATGAAGTGTGTCTGCGATCCTGGTACAACAGATGAGAATGCTGTTCACGGATTTACACTGCCTAACAATAATGGGAATGACTTGCCCTGGAAACACGGCATCTTATTTAAAATAAAACTTTCTGTACAGTTTGAGTTATCTGAAGAAGCTCAGTGATTAGAAACAAGCTTCAATGTGTCACTTCTTTTTAGTGAACCTGGGGTCAGCTGTTAATATCCAACAGTATTTTTTTTAAGATTTTATTTATTTATTTGACAGAGAGAGATCACAAGTAGGCAGAGAGAGGAGGAAGCAGGCTCCCTGCCAAGCAGAGAGCCCGATGTGGGACTCGATCCCAGGACCCGGAGATCGTGACCTGAGCCGAAGGGAGAGGCTTAACCCATTGAGCCACCCAGGTGCCCTCCAACAGTATTTTTTAAAAATATGTTTGAAATCTGGCAAACTGAGGGAAAGGTGATTTACTACGAAAAACAAAGCTGGGGGCACCATGATGCCTGATTTCAAGCTATATGACAAAGCTGTGATCACCAAAACAGCATGGTACTGGAACAAAAACAGACACATAGATCAGTGGAACAGAGTAGAGAGCCCAGATATGGAGGGACCCTCAACTCTATGGTCAACTAATCTTTGACAAAGCAGGAAAAAATATCCAATGGAAACAAGATTATCTCTTCAATAAATGGTGCTGGGAAAATTGGACAGCTATATACGGAAGAATGAAACTCAACCATTCGCTTACACCATACATAAAGATGAACTCTAAATGGATGAAAGACCTCAATGTGAGACAGGAATCCATCAAAGTCCTAAAACATAGGAGAACATAGGCAGTAACCTCTTCAACATCAGCTACAGAAACTTCTTTCAAGACACGTCTCCAAAGGCAAGGGAAACAAAAGTGAAAATGAACTCCTCGGACTTCATCAAGATAAAAAGCTTCTGGACAACAAAGGAAACAGTCAACAAAAAAAGATGCAACCCACAGAATGGGAGAACATATTTGCAAATGACACTACAGATAAAGAAATGATATCTAAGATCTATAAAGAACTTCTCACTCAAACTCAACACCCAAAAAACAAATAATTAAGTCAAAAAATGGGCAGAAGATATGAACAGACACTTCTCCAAAGAAGACATACAAATGACTAACAGACACATGAATAAATGTTCATCATCATTAGCCATCAGGGGAATTCAAATAAAAACCACATTGAGATACCACCTTACACCAGTTAGCATGGCAAAAATGGACAAGGCAAGAGATAACAAATATTGGAGATGTTGTGGAGAAAGGGGAACCCTCTTACACTGTCACTGTTGGTGGGAATGCAAGGTGGTACAGCCACTTTGGAAAAGTGTGGAGGTTCCTCAAAAAGTTAAAAATAGGGGCGCCTGGGTGGCTCAGTGGGTTAAAGCCTCTGCCTTCGGCGTGGGTCATGATCCCAGGGTCCTGGGATCGAGCCCCACATCGGGCTCTCTGCTCAGCTAGGAGCCTGCTTCCCCCTCTCTCTGCCTGCCTCTCTGCCTACTTGTGATCTGCCAAATAAATAAATAAAATCTTAAAAAAAAGTTAAAAATAGGGCTAGCCTATGACCCAGCAATTGTACTACTGAGTATTTACCCCAAAGATAGAGATGCAGTGAAAAGGGCCACATGCACCCCAATGTTCACAGCAGCAATTTCCACAATAGCTCAACTGTGGAAAGAGCCAAGATGCCCTTCAACAGATGAATGGATAAAGAAGATGTGGTCCTTAAAAAAAAAAAAAAAAAAAAAGGGGCGCCTGGGTGGCTCAGTGGGTTAAAGCCTCTGCCTTCGGCTCAGGTCATGATCTCAGGGTCCTGGGATCGAGTCCCGCATCGGGCTCTCTGCTCAGCAGGGAGCCTGCTTCCCTCTCTCTCTCTCTCTGCCTGCCTCTCCGTCTACTTGTGATCTCTCTCTCTGTCAAATAAATAAATAAAATCTTAAAAAAAAAAGATGTGGTCCATATATACAATGGAATATCACGCAGCCATCAGAAAGGATGAATACCCAACTTTTGCATCAACATGGACGTAACTGCAGGAGATTATGCTGAGTGAAATAAGTCAAGTAGAGAAAGTCAATTATCATAGGGTTTCACTTATTTGTGGAACATCAGGAATAGCATGGAGGACATTAGGAGAAGGAAGGGAGAAATGAAGCGGGGGAAATCAGAGGGGGAGATGAATCAATCACGAGAGACTGTGGACTCTGGGAAACAAACTGAAGGTTTTAGAGGGGAGCAGGGAGGAGGGATGGGTGAGCCTGGTGATGGATATTAAGGAGGGCATGTACTGCATGGAGCACTGGGTGTTATACGCAAACAATGAATCTTGGAACACTACATCAAAAACTAATGATGTACTATATGATGACTAATGTAAGATAAAAAATATAAAATGGGGTTTTCAAAAATTTAAGAAGCTACAATGAAACTTTGCAATGAACTTCTATAACCTATCCTGCTCACAAATCTAAGAATGATTATGCATTGAGATATTATGATTTACAAAAAGAAATTAAAAATGATTATGCATTGAGATATTATGATTTACAAAAAGAAATTAAAATCACCCAGGGCATTTTTCTTTTATGGGATTAAAAAAATACCTTTCCTCTCTGCACCGAAAATCGTTTTTCCTAAGAATTAATATTCCATAAAACTTCTAAAAATCAATTTAATTTTTAAAAAATAGTTGAAGGAAGCCCTCAAAGATTAGTTTCACAGATGAATCTCCATTTGTGTGGAGATAATACACTCCATTCATTTGAAGAAGTCGCTTTCATTTCATTTGCATGCTATCCTTCACAATTTCTATTTTGTGCTGACTTTCCCTCTGAAAAGTCAGAAAAGATGTAAATAGCTAAATTTCATAAATTTTATTTTTTAAAGGACTTATTTATTTATTTGATAGAGAGAGACTTAGCGAGAGAGGGAACACAAGCAGGGGGGAGTGGGAGAGGGAGAAGCAGGCTCCCACTGAGCTCCCCCTGATGAGGGGCTCGATCCCAAGACCCCGGGATCATGACCTGAGCCGAAGGCAGATGCTTAATGACTGAGCCACCTCCCAGGCTCCCCTGGAAGTTAGATTTACCTTGGAGAAAGGTTCAGGGGCTGCCCACCACTGCTATGGCCCAGGTTATTTTGGGTAAAATTAGAAATACGTATCTGATTTTGTGCCCAGTAAGAATGGTCCTGGGAGCCCTTGAGTTAGATGTTCCAGGAAAACGTTAGCCTTAAATGCTAGCTTAAATCAAGCTTTAGAAAATCATGATGGGGTATATACCCTTACCTGAAGTCTTAAGAAGGGGCCCAGCTGGCTTAGTTGTATGCTACTGTAACTAAATCAATTATGAAAGTTTTCCTCTGACAGCAGAATAGGAAACTGAACAATCAGTTCACCTGGGCCAATTTGAGTTCTTCAGAGGGATGCAAAATACTGTGGATTTTGACAGTGAAAGTACCCCAAAGGAGGCCCTCATTTGGTTTAGGTTTTAGTGTCTGTGTACAGAGCTGCTTTTGTTTCCTGCCCATTAGAACATCGTACTTATGGAGATTTATTTATTTATTTTTAAAGATTTATTTATTTATTTATTTGACAGACCGAGATCACAGGTAGACAGGCAGGCAGAGAGAGGAGGAAGCAGGCTCCCTGCTGAGCAGAGAGCCCGATGCGGGGCTCGATCCCAGGACCCTGAGATCATGACCTGAGCCGAAGGCAGCGGCTTAACCCACTGAGCCACCCCAGGCGCCCCTGGAGATTTATTTTTGAAACCAAGAAATTAAGACTTGCTTGACCTCATAGTTCCATCTAAAAGTACCATCCCTTCGGTGGCCTAACAATATAGGCCACTGTGGCAGATTCTGGGCAGCTGACAGCTCTTTCTGAGAAACTCAAGCAGTGGCCTCAGATGACCTAACATGACTGTTCTGTCGACCTTTTTCAGTTGGCAATTGACTCTAAAATTAAGCCCGGTAAGAAACAAATCATAATGCCTATTCTTTTTTTTTTCTTTTAAAGATTTTATTTATTTATTTGACAGAGAAAGAGAGATCACAAGTAGGCAGACAGGTAGTCAGAGAGAGAGGGGGAATCAGGCTCCCTGCTGAGCAGAGAGCCCGATGTGGGGCTCGATCCCAGGACCCTGAGATCATGACCTGAGCCGAAGGCAGAGGCTTTAACCCACTAAGCCATCCAGGCGCCCCCATAATGCCTATTCTTGAGCAAGCAAAAGAAAGCATAAGGAAACACCACTAGTTAGATGATGCAGGAGGCTTTATTCTGCTTTTACTCAAGCTTTCTGAAATATGGAACTTTTTAATACCAGATACAAGCGTCTGCCTACCTATGAGAAATTTCACTAGGATATGAATTTCTTTTCCATTAAAACACTAACATTAAAGAAGTGTTGAAGCCTCATTTCTTTAAAATTTTTTTTAAAATTTATTTTTAAAAGATTTATTTGAGAGTGAGAGCATGAGAAGGGGGCAGGGGCAGAGGGAGAAGCAGACTTCCCACAGAGCAGGGAGCCCTACGTGGGGCTTGATCCCAGGACTCCAGGATCATGACTGGAGCCCAAGGCAGATGCTTAACCAACTGAGCCACCCAGGCGCCCTGCAAAGATGGATTTCTATTGTGGCAAGTTAAAAGAGAACAAAAGAGTTTGGCAGAAGAGGTTTTAATGAGACAGTGTTAGATCGGCCAGAAAGAGGAGAAAGCAGCTATGTTCTTGGATTAGGAATGCTGCATGCCAACCCCATCAAATATTCTTCAAGTGAGCATGTCACATTCCTTTCTGGGGGAAAACTCCTCCCTTCCTTGAGAACAGCATGAAGAAGAATCAGGCCTTGTTGCACTGTGATGGCTTTTTGAACATTCCTCTGCCTTCTGGTAAAGTTGACTGTGGTGCCATAAAAAGAGAGGGGGCACTCAGTGGCCAACACTGGGACCAGGGACAAGCTGATTCATTACTCTTGGTATTTCAGAGTAAATTCCAGTCCCTGTTTTAAGAAGTAATTCGTCTGAACAAATAAGGGAACCAGAGAGACTCCTACGGTTAATCATAGTTTCAGTGAAAATCACACATTCCTTTCCCAAAGATGTAGAACACAGGAGTTAATGTGGTGCCCCACAGAGAGCAACTGCCCGGGGGATGGAATGAAGGCTGGATTCCCTACTGCTGGACCGGCTTAGTTTTCAGAATTTGGTCTTCTCTGTTATACAATGGTCTATCAAAAAGCATTCATATTGGAAGAATGGATAAACCAAATGTGGTGTATACGTACAAGGGAATAGTTTCGAGCCTTGAAAAGGAAGGAGAGAGTGACACACGCTACAGCCTGAATGAACACTGAGGATACTAGATGAGGTGAAATAAACCAGGCAGTCATCGAAGAACAAATGCAGTAGGATTCCACTTACACGAGGTATCTACGCTAGTCAGAGTCCCTGAGGCTGAAAGTACAGCAGTGGTCAGCAGGGGCTGGGGAGAGAAGGAACTGGTGGGTTGCTGTTTCATAGGTATGGGGGTTTCAGTTGCGGAAGCTGGAAGGAGTTCTGGAGGTGGACGGTGGCGATGGTTGCGCCAACAGTGTGAACGTACTTAATGTCACCGAATCGTATGCTGAAAATGGTTACCATGGTATGTTAATGTCAGGTATATTTTACCACAGTAAAAAGACAAAAATATTGGTATTAGGTCATATTTGTTAAGAAGCTGTGAACTTTGGGAAATGACAAATATGTATTTGCATGTAAAAGAAATGAATAGCTGAAACACGTTGCTCTGAGAAGGTAATCCCCTTATTGAAAAAATAGATAAAATTATGTAATTCATAGTGTTTCTATTTTTAAAAAATATTTATTTATTTATTTATTTATGTATTTATTTATTTATGTATTTATTTATTTATCAGTCAGAGAGAGACAGCACAAGCAGGCAGAGTGGCAGGCAGAGGCAGAAGCAGACTTCCCGCTGAGTAAGGAGCCCGATGTGGGACCCGATCCGAGGACCCTGGGATCACAACCCGAGCCGAAGGCAGCGGCTTAATCAACTGAGCCACCCAGGCATCCCTCATAGCGCTTTTAAATTAGAAAAAAGTCAATTTGGGCTTCTTTCATGAGGCACAACAATGCACTGGTTAATAAAAACAGTTCTTGGGACAGAAAAGCAAATTTAGCATTCTCAAGTCAGTAAGTGGTAAATTCTTAGCCCTAACATGAACTGCTGAGAAGAGGAAGTCAGTGTGCTGACCCTGTGAAATCTGCTAGGATGACCCCTTCACGGTGAGCTTTGGGCACTGGTGAGGGCAGGCCGTCTGGCTTTGCTGGACTGGTGTCAGGACACAGGGACAACTCCAGGAGACTGGACAGTGCTGTTTATAGTCGGAGTGAGGGGTTCCAAAGACATTATGGGATCCAGAGTACACTATAACCTATAGCACATGGAAGGAACTTCCAACAGTGCTTGACCTTAAAATAATATAAAAAGGGTAAAATAGATTTTTTTTAAGGTAAAAGGGAATTCCTTCTCATTTTTCACTTTTGAAAGCTTTATTGGTGCATTTATAAACTACACAATTTGCCCACTGTACGTGTACAGTTTGAAGATGCTGAGTAAATTTATACAGTTGTACAACCACTATCTTAATTCAGTTTTAGAACAGTTCCTTCATCCCCAAGAGTTCCCTTGTGTTGAATCTAAGAGCTCCTGGCCTAACCCAAGGTAATGAAGATTTACTCCTACATTTTCTTTACAAGTTTTTATTATTTTAAGCTTAAAATGGATCTATGATTCATTTTGTGGAAATTTTTGGTGTGGGGTGTGAGGCAAGGGTCTAAGTTAATTTCTTTGCATATGGATAGTCATAGCACCGTGTTTAAAAAAAAAACACCACCACTATCCTTTTTCCACTGAATTGCCTGGTGCCTTTGCTGAAAATCAACTGGGTCACGAATGGGAAGGTTTATTTCTGAACTCTATTCTGTTTCACTGATCTATATGTCTATCCTTATACCAATACTCAGCTTTTGCATTATGGTAGCTTTGCAAAAAGTTTTGAAATCAGTTCTCCAACTTTGATCTTCTTTTTTCAAAATTGTTTTTGCATTTCCATATAAATTTTAGGATCAGCTTGTTAACTTCTACAAAAAAAATTCTGCTGAGATGTTGATAAGGGCTGTCTTGAATCTATAGGTGGATATGGGGAAAACTGTCACCATAACAATACTGAGTCTTCCAATCCAACAATCTCTCTCTCTTTCTCCATTTATTGTGACCTTTACTTTCTTTCAGCAACATTTGTAGTTTTCAGTGTATGAGTCCTAAACTTCTTTTGTTCAAGTCACCAAATATTTTATTCTTTTCAGTGGTATTGTATTTCTTTAATTTTACATTCACATGATTTACTACTTGTAAAACTACTGATTTTGTAGTTACATTCACATGATTTACTGCTGTGTAGAAATACAGTTAATTTTTGTATATTGATCTTTTATCCTGCAGTCTTGCTAAACTTGCCTATTAGTTCTAATAGATTTTTTTGGTAGATTCCTTAGGCTTTTCTACATACAAGAACATATCTCTGTGAGAAAATGGTTTTACTTCTTTTCTTATCTGCATAACCTTGAATTTCTTTTTCTGGCTTTACTGCACTGGCCAGAACCTCCAATACAATGTTGAATAGAAATGCTAAGAGTAGACAATACTTTGCTTTGTTTCTGGTTGTATCCGTTTTCTATTGCTGCTTAATGAATGACCATATACTTAGTAGCCTTTCTTTTTCTGGCTAAGTTTGTTGATATCTTCATTAAGAATGAAGAAAAACTACTTTGAAAATATTCAGGATATATGCTATTTCTAGCTCTCCTTACCCTAGGAATTTTGTGTCATGTAATTTTCTACTGACACTAATACTTGGGCATTAGTTACAGTTATATACTAGTTTATCTATATTATAGAAACAGATATGGAAGTTTTTGCCCACCAGTTAGAAAGAGTGGAAAGGGAGATCCTTATACCCACAGTGAGCAGCAATGCACTTCAGTCTCCAGCCCCAGGAGGCAAGTAGCACAAAGGTCATACCACTGGCCCACTACCCAGCTGGTTTTTCGTATCTGCTGAAGCTCATGCTCAAGGCTAGCAGGTACCCTGAGAAGGTCCCAGTAGTTCAGCAGGTCCACAGGCCTTAATATTCTAGACAGTTAAGTCTAACTCGACTAGATTACGAATTCATGGGAAATTTAGCTTTGGCATTTCCTGACTGGTAATCTATTTAAACATCCAAACTTAACAGTGTACTTCTCAAACCCCAAATTGCTGGAAAAATCAAATCATTGCAGAAGTTCCAGTTTTTCCCACTTTAGGAAACCTTTGAGTTCTAAAAATAAGCTGTTCCCAAATAGGATTACTAATTTAATATCATCTCAAAAAAGCAAAAGAGTAAATCAAGAGTTGTAGTTTCCCAGTGCTGGATTAAAAAAAACTCTCTAACTCTCCCTAAACAGTAAAAAACTGCAATAAAGATGTTGGTAATACAAAATATGCAGGATTCCAGACACTGATTTATTTCTTTTATTTTTTTTTCACTGATTTATTTCTAATGCAGTACTTTAAAATATCAGTTAATCTATAATAAAAATCTACATATAAATCAATATAAAGTGTTAAGTCGCTACTGCAGTGAGCTTCTGCTCTATTAATCTAATCACAAATTAAACATAATTTTAGGACGTCCAACAAAAATAATTTAATTAGGTGGGGCTTCACATTTACTGTGGAAACAGCAGTCTGTAATAAATGCTAACAGCTGTTCAGAGGTATGACAGATGGTGGGTGAATGTTTAAAACTAGTTGTCAAAGTTTGGCAGAGAGAGAGAGAAATGTGTCATTTAACAATGTTTTATAACATTGTTGACTTACAAAGTAAACATTTATTCTGCAACAAGAAAATTTCCACAAGATATTGAGAAGATCAAGGATCACCACCAAATAACATTTGCAAAATGCTTTTTAACTGAAAAAGCCTTGATTTTTCAGTCTAAAAATGCATCTGTCATCTGACAACCCAATGTATCACACACAAGTTGCAACCCAAAACGAACTCAGACTACCATTAAAAGACCCAAGTACACCTTAACACCAATTCCCAACAAAGTTCACTTAACAAGTGACCAGGTAAGGTTAAATTTGTGTAAGTTACACTCACACCTGAAGAATCAATTCAGGGCAAAATCAGTTTTCCACGTGGTAGTGGGCTGAATACTCTCCCCTCAAAATTCATGTCTGCCTGGAGCCTCAGAAGGTGACCTTATTTGGAAACCGGGTCTTTGAAGATGCAATTAAGATGTGGTCATACTGGGGGGCGCCTGGGTGGCTCAGTGGCTTAAGCCCCTGCCTTCGGCTCAGGTCATGATCTCAGGGTCCTGGGATTGAGCCTGCATCGGGCTCTCTGCTCAGCAGGGTGCCTGCTTCCCACTCTCTCTCTCTGCCTGCCTCTCTGCTTACTTGTGATCTCTCTTGCTCTGTCAAATAAATAAAATCTTTTAAGACTTTAAAATATTATTTAAATTAAAATTTTTATTTTATTTAAATTAAACAATTTAATAATTATAATTAATAATCAATACTTATTTATTAATAATTATTTATTATATTAAAATAATTAAATAATTAAATTAAATTTATTTTATTTTATTTAAATTAAAATATTATTTAAAATAAAAAATTTAAAAATAAAATTAAAAAAAAAAAAAGATGTGGTCATACTGGATTAGGGCAGGCCCTAAATTCAATGACTGGTGTGTCTTTATAAGAAGGCTGCATGAAGGCACAGAGTCACGCCCATCCAGAGAAACCCCACGGGAAGTTGGGGGCTGAGACTGGACAGACGCATCTATAAGCCAAGGAACCGCCAGGGATCACAGGCAACAAGAAGCTGGAAGAGGCAAGGAAGGAGGCTTCCTTGCAGCCTTCGGAGGGAGCACAGCCCTGCTGACACCTTGATTTAGGACTTCCGGCCTCCCAGACTGTGAGAGAATAGATCCTGTTATTTAAAGCCACCCAGTTTGTGACCCTTTGTTGTGGCAGCCTCAGCAAACTCATACACAGGCCAAACTGCCTTTTCCTAGTAAAACTGATTTGTATATTTTATGCACAGACCATCTCTGCACAGGGCTTATAATTTGTGAAAGCAGACATATGGACCAAGCTGGACCAAACACAGTTCTTCGTTAAGCCTCTTTACCTCTCTCCCCAAAATGAGGAGAACTGGCTGGGGAGCAAACATTTAGAAATTTCTGGATTGGTTTCCTTTTTTTTCTAATCTCTTACTACAGATTAAACCAGGTGTGTTTTACTAGAATTCAGATCAGAAAGCATTTCCCCTCTCAGTACAACCACAATATTTCTCCTTGTGTTTTAATGTAAATTCTCTCAATACAACAGATGTTTTGTTCCCTTCAAATTTTAATAATATTTCTTCGCATTTTCAAGCTTATTATTTTGAAGGCATGACTAGAAAAAACAAAGTACTAGATGATCTGTCGTCTCCTGTAGGAACTTAATCCTGTTTCTTTTTGACAGCTTAAAACTGAGGAGATCAAACTTAGTTATTTAGAGTGTTGCTGAAAGAACAGGAATTATTTAAATGTAATAAAGATAGTTCACAAAATGGCTCCGTGGGATTAAGTGACAATCAATCCATGGTCCACAAAACTATGCTACTAGGTGTCACTACTTGGGATCCTTCAAAAAGGAGCCAGTGTTGGGGAGCCTGGGTGGCTCAGTTGTTAAGCATCTGCCTTCCACTCAGGTCATGGTCCTAGGGTCCTGGGATCGAGCCCCGAATCGGGCTCCCTGCTCAGTGGGAAGCCAGTTTCTCCCTCTCCCATTCCCCCTGCTATGTTCCCTCTCTTGCGGTCTCTCTCTGTCAAATAAATAAATAAATAAAATCTTTAAAAACAAACCCCCCAAAACCCAAAAAGGAACCAGTGTTGATTCTGTAAAACAAAATGATTCCAATCCAAGCATGGGCTATGGAACATTAGAAGGAAGAGAAATGAATGGTCAAAGTTTGAAAAGCTTTTTCTCAAGAGTTGGTCATACTATGCACCTTCTTACTTAAGCACTTTAAGTATGAAAAAATTGTTTTAATCATTACATTTCTCTATATGGCAGCTACTTGAATACCTCACTGATTGTACTAGTGAAATGTAGTCTGTTCGTTCTGAGACAAGAGCTTAACGAACTATATTCATGGACTCTAGATCATGAGAGCACATTCCAGTGATGGCTTAGATCATTCATGATGACAGCTTTTCGTTGAAGGATGGGTCAGTTTGGATCTTCAGAACCCAGCACTGTCCAGGGATGGCCTTACGGTCAAGTCATTTCAGGGGGTGGGGGGTTCTGGGGTTCACGTGTAGCATTTGTCTGCAAAATTCTGCAGACATGGCGTCTTTTTCTTGGGTACAGCGCCTTCTTAGTCCACACACTCCTTTACCAATTGAGATGCACTGAGAGGGCAGATCCTGACACTGTAGACACGTTCTTAAGTTTATAATTTGCAAGATCCAAATGAACTTTAAGCATGTTTTTCCTAACACCTAGGAGTCTCTTCTGAAGTTGTGCCAATGTCGACCCAAGAACACTGCAGTTAGTCAAAGCACATGTTTTCAGTGAGGTCTGAAGGGCTTAGCATTGGGCAATAAGCGTGGCTTGGCTTAGTTCCAAAGTCCAGTCTGTGTCTGAGTTCTCTGGCCCTCCTTGTAGAAGCTAGCAATATTCTTCCATTTCCCCTGCAGTCTCAAGCTGGGTGGACTCATATACCTTGTTCCACTAGTCAGAAAAACATAACCTTGAAAACTCGTTTGGATTTCTCTGAGCCTTTCAAAGGCAAAAGGTCCTTGATCTAAAAGGTCAGTAGATCTTAGCAATGCCCTAACCACTGAAATAAACCAAATCTCCATGCTCCGCTACAGCTTCCTTCGAAGAGCTCACTTGCTAGTTCCACTAAAGGGCAGGACTTGTGTGGGAAATTCCCATTTGCAAAAACCCTCTGCATCCTGTGAAGCAAGGATAGACAATGATAATGAAGCCAATGAATTAAGAAGAGGAAGAAATGTTAAGAGCTCTCCACCAAATGGAATGCATTTCAAAGGCTTTCTGGTACCTGAGGAAAATAACAGTTACTTGAAGTTGAACTTATCTGAAAATGCCCTCAAATTTACTTAAATTACACTAAAGAGAAGACGCATTTCTTTATCCTGCTGAGTGCATTTAACTTTATTAAAGGACAACTGACATACATAATTGTAACATACGTAAATTGTACAACGTGAGGATTTGATAAATGTGTACACTGTGAAAGGATTCCATAATCAACTTAATTACACATTCTTCACCTCACATATTTAACCTTTTTTTGGGGGGGGGGTAGGAACACTTAAGTTCCTTTTTTTTTTTTAAAGGAGATCGTGCGTGTAGATAGGTGGGGAAGGGCAGAGAGACAGAGAGAGGGAGGGAGAGAGAATCTTAAGCAAGCTCCAAACCCAGTGCAGAGCGCGACAAGGGGCTTGATCTCATGACCCTGAGATCATAACTTGAGCCGAAATCAAGAGTCAGACGTCCAACCGACTGAGCCAGTCAGGCACCCCGTGAGAACACTTAAATCCTACTCTCTTACCAGATTTCATCATATCATATAGCATTATCGACTATGGTCAATCACCATGTTGTATATTAGAGTGTCAGACCTTACTCATCATATAAGTGGAAGCTTGTCCCCTTTTACCAATCTTCCTCATTTCCCTGAGATCACGACCTGGGCCAAAAGCAGATGCTTAACCAACTGAGCCAACCAGGCACCCCCCCCCAATCTCATTCTTTTCACCTGCTGCCCAATATTCCTTATTAGGGGTGCACAGGCCATGGTTTATTTCCCTGCTGTCCTCTGTTCACTCTTACCCCCAGTCTATGATTAATGTTCACATCCCTGCATCTTTGTACCTGTTGAGGAGTGTTTTTCTAGAGTAGAGGGATTCTTCTAAGAGAAACACACATATATACATATACAAACACATAATTCTTTTTACAGTGACTTGCTAGGCTATATTGCTTTTGTACTATATATTTTATTTTAGTTATGAATCTAAAGTGGATGATTTCCCACATTTCTCACAGACTTAAGACTGAAAATGGGCTGTTATGATGGATGTCTAGAAATTCATGTAAATTAAAAAAGGCACACTAAATATTCAATTCAGTAAAAATAAATAAGTAAAAAAAAACCCAGACAGACTTACATCTAGTAGTGTGTGGAGATGCTGATCCTGGAAAACACTGTGTAGAAAATCTAAGTCCTTTTCACTGCAGTCTGTAAGTGCGTGAATTTCTTCCAGGCTGTCCAGCACCTGTGAGACTGCTCCTAAGGGGAACAAACAGAAAAGAAAGAGCCAGAACAGAAAGTCAATGTCAAACTAACCTTTGTAACCTCAATCTTACATTTCAGCACAATGGACCAACAAACATAACTTCAAAGGTTCATGACTTCACTGGATAGACTTAAATGAACTTCATATTGCTTAAGGATAGAGTATTTTCAGTGAGTTTCTGTTTGTGACAATGTATTTGTGTGCTTCTCATTTTTGGAAGTACACTGAAGCTGGTCTTACTTGAATTAACGAAATGTGTCAACTATAACTGAGCTACTGAAAGATCTGGGTGCAGCAAGATATACATTGGGAAGAGTGTGTCATTTCTTTTACCCCACGATGTTTTGAAATATTATAGAAATCACACAGGTGAGCCTTCTGTACCAGTATACCCTATCAAGAACTGAAGGTAAAGCCACCTGTAGCTCTGAGGGAAAAACCTTTGAAGGATGGGTGCTCCTGCGGAGTAAAATAAGCTTCTTAGGATTTTTTTTCCCCCTTAAAGTAGGCTCCATGCCTAGTGTGGAGCCCAATGTGGGGCTTGAACTCAAGACCCTGAGATTAAGACCCAAGCTGAGATCAAGTCAGACGCTTAACTGAATGAACCACCTAGGTGCCCCAGCTTCTTAGGATTTTAAGGCTCAAACTTAAGTTAGCATTCTTTCTCCTTCCTTTATGAAGTCAAGGTAATCAAGTTGTTCTCAATCTGTTGGGCCCTTTTCATTCAAAAGACAAAGACAAAGGCTGAGCATACTGACTGACACTTCCAAATACCATATTAAATATTACGGCCACTCATTCTTGCAGGGCAAAGAAATGGTAGTGGGATCACTTTCTTTAAATTTTTCTTACAACCAGGAATCCAGAGAGATATTAGTAAGGAAAGCTACATACTGGGGAGCAACAAAGTCACTTACACAGCCTTAAAGAAATGCTAAGCCTATCTGACTCTGCAGACAACGTGCACATACATACTCCAGAGAAAGAACCCTAAGAGGCTAGGCGTTGGAACATTAGTGTTTGAGAAATTCTAACAGTAAGTGCCTCATTGCATGTGTAAGTCTTGGATCAACAGTTTTCAACCAGTGGTGATTTTGCCCCCCAGGGGGGACATCTGATAGTCTGCAGACATTTCTGTTATCACAACTGTGGTGGTGGTGGGGGGATGGTTTGTGCTACTATCTGTTTAGTGCATAAGGCCTGGGATTCTATTAAACATTCTACAATGCTCACAACAGCCTTTCACAAGAAAGAATTATGCAGCCCAGAATGTCAACAGTGCTGAGGTTCAGAAGTTCGGCTTTAGATAAGGAAAAATCTTGGATCTTTCTGTTCTGGAACTCTATGCTGTTTCTAATTGCTTCTGGTCTTGGACCTCATCCAATCACATGCACTTAAATTGGTGAGAATGTAAATTAGTATCACTTTCCCAGAATGCAATCTGGTAACATGTATGAAAAAGAGCCTTAAAAATGCACATGTACTTTGATTCAGTAATTTCATTTACAAAACCTACCTTAAGGAAAAAATAGGAAACGCAACCAAGATTTACGTATGAGGATATTTATCATATAAAATGGGAGAAAATATCAA